>NC_134592.1:22485000-22815000 GCF_037038515.1 Microtus pennsylvanicus
TTTTGCTGAAAAATGGATGGAGCTATAAAATATTATTTTAAGTGAGGAAACCCAGACACAGAAAGACAATTATCACATGTACTCACTCATAGGTGATTTTTAAACATAAAGCAAAGAAATCCAGCCTACGAACCACAATCCCAGAGAACTTAGACAACAATGGGGACACTAAGAGAGACTTACATAGATCTAATCTACATGGTAAGTAGAAAAAGACAAGATCTTCTGAGTAATTTGGGAGCATGGGGACCGTGGGGAATGGTTGAAGAGGAGAGAGTAGAGGTAGGGAGGGGAGCAGAGAAAAATGTAGAGCTCAATAAAAATGAAAAAAAAAAAGCTAAACTACTAAAACAACACTGGTATTGTCAACCTGTTTTTTATCACATGGTTTATTATATTCTTTGCCAGAACCACTCTATCATTTCTTTCAGTTCTTTAAGGTTTTCATTTAATTTAAATTTTATGTATCTGAGTGTTTTAGCTACATGTATATAAGTATAGTATGTATGTGCAGTACCCATGGAGTCCTGACAAGGGTAGTCAGACTCCCTTGAACTAGAGTTATAGACAATTGTTAGCTGCCATGAAGTACTAGAAACAAACCCAGGCCTCTTCTAGACCATTAAGTGCTCTTAACCACTTAACACCTCTCTTGCCTTTCATTTGTTTCTTTTAAAAACTAAAGGAAAGTTTGTTCTTCAAATAAGATATGCTTTATAACATTTCCCCTCCCTCTCCTCTTTAACTTCTTCCTACCCCTTCCATGCTTAGCCTATCATCTTCTCCAAATCTCTATTCCCGCCTTTAACTCCTGCTGTTACATGTTCATAACATTATAAACAAATAATTAAAAAGATACAACCTGTTTATTTTTGCCTGTTTCTCTGCTGGCCTTTTGGTACTGGATAACCAAATGACCCATCATCATTGGTTTCTTAAAGTCAATCTCTCTGTATAAGTTTGAGTATTATCTCCATTTTAAGATGTGAAATGCTAGAATAGAAAGCCTAATTTAAAATATAGCGGCATTGAAAAGAAGACAAAATAATTTTCAAACTCATATTTTGGTCACCATACTTTTCCTGTAAGCATTCCAAGTTTAAAAGTGATATGGAAGATAGCCTCTTTCATAACAACTGGGATAGATTGGTCTAACAGAGTCAATGCTAGAGGACATCTGAAACAATGAACCTAGTTGTGTTCCAATTGCATTTGTTTTCAACACTGAGCCCTGGGCCAGATGTAGAACATGAACTACAGCCATAGGCTCTTACATTAGAAGAATGATGACACACTGACAGAAAAACCAATAAGCAGGTTTTAAGTTGCATTATATTATGATAATAAAATAGTCTTAAAAGAAACAAATTTCATTCCTTCTCTATTTGTATATATAACAATTATGAAAAGCACAATTTGGACAGATCATGAATTTCTGGATGATAAAGTATAAAACTTCAGATATATATATATATATATATATATATATATATATATATATATATATATCAACAGGGAACTAATAAGCATCTAGTTCAATTGTGTTTTCCTTAAAAGTTTTCCTTTATGCTGTATTAATGTACATTAACAAGCATTTGTTAAGGTTATAGCAAGCATCATGAAAGCCACTGAGTAAAGAAATAAGAAAGAAATCACACTTTAAAAAATTCAAGACTCATAGAATAGAACAAAATTGAGATCTATTGTAGTTGTTTGAATGAGAATGTCCCCAATTCCTGTGAACTCCAACTTTGAACCATTGTTCCTCATTTTGTGGTGGTGTTTCAGAGGTTTAGGAGGTATAGTCTTGTTGGTGGAACTATGTGTTTGAAAAGTTTAAGAGTCCATACAACTTTGCCTATACTCTCAGTTTTGTGCTTGGAATTCAAGATATTTGCGTTTATTGTGGCAGCATGCATAGGGTCTGCACAGCTTTAAGCCATATTGAATCCTAGCTCTCAGAAGGGGAAGTGGACATTATCTCCCATCCCTAAACAAGAAGCTATCTTCAACTGACAACCATTTGCAATGAGAAAATTATTTTTTTAGAATTATTCTTTTAAAAGGATTTTTTTTTATTTGTCTGTCTATTTCCTAAAGAAAGAAATAAAAAAGGCGTGGGTTTGGGTAGATGGAGAATTGAAGAGATCTGGGAGGAGATGGAGAAGGAGAATCAAATTCACAATATATTTTATGAGTAAAATGTGTGTGTGTGTGTGTGTGTGTGTGTGTGAGAGAGAGAGAGAGAGAGAGAGAGAGAGAGAGAGAGAGAGAGAGAGAGAGAGAGAGAGAGAGAGAGAGAGTTTGGGGCCTCCTATTGCTACTGTAGTGATGCCAGTTCTGACTTCATGATGGATCCTTACCTCTCTTCAACCTTAGCTCAAAATAAACTCCCTCTTTCTTAAGTCATTTTTCACCTTCATGTTTTAGCATAGCAATAGCAGACAATAAACAGAGCTTCCTAGCTGTTTTTCAGTTTAGAAGAGTAGGTTAAATGCAGAAATTAGTGCTCGTTCATAGAACTTCTAAAAAAGAAGAGACATCTGCTAGAGACCAATTTTGGTTTCCTCATTCGAAGCTGATATTGCTGGCAAATTTTTCCAGATGGAGGAAATATTCCGTCAGAATTAATGGCATGTGGAATATACAGACCCATCATTGTGTAGGCATGTTTGGAGAACGATGAGAAATGTGGTGAAGGAGATGTGGAAGCAGGCAGAAAAGTGGCAAGAGACAGATTGTACAACGTTAATGTTAAAAATTCAATGATGTTTTTTATCAGGAAGCTGTGGAAGTTTGACAGAACAGGCTGACTTCAATTAGGAAGTTTGTTGCTTTCAAATTATCTTGTAGGTATTTAGGGAGGGTTTTGAGATAATCAACTCCCCCCAAATAGACAAAACAGACGAGGTTCCTGTTACTATTGTCTGGGTCATTCCAATACCTTTGCCCTCTCTCCTTAATCATAATCTCTGTAGCTGGCTTTTCTGTTATTCATTTGAAGTCAAACAGTGTGCTTGCCCCCCCCCCAGATTTATTCTTTTAATTTAATTATGTAAAACTAGTTTCTCTATAATTTTTTTCTGGCTTGATTGCTTGTGTGTGTGTGATTCTCTATGTGTGTGTGCGTGTGGTTTTGTTTAGTTTATTTTAGTGAATGAATGTACCACGCTTTATTTCCTGAAAGACATCTTTTTAGTAACAGTATGGCATGCTTTCAATTGCTTTCTCTGAGGACAATACAGATAAGAATCCATAGTAGGTATGTTTGATTTTCTAATGATCATTGAGATAATCTATACGGCAAAACACTGCAGTGATTACTTTTATGTTTGACCATTTAACATTAACATTGTTTTTTAAAATGGCTTTAAGTTGAAAACCAAACAGATTACTTTTTGTTCATAGGCATGTCTACAATTGATATTTTGAAATTAGTTACTGTTATAATGTTAAGATGAGTGATGAGCCACAGTTTAGGGTCTTGACAGTCCTGTAGACAATTTTTGTTTCCTGACTGTAGGTGATAGTCATTTTATGAATATAGAACAACAGTTTTGCTGTCCCTAATTTTAACTGATTAATCATTTCATCAGAGAGAGTATTCATTTTAGAATCTGCTAACAATGCCCTTGGTTGGCTTTTAGATACAGAGCATAGTCCACACAAACGTGCAACTCATAATCTGGGACTGGTTGTAATGTGAGAAGACCTTTGTCCAAAATAATCAAGGAGAGAATAGAACTACAATTAGCGTCAAATAAAAGGTGCAAATTAGTACGAGGGACAAAATTATCTTACAGTTTCAGTCATTTATGTGTGCATTGACAAATACCCCTAAAACACGAGCATTGTTTGTTTCTTTACCCTGAAAGCAGAAGCTTCCTCCTGCTGTGTGAAGCATATCTGTATGTGCCTGAATCTTCTTTCTTTATGTCAGCACAAATAAATAAAGCAGAATTGTTTCCTGAAAATCTCTGGCAGAATAGCTGCAGACCATTAATCTTCATCCGTGCTCACTTTGCAGGCACTGGAGAAGCCACTTTCTATGTCTGCTTAGGGATCTCCCAACATTTCCTTTCTTTCCTCTGCACAGTTCAACTTTGCTTTTCTCTCGACTCATTCTATTTGACAAAAGAGTGACTTCCCACAAAACAGTACAAGTGTGTCATTATCAGTCAATATTTTAAATTTACTGAATGTGAGGCTACATATCATATATGTACTGATGGGCATTTTAACTCACAATTACAAACTGTAATATTCATGTTTATTTTTATTTGCTTTTCCTCCTTTCACTTTGTTACCATTCTCTTTGCTTCTCTCTTAGTTTTCATTTCTTAGTAATTCAGTATTTTATATTAACTATAGTTTCTTTTCCCTGCTTTTCATACCACTTTCTTATATTGACACATGTTTAACAATGAAACAAATAAATTTTACTTAAATCATTCTAAATGTGTATGTGCAAATAATGTCAGCTCTTGGTGTTTGTTTTTGTCTTTCAGACAGGGAGTTATTAAATTGGGTAAATTTATTAATTAACTTTCTGTATAAATTTGTTCCTTCCAAAGATGAGAGTAAGGGAAACAGTAATTGGCTGTTTCCCAGGGACTGTTTCGTTAAAATTCAGCTTCTCTTGGGATTTAATTTTTCCCTTCACTATGTCCATTTCTAGGAGTGACCTTTTGAACCTGAAGACTGATAGCTATATATAAATATAGTGGATCAGAATCAGGAATTCCATGCGGCGGTGTTCTGCTCATTTCAGGATCTTGTTAGGGTTTGCTTAGACTGATTCTCAAAGTATTTAAAGGTTCAGGACAACTATTCCAAGGCTGTAACCCTTTGGAATCCTCCACCTGCACATCATTGGCTCCAAAGAACACTGTTCCTGCAATCAAGCCTGAAATCTGTTGAATTAAAAACCTCTTCTGAACCCTTGAGTTCCCCAGAGCCTGACATTATTTTCTAACTACTTCTCAAAGGATGGGAGACACGGTGTGTGAAGTAATTTTTCACGTTGGACATGTAATAAGAGGCAGGTGAATGTTTTCCTTTTGCTTTATTCATTCTAAAGTTATTTGAGAATTTTTAAATGTCTCCGTTGATTTCTGACCCGATAGTGCGTTATTCCACTCCAGGCTTACTTTGCAACAGTCTGTAGCTATCAAAACACTATCAAATACAGACTTCTAACAATTCCACTTTGCATCATTAGTAGATTAGTTCTCAAGTGTTCTACAAAGTAGAGACAACTAAATTTGTTAAAATTGCAAAAATAAAAAATCATGTAAATATAGTGTATGTTAATGATAGTGAGATATATAGAGAAAGTTCTGTGTAACATGGTATGCAAGCTGTAAATTGGGTTCTTAAAAGTGTGGAATAATTTATACAGGTGTTTTTTTTTGACATACAATTTTACCATACATAGAAATATTGAATGTTCATAGCAACATACTGTTGCAAATTAAAATCTTAAAAACGTTTTGCAACTATGAATGAGTAATTCATATTTTTTATTAATTTATCACTTATTGTTTCACAATGGAATTTAATACTCTTTACTGATTTTCAATGTTAACTATTCAGTATAACTATATTCTTATCAAAAATTTTACTCATCGTTCTTTTTCTTCTTCACTTCTTTCATTACGTTCAGTATTAAGTTTGCATTGTGTGTATGTATGTGAATCAATTCTATCCTTCTTTCCTTTCCTTCTTCCTTCCTTCCTTCCTTCCTTCCTGCATTCCTTCTTGTATTTCATATAACCCTACCTGAGATGGTTAATCCAAAATGTTAACCTGATAAAATCCATTATTGGCTGTGTGAGGAGCATCTGGACGGGCCTGTGAGGTGTTTCCTTGTGTAGGTTCACTTTAATGGGGAAACTTACCCAGTGTGACTGGCGACATTTCCTGGTTTGTGGTCCTGGACACTACATAAAGCACAAACAGAGCTGAACACTAGCATTCATTAATTCTGCTTCTTAACTTTCTTACCATGATGAATTTTAGCTTGAACTTTGAATCAAAATAAGTCCTTTCTTCCTCAGACCTCTTAGATGTGTCTATTTTATTACAGCCTCTAAAAAAGACACAAAACATCATCATAGCATATGGAAAATCATAGCTCACTTTGTAGTTTAAAATTAATCTCTGATTATTAATAAGAAATAGAGACACACAGATGTTGAAGAATGTTTGACTAGGTAGTGAAGCAAGTGTTAATACCTTCTCTCTCTCTCTCTCTCTCTCTCTCTCTCTATATATATATATATATATATATATGTGTGTGTGTGTGTGTGTGTGTGTGTGTTGTATTCAGTATGCAATTCTTATTATGTGTGTGTGTGTGTGTGTGTGTGTGTGTGTGTGCTGGATTCAGTAAGTGGTTCATAGTCTATGTCTTAAGAAACTTAATTTTTACAGCCTCTATTACAACATATTATCCTAACGAAGCTTATGCAATTGTGTACCTCATAAACTTGAAGAAAAGATATTGAATGATATACAACAAGAGATATATAATGATCAAATAATTGCCTTATCATTTTTGTAGGATCTAATTTTACCAATTCTCCAAGTCTAAGTATTGATTTCATTGACTGTCACTGACCCTTAGAAAAATATTACCTTCATTCTGAAACGGTAATTGTATATCACTTCATGACAGTGTTGAATTTTACATGCACATTCACTTATATATTCCACATAATTTTGTGGAGATAATCTATAATTGATTTATCATTAGAATATCATTTCCATATGGAAAGAAACTATGGGCTAATGTCTTACATCATGGATAGTTACTCCATCACTAGGATATATATATTAGGTGGTATTTTAATATTAAAGGAAATGATAATATTCAAGACTTTTTTCTTCCATTTTGTCTATTTCCTAGTTTGAGGATCTTCAGATAACATCTGGGAGGCTTTGATCATTTCTACTTAATGGAAATGAAGGGATATTGCAGTTGTGCAATACCAGGTTGCAAAGAAGGTTTTCTAACTTATAATATAGATAACCAAACCACTCAATGTCTTAGAAGCATATTAATGTTTAATTTGTGCCTCAAAATAATCAAAAGCTCTAAAATATCATACGTATTTTTCATAGTTACATTATGGTTTACCCTGTTAAACAAATACTCAGAATTCCAATCATCTGTCAGTCATGATTCTTGTATTTGTTTGTTCAAACCATGCCTCCTCACTGTACTCAGGACATGTTAGCCAGGGTCACAGCTTCATTGACAAATACACTTCATTTCTTCTGCCTTGTTAAGAGCCCATTATTGCAATGCCCACTGATACGCTATCTAGAAACCATAATCTGATTCTTCCAAGGCATCTATTTAGTCAGGTTAACTGCCCTTATAGTCAATATTAATTCAAAGTGATGCTGTAATGTCACTCTGCTCTATGGAAAACTTGGTGCCTACGGCACTCTATAGTCTTGTACTTCTGTTAAAGATTTCTAAGAATTTATTCACTCACTTAAATATTTATTTTCCACAGTTTGTTGATTTCTTGATACACTTGGCATAGTACTAAAACCCAGATAAACCTGGAGAAAGTATTGAACATGGTTCCAGTCCAAGTTTGCCGAATCTTTCAGCTTTTAGTTTCTGAAGTACCTAGAAAAAAATGCATGCACATTTTGCTGCAGTAGGTTTATGTTAAACCATATTTAACTCATCAAAATAATACTGCTGACCTTGAAATCCTCTTTATTTCTACAATTCATAATGAGTTTTTCAAATTTTGGTGGCATGCAGTTCATCAGTCCTCTACATGATTTCTTCTTGACTAATGACTCACTATTTGGGAAAAGATTCTCAGACCTCCATTGTAACAGTGCAGACTGAACTATATGAAAGTTCTGAGTATCTTTGTATCGCTTCCTTCCCCACCTTATTCTGATTACAGTTGCCTCTGATGCATCATTTTTAGTTATTGCTAGTTCATACCTATTGTACAGCTTCGTGTGCATATTTTCTCAAGCAAAATTAGTTGCATAGACTGCCAACATACTATGACTTTTCAAGGGATATGGTCTATCTATTTTCCATTCTGCTACATTCATTGTGCCTTTGCCACTGACACTCTACCAAACTGTGGTCTATTTAAGTATTTATTTATCTAATTCCTTTTCAAGCTTTCTGCCTTGGTAAATAAATGTACTCTCTAAGATTTAGCAAAAATGACTGTTTATTTAGCATGTTTAATAACTTAAATCTAATTAATGTTTAATTTGTTCTCAATATTAACTAATTCAAATGTTCCCATCTTGAACATATGAAGCAATCACAAAACTGTGAGAATATAATTAATAACTAAACATGCCATGAAAGGAAATATAATCATATCAGACAAAAACATGTAGAAAAGATTTTGCTCAAAATGCAGATTATCTTTTTAGAAATAGACTATTATTTTGGTCTTCTCAAAGCTACCAGAAAGTTGAATGCATATGTTACTAGGCTGTAAAACAACTAGGACTTTCTTCTCATCAACACTGAATTAAAATTCAGCAAGAATTCTAAAATTTATGTGCAGTACTTTATGCTCTATCCAGTTAATAGCTACATCTCCTAAGAAAAGATACTAACAAAGAATATTTTCCTATTGACTTTATCTGCCTTTTATTTCTTATTTAATATTGGGATGGATACTTATCAATGTAAATCTTGCCAAACTGAAAGTTAGAGTCAAATATAAAGGAGCTATCAAGGTGTTCTTGTCAATTTCAAAACAGGCACATACACAGCACAATTCTTAGAGGTATCTTCTTTTTCATGAGAAAAAATTACATGTAATTTCTCAATATGAAAATTGATATATCATTTTTTATGAAGTAGAAGCCTGCCTACTATGAAGTTATTATTTAACAATTGGAAGAAACCATAAGTCAAATATAAAGGGCGTAATAGTGTTGAAGGCTTGTGTCCATTGGCTACTCTTATGTTTTTGTACCAGTTTAGTTTGTTCCATCTGGTCTAGAAATATGCAGCCAATGTATTCCAGTCTATGCAAACAATTTTGAACGAGAACTGTAGTCTTTTATACAGTGATGCTTCAGATGTCCTTCAGTGTTTTGTGACACTGATTTGAAATTCCTGTTTTTTTTTTCATTTAGTGGACAAAATTAGATTTCATATTTAACCTTACAAACTGTCATGTATGTTTTCTATTCTTTTCCTGCTTCTTTTTGTTGTTTGATGAGAAGTCTTAGCTTAGATATCAGGCTTTCAAGCAGATTCTAAACTATGTTGGAATACCACCTAAATGTTTTCCTTATTTTCCCCACAATCACATGCTGTGGGGCGTTTATGTACCGTGCATTGTTTTTGTCAGCTTAACCACTGTAACATGCCATAACTGGGCATCATAGAAGATAGTTTTCCTCAAAGTTCTTCAGGGTAGAAATCAGTTAAAAGGTTACAGTCATGGTCATATTTTAGACAGCAAGCATCCTTGATTCCACATGTCAAACTGACAACTAGAAAACTCTATCCTCTTTCCTTCTTAAATTGAAATTGTATGACTTGATTATCTGGAAACTAGTGTTCTATGGGCCTAAGCATATTGATCAATGGAAAAGTGACGCTGTTTGAAACTTTAGGTTTAGTTTTGAGGATGCTTGGTTATGAATTTCAAGAAAAAACAGTCTACTGTGACCACAGAAGAACTTTGATTGATTGTACTTTTGAAGAAATGAAGGCAGGGAACCCTCATTGCTCTTCGAGCAGACGAGGGAGGGGGAGGGGGAGAGAATTGGGAGGCGGTGGCAGGGAGGAGACAGAAATCCTAAATAAATAAATAAATAAATAAGTAAATAAATAAATAAGAAATGAGGCTATAGATGAGATCTGAAAATATATGTTTAGTCTATGGAGAACCGTGTTGTGAAATGAACTGTTGGACTTGAAGTTTATTCACCAGACAGTTATGGACTGCATAAGGACCTTAGGCAATGATAGTATATGGTACTTTGTCTCTTACCAGGATCACTAAACAAGTTTGATATGTTTTCAACCAATGAAAGTTAATACAAATCAACTGCAAACTCAAATTAAGTGACTTAAAGTGTAAATATCCTCTAATAGTTACACAAGACTATATATAAATATTTTCTTAAATATAAAACTATTAAAATGAACTAAAATGCTAAATCACTTTCATATTTGTTTTAGTTCAGTAACAAAACTTGTAATTCACAAAGTAAAAATTAATAATATCATGATATACTTTCTAGAAAACATTTATATCAACACATTTTGCAGAATTTATGTATGAGTGCAACATTACAGTCTTTAATGCAATCAAATAATAAGTTTATTTGAAGGTATTATTTCAAGAGATTGATTTATCTTATTTATGATATCCCCTTTTCATCAGTCTCATAAATTATGTGTTCTAAAGTCAGTGAGTTTCGTAAAACTGACAAAAATAAATCTTCATTTCACTTGTCTTGGATGTGACTTGGAGTCCCCATGATTATCCCCACAAAACTTTTTTATTGAGTTATAACATGGCTAGAATTTTTAAAAGAGAACATTTGATAACTAGTAAACAGATCTTATAATTACACCAAAAATCCTACACCTATAGTTGTGAATGTACATCCACTCATTTTGTCCAGAATTGGAAGTATTTGCTGGTAGCAAAGCTACCCACTTCTCTCCTACTTTTATGGAGCAGTCTCGCTTCGTGTTAGATAGCATCAATTGCAGGTGGCCATTGACTGAGAGCTGAAAAAATTGGATGAGACTCAGAACATCACCCCAACAAATGAATTTTGTTTTCAACATTCACAGTGCCAGTGGAATGACATGCTCTCTGGATATAATACTCAACTTCCTAGCAGGTACATAGAAAAGAGAAAATAGGCGTTCTTTATTGTTGATGTTTTGTTATTATAAAAAAATATGGCTCTATAGTTGGTTTCTCCATCCTAGCATCAGAAAAATAGTCATGAAAGTGTTTTAAATATGCCCCTCATCTTCTTGAGGTTTTTAGACTGTCCATTGTTTTTAAACTAACCCCATAGTTTTTCTTCTGGTTATGGGTTTCCTACAGTTCTCACATAAGAAGTTGTCATTTATGAAAAAGCCATATTTAATGTTTTTCAGTAAGCCATTGGAATGCCACTGGGGCTTTGGGATCTAATCTGATCTTATCCTGAAGTTGTATAAAGTCGTTTGCAATGTTAGGTCTAGTCTCAGTAGTTGAGTCTTGACTTAAATATACAGTGAGACTTGACTTTTTATACTTCCTGTTTATCCTGATTGGTACAGAAAAAGTAGTATTCGTAGAAATGTTCTCACATACACAGCTATAATTTTTTCAGAGATGAAAGACATGTTTAGTATTCTCAAAAATCCATAATGACCATAGGTCTGAAGATAAGGGCACCAGAAACTTTTCCACATTTGTTCAGTTTATTAGGAACAAGGCAGTTGGAGTAACTTGACGTCACTGTAGAGGAAGGGAAAGAGTGAGTTTTCAGGAGTCCATCATCCAAGAACATGCCAAGTAAAGCCTAAAATCCCTGACATGATTATTAAGAATAAATCAAGCAGGCATGGGGAACTTGGGAATCATTGGAGCAGAGAGAGTGAGGAACTGATAGTAAAACATGTCGGGCTTTGAGCCAGATCAGCTGGGCATCCCTTGAAAGGTTACTCCAGGGCTCATCAAACCTGCAGCATCCCCATTACTCACTCTCTGGTAATAAACCCGATTCAGCCCTATGGTGCTTTCTGGCTTTCCTTCTCCAACCTTCTAAGTAATTGACCATACTTCCTTTCCATGATTTAACTAACAGGTCAGCCTTTGGGAAAATGGTGTTAAAGAGAGAAATCTGTAAAATGACATATCATTTGGTGTGATTTTATGTCTTTTAGTGGATTTTTGGAAATAGTAACCTTTCTATTCCCCTGTGTTTAACTCAGTTCTACAAGAAAAACCAATTTGGACACAAATGACTAACACTTTTAAATGATTTACTTTCAAAAGTATGTAGACATTTTATTCTTGACCACTGAAGAGAGCAAGAATGCACCGGCCTTCAGTAGGGCTATTCAGCTTTCACCAACAAGATAAAGCTAAGCTGTTAGAATTGTTGTCCCCTGAAGGAACATAAAACCAAAGCAGAAGGAATTAAGATGAACCTGATTCATTAAGCAGTCATGTATATGGCTCAAAGATGTTACTTTGCCTTTTTTTTGTAAACAGAGTTATTAAGTATGGGTTTGGATAGTTGCTGTGAAGTTCTGAATGGTAAATCCAAGTCAAAAGCAAATATGAAAATATCAGAAACTTAAAAATTTTATATCTGGAAAAAATAGATTTTCTCACTCTGTCATCATCATTGATGTGACTAGAGGACACATTTAAAGCAGAGAAAAGACGCTAGCTCCTTCTAGCATTGTTTTTATAATTGAACCATTTTCTCTAAAATTTATAAACGCTTTCCTTTAATAATGCATATAAATCTGAGTGTGCAACTTTTAGTTCCTCAAATGTAGAAGTTTTCTCTATTTACAGCATACAATGAATGATTGGTCTCAGTTATCTAGGAGAGGACATTTTCTTCTCTAATTAGAGGCTATAGGATCAATACTCTAGTATTTTCTACTGCAGAAAAAAAATATAATGGACCGCTTGATGACACAATATAGTTATCCAAATGTCTCATGTCTGCAAAATACAGGATTGTGATTTCATATTAGGACAATGTGAGAAAGGATGTGAGTGTGAACTACGTATCCTGTTGTTGCTGAGGGCCTGTATTTTGTGATATTCTATGTTTTAGATTAAGAGCTGGATTATAACTCTTAGAAACATGTGCTAATGAGCTAGATTTTAATTAAGTATATCATTGCTTGTAAGATTAAGGTCCCTCTCTCTTTGAAGATTTGGCAAGGCAAAAGCCCAAGGAAAATGCTAATGAAAAGCTGAAAGGCAGAAGTCTAGAAGATTCTATGTATGGTGTGCACCAAGTTCAAAGTTCTAAAAACTTGCAGGTTGCTGACTTAACACTGAAAATTCTTTGTGGCTGTCAAGTAACTAAAACATTGGTTCCTTGGCTGCTGAATGCAGATAGGCATCAGACATCAGACAGGAAAAATCAGAGAGGTGAATGCCTGTCCACAAACACGTTGTTTGTTAAAGAATTTTAGAAAAGGAATTAAAATGAAATAAAATAAAACTTCAAAAGACACCTTGAAAATGATCCCTCTGAGGCCATCAAGGCCAGAGAATCAAAGTTAGTACCTAGGAGCATCCTCAAGGCAATATATTTTATCTGGAGGCGCAGTTAGCAAGACCTGGACTGAGTAATCATTTATATGTCATTTTCTAAGAACTTCTGAAGCTTTCAGCTTTCATCAGGGTTCTTATAAATAGTAGACACTGTCATGGATATGAAATAAAAGAAAGGCTGAGTCTGGAGAGAGGCTTCTTTTGCTCTATAGGAGCATCAATAATCATATCTACACTCTGCCACTGACTTCAAACTTGATTACTTTCATGGAACCATTTTCAACTTTCCTCTCAAAGGTTTCCCACCACTAATATTACACTGTTATCCCATTCAATGAGGTAAGGAAAGAAATAATGCATTTCAAACCCAAATAATCAGATATTTTGAAAAGCAACTATTTTTCCAAAAACCATTTTGAATTCATTGAGGCAGAATTATTTTTCAAAAATACAACAAATTATATATACCCATGATCTATATCTATATCTATGTCTATATCTATATCTATATATCTTCTAGGTTTATTTAACTTAGTTGATGAAGAAAAATCTTATCTTAGATGAAAGATCTATGAAATTAAATAGAGAAATATTGAAGTCTGGCATGATTACCCATTTCTTGAATCCTAGCACTCTAGATGTAGTTTAAGTGAAATCTCTGTGAGTTGAAATCCTGCCTGATCTGTAAACCAAGTTGCATGCCAGCCAGGGCTAAAAATTGAAAACCCACCTCAAAACAACAAAAATGTACTGGACCCACATGAATCTTATTAGATGAGAGATTTTTGTTATTAAAATATTTGATCTCTGAAATCTCTACAAACAGAAATTGTGGATGTCTGAATATGTTTGAAAGTTTTAACTTGTTTTTTCATGAGGAATGTATCAGAATCATTTTAATGAAGAACTTATTATAAATATTTTATGTGTTTTAGTCAATCTCATAACTGTTTATGTGCTTAAAGGATTCAAATTTACTTTCCTCATTTTATTATCATATTTGAGTGGTTTTAATATTTTGTTAAAAATCTTGTGCAGTTAATATTGACTTATTTGTTTCAGAAACATTTACTCCCTTCAGCTTGATTTGGTTAAATTTAAAATTTTTGAACCAATAAAACAAAATTGTCACTTTACTGCTCCAATCAAATTATTGGAACTTCTATTCAAAGACTGTGTTCTTAACATATAGGTTAAATAAATAGCTTACAAAGATTAAAAAGCCTTGTCAGCTTAGGCTATGGTATTTGTCTTCTTCCCTTAGAGATAACTGATGCCTAAGTTGAGACAGTCTCTTTACATGGACAGCTCCGGAACTGCATCAACTCTCTAGTTTTATCTTGCCTGCTGCATATATCCAAATGAGATCTATGTTATGGCTGTTGGCATTTTTGTTTTGTTTTCTTTTTCTTTTTGTCCAAATCATAAAATCAACTAGATAGTAAGAAAGGCATTTACTTCTTAGCACACAGATTCTCTACCTCAAGAAATATTTGCTTAAGGTTTGGAGTTCAAGTTGAGTTTATTTTGAGTTCTTCTGAAACTCAGCTCGGGTGTCTAAGTCCCATCTGTTGCATTTCTCAACACACCCGGGTCAGATCAAGTGCCTCATGCATCTGGCAACCAGGAGGCAGTAAAGCTTGGTGGACAAGAGAAAGGGTATTTTGCGGGGGAGGTGGAGAAGCTTTTATTTATCCCTTTGTTTGAAATGGCCTAATTGATAGCCATGTGATTTTATTCTAGACTAATATACATTTTTGTTACAATTTTAGATTTAGCTCTAATTCATTTTCATCTAATCCTTGGTCATTGCATACTTCACAATGCCTGTGGAAAGTGACTGTTATTGTTTCCACAGAAGCTTCAATAATACTTGCTTTCAGAGGATTGTTTTCTTTCTTCTGAACAAATCACATGGCTAAGTTATTAATTACCTCTGGAGATTACATGTCCCATTTCTTATTACTGCCTCTGAAATCTTTATTGTTGAAAACACACGCAGCTGGGATTTAAAGGTTTTATTCATGAATTAAACAGAGCAAGTAGAGAATGGTTTTCATGGGCAAACTGAAACTCCTTAGTATTTGTCAGATGAACTTCTGTAGCCTGAAGATTGCTCAGATAATTTGCCAGAGTTGGTCTGTGTGTCCAATTGATAGAATACTTGCCTAGCATGCCCAAGGTCCTATGTTTGATCTCAGCACCACTTAATCCAGGCAAGATGGTGAATGACTATCACCACAGTACTGTAAGAAGCAGAACCATCAGAATTTCAAGGTTGTCTTCTGCCACCTACCAAGTGTTCCACTCACTGGTCTTCTCTACCTTAGTCTCTGGCTCACTAAGCCAAAACATATCAAAGACCATTGCTTCAGTTATGTCTGTACAGGATTTAAAGAAGAAAAAGTAATAGGACCTTTGTATTGAAACTGCTATGCCTTGGATGCTCATCTCTACAGAGTGTTGGTCAGATTGTAATGACAAAGTTGATGTGGGAGTGTCATATATCAATCTGTTGATTTCATTGGTTAAGCAATAAAGAAACTGCTTGGCCTCATAGGTTAAAACATAGGTGGGAGGAGTAAACAGAACAGAAGGCTGGGAGAAAGAGGAAGTGAGCTCAGACTCGACAGCTCTGCTCTCTGGAGCAGAGACCATCCTTCACTCTCCCAGGCAGATGCAAGATGCAATAGATCTGCTCTCTGGGGCACATGCAATGAAGCTCCGACCCAGGATGGACGTAGGCTAGAATCTTCCCGGTAAGCGCACCTAGCGGTGCTATGCAGATGATTAGAAATAGGCTAAATTAATATATGAGAATTAGCCTAGAAGAGGCTAGATAGAAATGGGCCAAGCAGTGTTTAAATGAATACAGTTTGTGTGTTGTTATTTCGGGCATAAGCTAGCAGGCGGCCGGGGTGCTGGGGACGCAGCCCCGCTGCTCCTATTACAACACAAAGTGTCTGCTAGCAGTAACCAAGTTTAATAACCCTGGCCCTGGGAACCAGACCAAAGCTTTTTTAGATTTTGGTTTTTGTCATCGAAACTGCTAATTTCAGATGTTTGCTATATTGATATGAAGTAGAATATCATACAAGACTTGATTTGTTTTGCTTTGTGGTCCCCATGTAGTCACATGAATCTTTTATAAAACCTCCAATTCAAAGTATCTGAGGGAATAATTTAATATTGTCAATGGTTCTTGCTACATTTTTTCAGATTCATTTGTAGCTCATAGAGGTATCTGCTCACTTCAAACCATGCACATTGAGAATTGTAGTATTTATAAGTTTTGTTAAGTATAATAGAGTGAGTTTAAACAGTATGCCTCTGTGAGTAACAATCCGTGCCTGCATCTAGAATGCTAGGAGAATGCTAGGAAGGCAGAGAAGTAGAATTGAAACTGTCCATCTCTACAGCTTCATGTTGAAATCCAGTGTCTTCCCACATGAACAGCATCTCCACACTCTTAGAAAATAATTTCCTACAAAGAAAAAATGCCTGCAAGGCACTACACAACTCTACTTGTTGCCTAAAAATATGCCTAAGAAAAGACATATTATCAGGGGCTGAAACTCCATCTTAGTGGCAGGACTGTTAAGTATCTAGCATGTGCCACAGACCTGGATTCAGACTCCAGCTCTGAGAAAAAAAAAATCAGTTTTGAATCAATGTTTATGATACACAGAAAAAAGACTTAATTTTCCAAAATTCTCTTTATTCTTTTTTTTTTTATTTTTCTGGAGATGATATATCGTTGCTGTTTGCTGTCTCACACTTTTCCACTTGTTTCCCATGTAGCAGTGAGTATAGAAGTTTTCCTCTCTGATTGCCTAGGTATTTCTTATTAAGTCTACTTATAAGGCCCCAGGCTCTGAGTACTCATCAATCTTCAACTATTAGGTAAAAAAATGTTCCCCTTCCCCTCCTGGTTGGTTCCTTACTTAGATCTATAAAAACAAATAAACTGGTTTACAAAAACTGCTAAAGAGCCCATTTTTTGATACTCATCTTTTTAAAATGTGGTCTTCTTTAATACAAAATGTTAATACCTTGTTTCTGATTGATCAATGAGATGGTATGAAAGGATTTGTTACCTTAAAGGGATAGATTTCTGTTCTGGGGATGGAAACTTCTTAATTTAATGTATTCTTCAATGACATATTTTCTGAGATCACTTTTCCAGACATTCAAAACCATTCATGAATCTCATTAGCCAAGCATCTCCTAAAGACCAAAATTCAAAACTCTTTACAGTGGAAAAATGAGTTTAAATCTGTGGATTTTGGAGGAACACATTCACTCTGTAGCTATAGCATTGTTTGCTTAAAATAAAAGCCATGATGAAGGAGATGGGGCTCCATTAGTTTAGTATTTGTCTAGAATATACACAGCTGTGGTTATGACTCTTATCACTCAGTTCCTAGCATTCAATTCCTATTCATTCAATGTCAGTTCTTACTCCTGTAATCACATCATTGGAAAGGTGGAGTAAAAAGGATGAAATGTTCAAGGTCATCCTTAGGCAATATAAAGATTTTAAGGCCTTCTCCGTCTCTACAATACTTCTACTTCATATGAAAGTCATTCTCCTTCAACTTATTTCAAATTTTATATAAGGTATGTATCATACACTCTATGAGTAACACACTAAGTGAAGGTGCTTTACCAGCAGCTGAGATGAACTGGTTTTAGTCACACAACAGCACACATTTACACACACACACACACACACACACACACACAAACACACACACTACAAATAAGTATATAAAACATTTGAAAATAATGCACGTGAAATGCAATTCCTTTTTGTTACTGCTTTCACCTTCATAGTTAAGTAACATGCTAGAAGGCTCTTAATCCATTTTTCTATTTATGTTTACTAGCTAGGAAGTTTCTGTGCCATTCTTGAGCTGTTAGTATTTTACGCAGGTGAGAGTAGGGATCCTGGGGTCAGCCTTCTCTTGTATATCATGGAGCCAACACTCTTCAGTTGCTCAGGAATCTACCAATGATGAAAACTCTTTCTCCTGTAGAGTGTATTTAGGTTTCCAGCTGCATGGCTCCTGGCAACTTACGCTCCTGCACCAAAAATCCAAGAGGCCATTCTCTCTTCCTCTCCCTTTTCTTGGCTCCTTAAATTTCCCCTCTTCTCTTCTTCTCTACCTAATTTCTTTTGTATTTTATATTGCTGTTTTACTGATGGAGGAAGGTCATTGGTTAATAAACAAACTGCCTTGGCCCATTTGATAAGCCATCCCTTAGGAGGGTGGAGTAGGCAGAACAGAATGCTGGAAGGAAGTGAGGTAAGACACCTCAGACAGATACGTTAGCTCTACAGGGCAGACGCGATAAAGCTCTGACCCAGGATGGATGTAGGCTAGAATCTTCCTGGTAAGCGCACCTCATGGTGCTACACACATTAATAGAAATGGGCCAAGCAGTGTTTATATGAATACAGTTTGTGTGTTGTTATTTTCGGGCATAAGCTAGCCAGGCGGCTGGGAGCTGGGTGGCAGGAAGCGGCCCACAGCTCCCTCAACATTTTACATTTCCAAAAGTATTTACCCATACTACTTTCCTTTCTGAGAATTATGTGGTTACTCTCATCTCAGAATGTAGATATTTATAAAGGTTATGGAAGAAAACTGTAAACAGTTCCTGCAATGTTTGCCTCAAAGAAAGATCTATGGAAAGGATACTAAGAGATGACTTTCTGGTTGTAATAGATTCAGGGATAAAGACAAAGCATGTAGCTCAGAAAGTTCAAACATAATCTTGCCACTGCATTATTCAGACATGTTTATCATAGCCATTCAAGGTTTGCCAACAAGGCAGATAATAGCTTTTACAAATACTGGAAAGAACAAACATAGCCTTGTTTGGACATATCTGTGTTAACTAGAGAGAGAATTCTTCACGTTCCAATCTTGAAATGTAGGCAGAATAAGATATGTGTGTTTTAAGACTTTGCTTTTAACCCAACTGTTAAAGATGCACTTAAAATAAATGTCATCAAGTAATTGCTACATCATTATGTCAACAAGCCTATTCACTGGGAGCTGGCTTTTGGGTCTGACAAAATGCATTCATTAATTTGAACCCATTCTTTTTGCTTTAAGACGGTACTTAAAGCTTTTTATTAGTAGATTAATTTTACAAAATAATGGATCTCATTATGTTCTTTGGTACATGTAAAGAATGCATTTATTGGGCTGGAAAAACCACTTAGAGTCATATGTATCTACTATAAGGCTTTAGAGATGTTAAAAATGGACCACTTGTTTTACTGTCCACACACACAGTGTCTAAAAGTTTGCTAAAGAAAACATACAAAATACAAATGAAAGAAAAATATTTCTGTAACTAATTATACTTTAAAAATTGTGAAACAGAAGTAGTACTTCATCCAGTAGTCAGAAATCCAAATTTGAGTCAAAACAGGCAAACATGAGGACATGCTGTGAGGCAATCGATGTTTAGTGGGTTATGTGCCATCTGAGGACTGTCTGGGTTCTGCGAATATTTTATGCAGCTAAGAAGGAGCAAGAGGAGCAGGAAAAAGAAGAGATTTCTTTACATATATCTTTTTTGTGTTTGAGATGTTAGGTTTCTACCATTAACAAGATTTTTTTATCTTCCTTAATTGCATTAATCTAGTTAGGAAACTATGGACTCTTTCAAACCGACTAAGGAAAACTAGGGATTTCAGACAAACACATCTTCATAATCTTTTGCTGTTTTCTCTTATGATAGGAGAAGCTTTTTTTAGTATTGATATGCAATGTGAACCTTATTTATAACTTCTATGTCACACTATTTGAGAAAGGGGATCAATGCTTTTAAAGTGTATATTCTCATATTCATATTTAATCTTTAAATTTCAATTATATAAATGAAGTTTAGTTTGATCCAAACCTGCTTTTCTGAAAAACCAGTAAGGTTTAGAATAAGCAGTCTATTAAATAAATTAGCTTTTATGTCATTCTAAAATTATTTTTGAGGTCTTAGACTTCTGAAGAAAGTCCTTTCTTCATGGGGATCATAAACAAAATATGTCACAAACTCCCAAACAAAACTGGTTCCTACATTATGTAACTGAGAAAATGCATTAAATGTGGATTTAATCTGATGCCAACATTACAATGACTTATTATACTTATCTTTTAATATTTGTTATTGAACTATGGGTGGACTGAAGAGATAACCTTGTAGTTAAGAGCACTAGCTGCTATTGCAGGGGGGCGAGTGTTTGGTTCCAGTACATGCATTGCACCTCACAAACTTCTGGAAATCCAATTTCAGAGGACTGTAAAACCGTCCTCTGGCTTCCAAGGTCATTACTGCTTATGTGACACACACTTGCAGATGCACACACTTACTCAAATACTAATTAAGTAAATAAATACATAAATAAATAGAATTTCACCGATAAAGAAAAGAAATTGTAGTATATATAAGAATTTGAAAAGGAACTCACTTAATTTTTCAGCTTCTCATCTGAACTCACTTTCTAGGCTTTCAGTTATTCTTCACACGCAAAAGGATGATATTCAGGAAGAACCTTATTTTCAAGAAATGGCAGCATTGATTAAGGATTATAATATTCATGTTGGAAAAAAAACTTTATCCAGTTTTAGATAATCAACTAAATTCAGGATCGTCAACTCTTTCTAATTACAATCTAAGACTAAGGGAGGCCCACCCAATGGCAGAGGAGACAGCCTTTGTCTGAGTAGATCCTCTGTTTTCATGACTGAATAAACAGCTCCTTGACCATGCAATCAGCATATTCTTTCAGAGGTAGCAGCAAGTCAAGTCAAGATGATTCCGGTGGATCCTGCTTCCTAAGTCTTTCTCAGAGCAATGTTCTGTGTGAGCCAACTGAAAAGACATTCTGCATCTATTCTTAACTTGCAAAGTTGAGTCTTCACTGCTCAGCAGCTCTGCAGAGTTAGCAGAGAAATCTTGGTTTCCGTATTATTCTCACTTTTGTTTCTAACAGGCCATATGGGTCCCTGGTCTGTAAGTATCTTAATTCTTTCCATAATGACAAGAAGGACATCTGCTGTTGGACACTATCACTGTGAGAGATCTTCATGTTAGAAGCCAGCACAGAACCTGTTCTGAAAACAGCGCTTAGAAAACAACTCATCTACTGCCAATAATGAAAATGTTGCCTCAAAGATTGTAGAAAATGTTGATGAATCTTATACTTACCAATACAACAGCACAGTTCACAAGCATTTTGTGAGATTTCTTTGCTGAAGGGAGGGTCTGTCCACTCTGCCCCGTTTGTTAGAATGGAATTTAAGGGTAAAAATTTTACGGTATGCAGAAACTGAAAAATATTTTTTAGGTCTTTGTGTTCTCTCTGTATTTGTTTCCTCTATACAACCTTCTAGGTCCCTCATTTGTACCATCACATTTCAGACTGATTAATTTTCTTCTACTGGTATATGCAAAACAAATCTGGTGTTCAGTCAAGCAAATGTAAGTCATTTATACAACTTTATGAAAATATTCTTTTATGAGAATATTTTTATGTGAATAAATCTGAGTCATCCTTTTAGTTTTATAAATTATATATATATATATAATTTATAAAACCTATATATATATATATATATATATATATATGTTTTATAAATTTTGTAAATGTAGGAATAAAAGTTTATATTACTATTGTGATCCATGTTTTGAGAATTAAATTTATTTTGTTTTAATTCTGAGTAATACAGAACTATCATTTATTCTGACATTAATTTTGTTTTGGTGTCTTTTGTGTGGGTGCACAATCACATGTATATGGAAGTCAGAAGCTGACAATAGGTTATCTCTTTTTCTTGCTTCTCACCTGATTGTTACACAGTCTTTCTATAATTTCACTTTACCAATCTGTTTAGGCAGGCTTGCCAAAGGGTCCCAGGTATGTGCCTTCCCAGTACTCAGATTACAGGCACCGAGCATAACACCTTGCCTTTTATATTGGTGAAGGGGATCTAAATTCATGCTTGTATCAGGCAATTTATCCCACTGAGCCATGACTCCAGTCCCCAGGTCATTTTTCTTGGGTGCATACTCAGCCTTGTGTTAGAAGCATGTTCTATATTAGAAGTAAAGAAAAGGATAACATGACTGCACTTTATAGCCCCAGAGAAGCTAGGTAACAAGGAAAACCCTCAGAAGGACAAATGGATCACCCTGGGAAGGGGAAGTAGATGTCATATCCTAGGTAAACTGTAGGTGGGGGGTAGAGGGAGGTGGTGGGGGATGGGAACATGAGGAATCTCGATTGTCAAGTTGGGAAAGGGACAGAGAAGGAGAGTAATGAAAGAAATATCTTGATAGAGGGGGTCCATTATGAGGTTAGGGAGAAACTTGGTGCCAGGGAAAATCCCAAGAATCCACAAGGATGGATTGCTAAAACTTTTAGCAATAGTGGAGAGGATTCCTGAACTGGTCTTCTCTTATAATCAGATTGATGATTATCTTAATTGTCATCACAGAATCTTTATCCAACAGCCAATAGAAGCAAATGCAGATATACACAGCCAAGCACTGGGCCAAGCTTCCAGAGTCCAGTTGAAGACAGAGATTATGGATTATATGAGCAATAGGGGTTAAGATCATGATGGAAAAATTCAGAGACAGCTGACAGGATCTCGTGGGAACTTACCTACTCTAGACAGAGAGCTAGGAGCCTGAATGGGACAACCCTACACATTTTGCGTGTAGGTGACAGTTGTGTAGGTTGGTCTGTTTATGGGGCCCCCTAGAAGTGGGACTAGAATCTGTTCCTGGTCCATAAGATGGCTTTTTGGAACCTTTCCCCAGGGGTGGGATCCTTTGATCTGCCGATATATAGGGAGGAGAAGCTCGGTCCTGCCTCAACTAGATATGTCAAGCTTTGCTGAATATCCCTGGGAGTCTTATGCTCTCTTAATAGAGATGGTAAAGGAGTAGATAGGGGGGTAGACAGAAGGGAGGTAGGGGAGGGAACAGGAGGAATGAAGGAAGGGAGAACTGTGGTTTGTTTGTAAAATACATTTAAAAAAACAAGTATGATCTAGTTTCTTTCTTTCGTTCTTCCCAACAGTCATTAGGAGTCAACACTATTTCCTGTTCCAGTCAATGCTAAGAAACGTATGTTAGTGGTCAGAGTGTGTTCTGCACATACCAGAATTCACTGCAGGTAGTGGAAATTTTGAAACTTTTGGTTGGGTCACAATACTTTAATTCCAGAATTTAGGAAGCAGGAACAGTCAGATTTCTGAGTTCAAAGCCAGTCTGGTCTACAGAGCAAAATCTATGACAGCCAGAGAAAACTTGTCTGGAAAAAAAAAGGGAGCAAAAATTAACAATTTATCTAATATGAAAGGTAATGTTGTATATAAGCCCCTGAGCTAATTTTATCTAATTTACATGGCCAGGATGATGACCTTACCTTCAATAGGTATAGGGTCGTCTTTGCATCTACATTTTTGTTATACAGCCTTATAATGAGCTTTCCCATGATTACGGAAAATTCCTCTGTGATTTGTCTCAAGATTTAATCATGTAATTTATTTAGACACCAATATTATTCCCTTCTCCAAAATGGAAAGTATTTTTAAAAATAATTTCAAAGTGTGAATCTTCTTGATGGAAATCATGTTCTTAAGCAGTTAGCAAATTTTCTCAAATTCGATGCCTGATTTCTTGGGACTTGGAATACTCTGAGTGTTCAAAGGATATTAGCATTAGAAGACACCCAGAAGGGTATGGTAAACGGAATTTTAAAAAATTTGGAAAATTGAGACAGTTAAATAAACTTAGAATATTCCCATTTTAATTTGCCCTCAGCAGATGTACTGGGCCAATCATGGTGAGAGTCTTTGCACCCCAGCTGCAGAACTTCACCATCTCACAGGAAGGATGAACTGCAGACGCTTTTCACAGAGCTGTTGAAGCAGGAGATTGGGGGATTTGTACTACAGTTGCATAATGCATTTCAATATGCACATATAAGCCCAATCTCATTTCATGATATTCTGCCTTAAACATGATTGTTTTCATAAAGGTTTCTTCAGAGATTCTTGAAAGTTAGGTTAGATTAATTAGATGAAAGTTAGATTAGGTTAGAATTGCACAAAGAGAAAACTTGAACCAGTTTCTTTTCTCCGAGAGTCCTGCCATGAAACTGTTCCCTTATGGTCATTCTTACTGTACCTTTGTTAAGTATTGCATCTTCTTTTAATTTATCTTGGGAATCCATAGTTGTTGCCCTAGATAAATAAGTATAGGTATATATGCTATGAATATGTAAAAATTATGTACAAAATTATATTAAAATATATAATGTAAATTGGTCCTGAATTATGTTTACATGAAGATATTTAATCACTTTTGTCTTCTTTCTCTTCTCTCTCCAATTTCATATTTTGCTACTCTCTCATTTTCTATCCTTTGTCTTTTTGTCTATATATATTCACTCACCTTTTACCTGCCCCAACAATTTAGTGGTAGGAAAATGAGTCATATTTAGGTCCATAGCAAGTAAGTGAGGGAAAAATATGCCTGGAATAACTTAGCTTGTATTCTCATCTTCTGACCAACTAAACTTTAAAAGTATGATGAGTTTTGCTTTGTTCTTGAAGGTCAAATTGTTAAAGATGTGATAAATTATTTTGGTAAAACATGCATTAAATAGTTTATTTCTTGCCTCTTTACACAAATCTTGCAATTTTGGTAAAAGCAGAGACATTAGAGCTTAGTCTTATACATTACAGAAGTTGAAAAACATAGAGTGTTTCTCATTGTGAATATTGATGAATTATAGAAAATATTAACCTATTATTTGAGAAATGTTTATTATGATATTTATATGAGAATTACATTTAAAATCAAATATCAAATGTGTTCAGACTATATGGTCATATTTCTTCATATACATGTTGCTAGGGGAAAATTACAGCATTTTTAATTTATATGTGTATCAAGTAGTAGTAGCAAGTTCCACATTGAATTGAATCATAGTATTAAAATGAACAAAGAAAAAAGTATTCCTTTTTGGTTTTAATTTTTCTGCTTTAATATTTGTACCCTGCTGACAACTTAATGCAGCCACTAGCATTATGAGCATCATAGCCAGGATGAAAACATATTACTGTTACACAGATTACCTGTCACTCTGTTAGAGTCAAGTGACATTTCACAGAGATTTCTATGTGGAAATCCTAAAGTCCTACTGGCATGTATAACATTATAGGTTCATTCTGAGCCATGATATATCATAAAGTTTTTATCATTCAGCTTGAAAAGTGGCACTCTTTAAATGATAGATGTGACCTATACCTGATTTTGAAATGAAGAAAGACCCATAGTATTGACAAGAAGAATAATTATTAGAATTCAAATTTGTTTCCATGTTATAAGATTGCTTAATTTCCATCTTGAAGACATAAAAATAATTAAAGAAGAAGTATTTGTTTGTGTGAAAGAGAGAAAAACACTTCATTACAATCAACAGGTGCATAGAATTAGCTTTTCCATTGTTAACTAATTCATTTGGAAAGGTATCTGACTTAAGCCATGCAGAAAACAGTGATTTCATTGTGATTCTATGAATCGTTTTTTTGTTAATCATATTTCTTATTTCTTTGTTTACATTATCATTATTAAAAATACTTTCACCGCTCTAGAAACTACATGACACAGTGTTATTATCCTCATTGTCATTGATTTGTTTCAATGGTTATGTATTTCCAAGGACAATGTGACACACAAGTAAAAGTCTCCTTGAGTAAGAAGTATCTGTTTGTGTGTGTGGTGTAATAAGAGGTAGCCATTGAACATTCATTTTGCTTTGAAGAGTTATTTGAGAAGATGATAAGCTTGCTGCATAAAAAAGATGTCATTATGGGTTAAAATTTCATGCTTTTCCTTATGGTGACCAGAAAGAAACTCTATAGCCCAGGTAACTCATGAATGACATTATCTTAGAAAACTAATACTTATCAAGGATATTGTGAAAACTAGAAAGCGAAATAAGCAACTAACGGTTTAATTAAATTACTAAAGACCTAGAATTTGTTAATCTGTAGTAGATGCCAAACACTGCCCCTTCTTAACAAGATATGTTATTATGATTTTAACAAATTGTACATGATGTTATTAACCGATTTTAATAGATTGGTATCTATTAATACCACCCAAACACGAGTGCTTCTTTTTTTATAGAAATTATTTACTTTTCATTCTTTTCTTAATTGTTGTAGTAAATGACAATAGTCCTTTTTTAAAGACTGAGAGACTAAAATGTATACATAAGACTGGCAGAACCAGTCACTGATAACAAGACCAATTGCCTTTATTCTATTTGCTTTTAATATTATATAAACAGAACTAGATAGATACAGAATTCTGGGCATTTTCTTTGATTACAATGGATGTTTTTGACTATACAAACAAATACTAGAATGCAATTTACACAAGTTCCCCCAAAGGATGAAAGTATCAAAGAAATCTTTTCTATGGTACATCAAATTTATGACATCATTTTTTAATGTTTATATTGTTTCAGTCTTATTAAATGGATTAGTAAAGCAAAAGTTAGAAAAAACAAATCTATGATAGGAATCTGAGAAAACTCATTACTTAGTCGATATTAAATTTTACTAATGTGTTAACATGATCTTTATGACAATCAGATTTCCATGTGGCTATATGCTATAACTAACTCCTCAGTACTCATTGCTTAAGGTATTTTGTTGTACTGAATTTTAATTCCTTCAAATTATGAGTGTTATTTAGCAGTGGTGCAATTTCCTTTTTCTTTGTTTAGTCTATGCGTGTATTTCTTACAGTCTGAATCAAGGCTCCACACATTTACCAAATCTACAGTCCTTTATGCTTAAGAGTCAACGGGTCAAGGAAGCAAAAAGAGAGTAGAGTCTAATACATGAATTCTTACTCAGTTCTCTTTTAGCCAGTTTCCTGACTTTGAAAAAGACAGCGCTTCACTTCTTTACTGCTCTAGTAAGCTTTCCGCAGGGTAAAAGTATGCACAAACATGCATTATGAACTTGAATACTCCTACAGCTAATGAGTGGTTTTGTTACAAACGCATTTATTGAACCACACTTTGACATATGGTCTGAGATTCTGCCTTTCGAAAAATCTCAGAGTTTAGATGAGGGATTCTCACCTCATCTGAATTTCTCATTTTTCCTACCTACAAAACAGGACCACTTTTTGAAATTTCCAATGATAAAAGTATCCAAGTCTCATTTAGACTGTGGAAATAAACTCTGGGTGTAGGTTGAGGCACAAATATTTTTCACATTGCCTGGGTGATTTGAATGTGATGTGAAAACTGAGAACAACTTTAGGTCAAGATTACTCATTTCTGCCAAAACTCTATGACCACCTTAGTAGAAAAAGTGAATTTTGTAAAATCATGTGTTTTATTGCAAAATGAGACATCCTGCTCTCTGGATAGATGATATGGAAACAGATAATTGTCCAGACAGTGAATTTACATTAGTGCTAAGGGTCTCACTGCCAGAAGCAAATTGAGAACCTTGACAAATGTAATTGAATATCACCACTTGTACCAGAGGGAGATTGGGAATGCACTTAAAAATGGATACAATGTGGTTCAAAGAATGAAATATGATGCATAAAAATGACAAAGGTCAAATCCACATTTAATTAATCCTCAGGAAAGACATATGTAATTAGCAGCTGTGTGGCAAAAATATCCCTGTCTGTGTGCTTGTAAAGGTGAAATCTCGCTGCTCAAGTGAGGGGCTACAGCCTCAGGGGAATTTTGCATTTCCCTGCTCAAGTTAAGCAATGCTTTGAACTGATTGGACAGAGTGTCATTAGGATACAGGAAATATAATTATCATATCTTGTCCTACACTCTTTGGCTAACCCCATGTTTTCTTCTTGACCTGTATTACTCTCTGATGTACCGTGGGAAATATATCCTATGTTTAGATTTAAGAATAAAAGCAAACACTGTTAATTAAATTCCTCCCTTTATGCAAGGAGATTAGAATGATATTCAATGTAAAATGCACTGTCTGCATATAAATTATTATGCAAGTAAGCAAATGAAAGTAAGCTATTAAAATAAAAATTTATGATAGTGCAAGTAAGAATGGTTCAGTTTTACTCTGAGAATATCTAAAAGATCATTCTGATTTCCATGTACTGTGAGGGACTTTAAATCTGCACAAAAGCTTAACTGTGTAAATTATTCTGAGCTGTTGTGTCATGAATATTTTAATGATGTTTATACCATATTGGTATCACCAATCAAAACCTTTGATTTTGATTTCAAGGGAAACCATTGTATCATTCAAGAAGTAAATTCATTATATACTGCCAAATGTAATATGCTTGACCCAGAATAGAGAAAAATTCTGGCAAGAGATGTGGTAATGTGAACTTCCTAGGTGAGGAGGAACATTTTTGTTCTAAAATGTTGTCAAACAATTCAAAGATACTCTTAGCCAATAACTTATTTTAATAATGTGTATATGTGTGTGTTGTATATGTATATGTGCACGTATATGCCAGTTTGTTAGAACGTATACTCATCTGTCCAGGACTGTGCAGACGCTAGATGCTGCCATGATATGATGAAATGATATTGGGTTGGTTTCCTAATTACTATCCATGTTTTTCTTTTCTTTTCTTTTTCCTTCCTTCCTTTCTTTACTCCGTTCATCTCTTATTTTCACAAGACTATCGAGTCAAGGAATTTTTTATAGCATCTTAAATGTTTCTTCTAGTCCTAGAGTTATAGACAAGAGCCACTATGCCATGCTCATACATGGGTATTGAGGACCTCATGCCTGTGTGGCAAAACTTTTAAGCAGTAAATTGTCATCTATCTAGTGTAGTCTATTGATAATTTCTTGATAAATTTCTTTCGAATTTTACTTTGTTTTGTTTCAATTTCTCATTTTTTAATGTATATAAGGGTGAACTATGCCCTCCAGCGGAATTTACAGGCTCTAAATTGATATGTTTTATGACATCTAAAATATTGTTTTGTAACTGAATTGTTGCTGTAGTTTATCTATATATGATACATTTTATTCCCTTCATGGTGTACACATTTGTTTATTCTCTGTCTCATATGAGTTTAACAATTTTGTTTATTACATTTAAAACTTAAATCAATGCCTATTATCTTTTATATTTGGGACACTGTTAAAAATGGATGGTAGAGTTAAATCATAATAACTTGTGTAAACAAGCACCTGTTTTAAATTATAAATTTTAAGCAAAATATATTCTTCATTTTGTTTAACAATGTGGTTGAATCAATGGAGAAAGAAGCAACCACTCATAAAGAACAGCCCACATCGCATCCATTAAGTTTACTTCTAAAAACTTAGGCATAATGAATCACTGTCGACCACAGGCCACTTCATCTCATTCTGTGGTCATTGTGGCTGCTGGTGGCTGAACCGTTTGTATCTCCAATTAGCTGTGGAAAGCAAACAGCAAGCAGAATTCTGAATGTTGTCCATATCCTTTGTAAGTTGTTTGCAGAACTGTGAAATGGAGGAAAAAAGCAAATAGGATTTTATAACTCTTTGGCTTATTAAAACCCCAAAGTTGGGCTTCATAGAAATTGTTTTGTTTTTTCCCTTAAATCCCTTTATTTTGCTCCTCCAACTTAGAAGATGCAATCCAGGAAGACATTTATGAGAAACCTTAAACTATATTGTGAGAAAGCCTCCATAACTATATTTTAAATTTGTTTGACAAAGCCTTAGGCCATTCAAAAAGTCAGATAAATGATGTGAAATTTCTTTAGCTGTTTTCAAGCCCAGAGCCATGAGAATAAAACAAAACTTGCTGCCTTGAGTTGATTGTAGCAGCAGGAGATGGGAACACAAGACAAACTCTAACCAGTTATTAGTAAAGAGAAGCAAAGGGGATTCAGAGGTCATCCTATCTTAAGAATGAGGAGCATGCACATGTATTCTGAAAGGGAATATTTAATAGATGTTAATTAACTCATGTTAGAGGTTAAAGGCAAACAGACAATCATAATGATACAATGCCCAGAATTAATGTTTTCTTTGGTACAACTATTCAGAGTATTTGGATTTGAATTTAGTGTTTAAACCAGGGATGTATAAATAATAGGGGTTGAGAAACAAGACCTAATTTTATCTGATTATGGATGAAAATAAATGCTAATTGTAGACTGTACATAGCTCTAGGGCCCAATGTTGTTTCAGACTAATAAATAAGGGAAAACATTTTCTAAAAGATCCAGTCACACACAGAAATCTCTAAGTACATTCAAAATGAGTAACTATGTGTAGAAATGCAAAGTAGTAGCCCTGGAAAGAGAAAAATGTAAATGCCTGCTGTCCAGCTACAAAGTAAGATGAGCCTGGAGAGGAAAACTTTTGTAAGCTTTAGTTAACGTAAATAATTCACTGTCTTTATCACTGTTTTTTAAAACTGTGCAAGGTTTAAAAAGTACATGAACCTTAGGCCTTGGACACAGACAGTACCAATCTGAAAAGTGATGAAAGTTCAGATTGCAAAGCAGACAGGATAAGCTGAGGTGAAAAGTATTTCCAAAAGCGGGAAATTCTCAGACAAAACTCCCCTTCATGCCCTTTGCTCTTTGTCATTTAATTTTCCCTAAAGCTCACACAGGTTCTGCATCTCCCACAAATAAAGACAACAATGGCATCTGTACCTGTGATAGCAGTGCTTTGTTGATGGTCTAGAAACCATGCACTAACATATCACCTGCTAACTCTGTTCTACCTTTTACTGTGAATTTGTTTCCTCTGTGGCACTCAGCTCTCTTCCCCTTACTTGTGTACCATATGATGTTATGCTCTCGAGGATTAATGCAGAGTTTAAGAGAAAAGGGATGGTGGTGCTTCTTTACTTTCCCAGAATCGTCTCCAGGTCAAGGCATGAAAAAACTGCTTAAAATGAATGAATAGCAGAAGGAAGAGTAAGATGGAATTGGGAAGCACATTGTCAAACAACATATGACCACCTCATGAAAGTTAACTTTTTCCATTGCAGTAATATTTTAAGTGTCAATATTAATTCTATTTGTCTCTTGTTATTGAATGGTAAACATAATAAAATATCAGAACAGACAGAGTCATGGTTTACTGCAAGCCTGGTCTATTTCTCCCTGGTTAGAGTTCCTTTAATTTGTGCCCTCTCTGATGATGTTTAACCACTTCAACAAGTATCACAAAGTATCACACAAATAGTAAAATGTAAGCAATAATGACATAGAAATGTGTTCTGGTTCAAAATATCATACTTTACAAACATAATTATATATATATATATATATATATATATATATATATATAATTTCCACTTCCAGATGAATAGGTATTTCTTACTGATTTCATCTAGGAGAGGTAGAGTTCCTTTTTCAAGGATGTAGGCTCTGGTAAGTTGTCCAATCTCCAGAGGATGGCCCATAACCATCAGTATATATGCATCACATATTGGATATATGTATATCCAACTGAAGTTGGAGTTGAAAGAGGGGAGGTAATACTATCAAAATATATTCTACACACACACACACAATTCTCAAGGAATTATTAAAATATACTGTTGACTGAGGTTTCTGTCCTGCCACAGTCATTCAGTCTCAAAGAAATGGAGAGGTCTACATTAATTATAAACTGGTTGGCCTAGTAGCTTAGGCTTCTTTTTAACTCTTATAACATATTGGCCCATTATTTTTGTCTGTTTTAGGCACATGGCTTGGTACTTTTTATGGTGAAGCAGTCACATCTTGTTTGCTCTGTGTCTGGCTTCCTCTGTGACTGGGTGACTACTGAAGACTGAAATGGCCCTCTTCCCAGAATTCTTGTTGCCTTGCCTCTACTTCCTGTCTGGTTGCCCCACCTATACTTCTGGTTTGGCTACTGGCCAATCAGCATTTATTTAAAATACAAGTAGCAGGGTAAAGACCATTGTCCCACAGTATTCCCACCCTCTTTTTTTAAACAAAAACTCTGAATTGAATCTCCTTTGTTTAACTTTTCTACTGACCATTATACATAACAACTTACAACCAACATTCTAAACAAAAACAAACACCCATAATCCATTTTTTGGGAATGTGGGCATTGTCTTCCAACGCATTGTCTTGCTAATTCTAGGTGCTGATAATCTTATGGGGACCTAAATAAAATTTACAATATGATCAAATCCTAACTAGAGTATCTTGTGAGGCTTGATAATCTCAGGTAGCAGTCTTTGAACTGTTCTGGATGTGGAACTCAGACATCTGGGCCATTTCTCCTAATTGGAGATTTCTCAGGAAGTCCTCTTTCGTCAACCTGATTTTTTCTTAATGTCGAATGAATCCACAGTCCCTCATTTCCTGTGGAAACAAAAGCAAAACTTCTTTTCCCAAGTAACATATCTCTTTTCCAAAGTAACATATCTTTTGACTTAAATTTTAAAGTCAAAGTATTTTCAATATATATCTATTGGATTAATCCAGCAGCATTTATAATCAAATGTCTTTTAGCAACTTTTGCTTCTTCCTCAATCATCAAACAATTAAAGACAACAAAATAATAATACATGGTTTCTCTGTGTATCTTTCATTGTCCTGGAATTTACTCTGTAAAGCAGGTTGTCCTTGAACTGAGAGAGATCTGCCAGCCTCTGACTCCCAAGGCCTGAGATTAAAGGTGTGTGCCACCACACCTTCAACTCACAGAGAGGTTGATCAATGGAATCGAATCAAAACATGGATATTAATCTACACATTTATGAACACATGATTTTTGATGAAGAAACTAAAATTATACAATGGAAAAAAGTAAGCATCTTCAACAAATTGTGCTGGCATAACTGGATGTCAACATGTAGAAAAATGAAAATAGATCCACATCTATCACCATTCACAAAACTCAACTCCAAATGGATTAAAGATCTCAATATAAATCTTACCACACTGAACCTGAGAGAATAGAAAATGGGAAGTAGCCTTCAAAGCATTGGCACGGGAGACCACTTCCTAATTATAACTGCAGTAGCACAGACACTGAGAGCAATAGTTAATAAATGGGACCTCCTGAAAGTGTAAAATAAAGGACACAGTCAATAATACAAAAAGGCAACCTACGGAATGGGAAAAAATCTTTGCCAACCCCACATCAGACAGAGGCATGATCTCCAAAATATATAAAGAACTCAAAAAATTAGACAATAATAATTTAAATAACCCAATTAAAATATGGGATACTGAACTAAACAGAATTCTCAACAGAAAAATTTCAAATGGCTAAAATATACTTAAGGAAGTGTTCAACTTCCATAGCTATCAGGGAAATGCAAATCAAAACAACTCTGAGATACTATCTTATACCTGTCAGAATGGCTAAGATCAAAAACACTAATTATGGTTTATGTTGAAAAGGATGTGGAGAAAGGGGGACACTCATCCATTGTTGGTAGGAGTACAAACTTGTGCAATTACTTTGGAAATCATTATGGTAGTTTCTCAGAAAACTGGAAATCAACCTACCTCAGGATCCAGCAATACCACTCTTGGGAATATACCCAAAAGACGCTCAATCATACTACAAATTTACTTTTTCAATATGTTCATAGCATCATTATTTGTAATAGCCAGAACCTGGAAACAACCTAGATGCTCCTCAACTGAAGAATGGATAAAGAAAGTGTGAAACATTTACATATTGGAGTATATTCAGTGGTAAAAATCATGACATCTTAAATTTTGCATGTAAATGGATGGTATTAGAAAACCCTAACCTGAGTGAAGTAACCCAATCCCCCCCAAATGAATATGATATGTACTCTCTCATAAGTGGATACTAGTTATAAGCAAAGGACATTGAGCCTATATAGTTCATGATCATAGAAAAGCTAAGTAATAAGGTGAACCCAAAGGAAAAGATATATAGATACACCTGGACATTGGAAATCAACAAGGTCTCCTGACAAAATTGGGAGCATGGGGATGGTGGGTAGAAGGAAGGGGAGAAGGGGAGGGTTGAGGAGAATTTAAGGGAATGGCATAGTCAAGATGGAGGAAGGACAGATATGATTGCAAAGAAAGAGATACCTTGATTGAGGGATCCATTATGGGGTTAACAAGAAACCTGGCTCTAGAAAATTTACCAGGATCCACAAGGATGACCCCAGATAAGACCCTAAGCAATAGGGTACTGAACTGGCCTTGCTCTGTAGTCAGACTGATGATTATCTTAAATATCACCATAGAATCTTCATCAAACAATAGATGAAAACAGAAGCAGAGACCCACATTGGAGCACTGGACTTAGCTCCCAAGGTCCAGTTGTAGAGTGGGAGGAATGGGAATATGAACAAAGAGATCAAGACCATGAAGGGTTTATGCACTAAAACAGTTTACCTGAGCTAATGGGAGCTCACCAACTCCAGCTGGACTGGGAACGAACAAGCATAGGACCAAAGTAATCCCTTTGAATGTGATTGACAGTTACATGGCTGGGACAGACTGAGGGGCCACCGGCAGTGGCACTGACATTTATCCCTACTGCATGAATTGGCTTTGTGGGATCGTATTCTCTTTGAATGTATATCTTGCTCAGTCTAGATGTAGTAGGGAAGGGGGCCTTGGACCATCCACAAAGCAAAGTAAGTACCTTAACCTCTTTTAGGATTAGAGGGTGGTGGGGTGGGAGCTTGTGTGGAAGGAATGGGAGGAGAAGAGGGAGAGGGAATTTGGATTGGTATTTTTTAAATCAAATAAAAAAAAACTCTTAAAAAACAAAAAAAAATAAAATATAAGTGGCAGTATATAGACAATTGTCCCACAGCAATATACTTTAAATAATGCTTTGTGTCATAAACTTGTATCTTGCCTTTCCCCAAATCTTTCCTTTAATTCTTCAGTCACCTATTACATGGTTACTCATACATGAAAAATAGACATACCCAAATATATGAAAGATATTTGCTATTAAAATATTTTATAGTTTTACTGATTATACTTTTGAGGATATTCTGAGCTTTATATCTTTAACATATAATTAAAATTTGCTACATAGGATTATTTGAAATTGCTCATGATTGTAAACTTCACATTTTTCCTCGGTTCTCAAACTTTTCCAGTACTGTATATGACAATTGGCAAGGGAGACACTTGCCTTTCATTCAGTAAATAATGAAAATAGATTTTCTCACAATCTCAATCAAAATGCAAATACTGAGGGAAATAATTTATTGTTCTATTTATGGTTTGAGAGTGGTCTATGAGATATTGGTGTTTTATTGGACTCTCCTTGCAAATTGGCTATCAATGCTTCAAAAATTAATATTATTGTTTCGATGGCTGATTGAACAGCTATAATTAAGTATAAATTTTTTAACTTCAGTTAAAAATATCAATAAAATGATAAGTTTAAACTTGAAAGTACTTTGAAAAGTCAAATGTTATAACACTGATATTCTTATGAAACACAAGTAGATTGAAAAATAACAATGACAAAGATAATGGAGGCTCTTTTAAAAACAGACATCCTATTTTGCCTTGATTTGCATATTATAACCTGATTTTGATTTAAATGTCAAATGTGTCCCTGCATATGTTACTCATAAATAAACGGAGCATTTCAGAAACAGTGAAAAGGAATTGTCACATTTTTCTACCCTGGTCATTCTTTAATGATGTTGAATTTAAAATATGAAATCATTTATGAGAATAAAGATAATAGATCTTTGGTAAACCTATTTTTCTTATAATTTTATCTGTTCAAAATACTGTGCCAACCTTGTGGTAAAACCACAGAGAGAGCAATCTAATAGCTGTATAATAGCAGCAACATCAATGCGAATAATTTTATTGTTAGATTTCATATTAGTGATTATTCTCTAATAATAGATGAGCAGAACGGAGAAAAGAGGCATTCATTTCTATAGGAAATGTGTGCATGGAAATTACCTGAACTTCAGTAAGAATGGCTGTGCCTTGAGCTTATAGCAGGATTTTGTTTTTGTTCATTTGTTTTCTTGTCTATTTCTTTAATGAACCCTTTGAAGGTAAATTGTAGATTGTAGAAAAATGGGAAAGCAGTCTTCTGTCATGAAATTGGCGGCTGACTTAGACTCTTACGATTCTTTAAAGCATTAATACATTTAGCTTATTATGTCTGGTGTCCAGGAATCTTTAGGTAGTAGGTAACAAAAAGTACTGAACTCAAAAAGTAGTGAACAATAGTAGCTAACTGGATCCCGATATTGACTTAAGTATTGTCTTAGAGAAAAAGGTCCACTTAGTACTTAACTGTGGTGTGTTGAGATGCACATTATATAAAATTTGGCAATGCACAATTCAGCAAGGACAGTCACTCCTTCCAATAAACAAACATTTGCTTTGTGTAAAGCTTCTTGTTTACAAACTATCTTCAGTTATCCCAATGATCTTTCTATGTGACATTTCTATTTATTTTTCCAGGCCTACAAATAAACCTAGCTATTGCTGGACAATTAGTAATTTAATATTAACAGCCAGATTCGACAAAAAATTTACACCAGGTTATCAAATATGTCATTACAAATCCATGTTCTTAATGACTAGAACTTCATGTCAGGCTATTGTTAATTAATTAAATAAAGAATTGCAATATAAAAACAACATGATCTAAAATTTCAAATTATTGCATTAGAAATCAAAGGTGAAGGAAAAGGAGAAAAAAGAATTACTTACATACATTGAGGTACCTTATTCTGTAAGATTTTTTTTTTTCAGATTTTAATAAGAGCCATCGGAGAGATTCCGTTTTGCAGAAATAATCAAAAAGTAAAAGTGAAAAGATAAAGCTTTGTGTAGGATGCTTTAGGGGTAAAGAATAAATATCACCAGATGGCCTTGTGTAACTGACAGAAGGAAGAATTGACTTTAAAATCTTATCTTTAACATTCCCAATGGATTAAATAGCTAACAGAATAAATAAGGAAATTTTGTGTAAAATAAGGGAGAAAAATCAGATCACTGGCTGCTCCGAACTGATCATAAATAGCCAAATATGATAAACTCATTGTTCTTGTTCATATTACATCTTTCCCACATATATGTGCTAAAAGAAAGAAGAAAGAAATGTATGGCTTGCTCTTAAGTGTACTGAGACAATGGGGATGTTCTATCGGGAACTCACCAAGGCCAGCTGGCCTGGGTCTGGAAAAGCCTGGGATAAAACCGGACTCTCTGAACATAGCGGACAATGAGGACTACTGAGAAATCAAGAACAATGGCAATGGGTTTCTGATCCTACTGCACGCACTGGCTTTGTGGGAGCCTAGGCAGTTTGGATGCTCAACTTACTAGACCTGGATGGAGGTGGGGGTTCCTTGGACTTCCCACAGGACAGGGAACCCTGATTGCTTTTCGGGCTGGGGGGAGACTTAATTGGGGGAGGGGGAGGGAAATGGGAGGCGGTGGCGGGGAAGAGACAGAAATCTTTAATAAATAAATAAATTAAAAAAAAATAACCATTTTGCTTATAAGTACAGTTTATAACGTACATGGAAATATTCTGTCTATCAATATATAAAGGATATATATAATATATATAACCTTTTAATGCTACAGGAAAATTATAATAAATCATTTGGCATTTTCTATAGACCGTCAAAGCATGGATTGTTTTTAGTAGGAATATTACAAATAAGATATTCACATATATGGGACTATTTCCAGAAGCTATAAATAATATATAGTGTTCAATGAAAGATTGTTAGAATATTGCATAATATGCGTGTTATCTCATAGCTATATTGTTAAAGTCAAAGACATTCTAAAATAAAATGGTCTGATAAACTGATATGCCCAAAGAGTTATTAAAAAGAGAAAATATATGGTTAAAACTACTGGTATTTTGTTCCTTGTTTTAAAGTAAGTAGAGATATGGGAAGTAGAAATGATGAAGACACAGCTGTCTTTTCTTTGGTATCAGGCACAACTCACTGGCTATCTATTTTCTCCACATCTGTTTTTCTGGCAGTCTTTGAAGCTGTCATGTACACAGCTAGCAGGAGCTTTGAACTCAAGAAATCTAGACCTTCTTCCTTTTTATATTAGTGTTAGTAATTCTGTAAACCACACATGGCAGACTATACAATTAATTACACTAATCTTATCAGTGTGTGTGTGTGTGTGTGTGTGTGTGTCTGTCTGTCTGTCTGTCTGTATGTATGTATGTCTGTGAAGAACAGAGGGTGAATATAGTCTTCAAAACCTCTGTTGAAAAGTGAGTAGAGAAATGGTTCAGCAGTTAACAGCACTCAATTACTTAATTTCTCATATTCACAGGGAGGCTAACAGCCATCTGAAATCACAGTTCAAGGGTATCCTTGTCTGGTTTGTAAGGGCATTCACACACATAATGAATAGACATATATGCAGGCAAACACTCATTCACATAAGCAAAAATAAATCCTTCAAAAACAGCAAAACAAAAACCCAGTATATTTTAAAACTAAAGGTACATAGAAGAAACAAGGATTTGGTGGGGGTTGGGGCTGTCCTCAGAGAACTTGTATACCATGTCATGTCACTGAGAAACATTTTTTTCTGTATGAAGCTAGAAATGAATATATTAAATAATTTTGCCTATAAACCATATAGTATCATGAGAAAACAATTAAAACACCAACACCCTACCCTGTAATTGGTAGTCTTTTGAGTATGTCTCCTACGGTGCAATTCAGGATCATGGCTTGCCCTTCATTTTGCGTTACAGAGTCCATTGTTATTCCCCATTATTCTGTGGTGTGAACTTCATTCATAACTTCAGATAGGTAAGTATTATCAATTATATCTTAATTAATCTATTATCTACACTGCTTCCACATTAATCTCCTAGACCATCTCTTTATTCAGAATCTTTTTTGTAATGTCAAGATGATAGAAACACTTCAATATATCAATAAAGTCAACACATTCACAGCTCCTGAACATGAGTCTTAATTAAACTGGCATTACTGTCCAAAGACTTGAGATTGAGAACACAAAAACACACGTTATTGTGTTTTAGTTGGATTCACTGTGAATTCACTGATGTGGTTCCCCAATTTGAAGAACATTTGCCCTTCCTGTGTTCTATTTTGTATTCTCCTTGTAAATGATAAGCCTTCTGCAAGTTCTTCTTCATATGCATGCACTGTAAAATTTATTTCTCCTCCCCACCATAAGCAATAGCAAATGTCTCAACATTTGTTCCTTCATGATCCTTTACAAGACTGCCTCTTATACAACATCATTTTTGTTTCAGATGTTCAATAGAACATAGAAAACATAACATAATCAGAGACTAATACATATGGTTGAAAGAGCAAAGTTAATAAACATAGAGATTTATTAATATTTCCTGGATATATTTATTCAAGTTTTGTTCCTATTTTCTTAAACTGGATAACTGTTGATTAATGCCACACATGAAATCTAGAAAATAAGTTTCAATAGACGTGATAAAGACATATTTTAGCTCACCTACTGGGCTGCATTAGGTATCAAGCCAACCCCAGTGACCCTTCCTCAATGTTGGACTTATATGTTCCCATTTCTGCAGCTGACTTAATACGTGCATGTGCAGAAACAGTCTCAAGTCCTTATGCTTGCATTTCAAGCACTTTACCAATTGAACTCCATCTCCATATTCCTGAGATATTATTGTAGTTTTACAACAGTGAACGCACAATCTGTTGATACTTTTATTTTGGGGTTGACTCATCTGTTTATTTTGGTGAGTAAAGAATCACACAATGCAATTGGAAAAAAAATTATTGATAGAAGGACAAGAGAGGACAATCCACAAATATTAATATGTTCTTAATAATAACTGTGTCTGTCAATCAGTATAGAAAAAGACCCAAGACTCACAAAAATAAAAAATCAGTAATTAGTCTTGAAAGAAAAATAGAGATAAAAACTCTTAATTTTCTAGTATTTTAGAATAAGAAAGACAAAATGATTGATTTGTTTAGTTTTCAATTACAGAGATTTGCAAGCTTTCTTAGAAACAAAGGCACACATCATTTTTAATAAAATTGGGAGCTTAACACCAAAGGAAAGTTAAATCAGTTTCCATATTTAGGGAAAAGCACAGCTTTTCCTTTATGCGTTGACATGAGCTATAAATGACTCATTTTTCTTTGCATATATTTTCTTCAATCACATTATTTCTGTAATAGATAACACAATAGGGAATGAGTCTGCATCTTGCCACTGCAGTCATGAATAGAGATACTTCACACTAATGTTGGCAAGTGTGATATGAAATATTGGACATCTGTGTAATGTAAAGAGAGTAAGCTGACAATCGTATTTCTGATACAGAGGTGTGGATTCCAAAGACATGGAGTAATAGGTAATAATAACATGCCAATTCAAACACAGCACTAAGAGCACACTGAAAAGTTAACTAATTCTCACACAAATATTTCTTTACGAATAACATTCAGTGTTTATGTTCCTGTTTTCATTATTTTTAAGAAAATAACATAGTAACCATTAAACCTTTTAATGGGTTTAACTTTTTTGAAATACCTTAGATATGATATAACTTTAGGTTTTCTATAGGTCATGCAACACGTTTTTGTGAATATCAATTGATATGTTCAACATATGAACAATCATCTTCCATCCTTTAGAAATATTGCTCTCTCAATAATAGTATTCATGCTTATAAACCTATGTTATCTCAGGTATTTCCTCATCCTCCCTTAAACTCATTCTCAATATTTTCACTGTAGTGGGTGCTATTCCAATTGTATTCTACACCTTGCCTTAGATGTCTTTCTTAGACCTCTATGCCTCACTTCTTCCTCCTAGACTGATCTTTGGAGATTCCTCAAATTCCACACCTTTTTTATTCTAAATGAACTGGTAACTTTTCTTTTAGCATCTCGATCAACTAGCTACATGCAATAACTTTGTTTCAAATCAGATTTACCAATGTGGACACTTTGGCATAAACACCTAATTTCTAGTACAGGACCCAATTTAACCTCTGCCTCTTCAAAGGCTGCGTTTCCAAATACCTGTGGCTTATTACCCAGGGTTGCAATTCAGTAACTCTAGTAACTATTCTATTTAATTCTACATGCCAGTTAGTAGTAAGCTGTATGTCACCTTGAAGATTTTCTATTACTGCAGGTTCAAACCAGGCAGTGATTTAGACAACCAGATGTGATATTTCTTCCTGAAGGCACAGCTCATACTCACTTTAATAATACATTGTTTTCCCAAATGAAACTGCTGTGGTGCAACATCTGGTTTCTGAAGAAAAGCCAACATAATTTACTCAAATCCCTGGTGTGATTTACAAAAGCACGAGAGAAGGTGGAACATTCTGACACGTAGAATACCAACGGGCTCTGTCTACATTGGCAAGGGTTTTCTAAATGGCTCATTTAAAGCAATCAGGGAGTCTTTTATTTGGTACCACCCTAATAGCCCAAATGTTTATATTTCTAAATGAAAACCTTTTTTTTTCAGCTTAAAACATTTTCCAGAAAAAAAAAATGCCTTGGCCATTGAAGGCAAAGACAATACTTTCCTTTGAACAGTCGAGATGGTAAAATATTTCACAAATGCTGCACACACAGTGATGAAAATATAAGCATCTGATAATGCTGTGGCTTAAAGTTCAAGTATTAGAAAAAAAATCATGGGTAAGTAGACAAGTTCTGGAATTCAGGGAAGACCTTGAATCTTGTGTGGCACTGATTTGAAAGCACATGCAAAGTACAAAGGTAAATTGAGTGCTGATAGGGAGTATATCATCAGGATAATTGAGACCAGTTGTCACATGTCTGCATAAATTTACAAATGGCCAAATAAATATAATTGCAATACATCTCTTTTAATGCATGCTATTTTTGTTTTATTGAGAATATGAACTCAAGTTCCAAAGTAATTATCAATAAATTCTTATTTATTAAAGATGTATTATACAATGCTATAAGCACTGCTAATTAAAAAAAAAAGAGGGTACTTGGGTTTTGGTGGTAAAAATAACTTACTCTAATCAGGACTTTTGCTTTTTATTTATTTATTTTTAAACTAAAATGGTATGTGGAGACACAGGTGGCTCCCACCAGGCTCCCACCAAGTTTTCTGCTCATTGACTTCATCATAACAAAATCAGGGCTCTCATAAGCAGCCAAATATAGTAGAGCTAAGTTTTTGCAACAAACAAAATGAATAATTTCCTGCAAAAATAAACAGGAACTAATATTTTAGATTCACATGTGATACAACAATAAATCAATGAAAAGAAGGTACATGTGGCACGATAAACTTTAAAATCAGTATATATAAAACTGATATAAAGAATCCTTGATGCCACCATGGATAATTACATAGTCACTGATATGGACATACCAACCAAGAGATATTTCTCAGTTTGTTCACATAAGGTGTTTGTGTGTGTATGTGTAAAATTTTAAGGTCATTAAGTGTCTGACACTCATAATTGTATTAGTATGTCAATGTAATGTTTGAATCTATTTTATTTTTAGGACTGATTGGATAAATTGAAAAATTTAAAATATATCATTTTAAAATGCTAGAACTGTTATAAATTAGGAAGAGGTCACCACAGTAAATTATCTCAGTTTATTCCTTACATTCACAATAATTGCTGGTTCTTTTGGAGTAGATGAAAACAAAAATTTATCCACTCAGTTCTATTGGGCATAGGATAACAACACATTTGTACTTCTTCATTTTAATTGTCCATATTTACTCATTTTAATGTGTATTTATTTATGTGTATTTATTTATATGTGAATATTCTACTCAAACCTCTACTAAAATTATGCTTTACATCATACTTTTCTTATATTTTTAAACAGCATAATTGTTTGCCTTGTATAATATGTGTCAGTATTTAGAGGCCACACATACAAATGTTCTTGACAGTTACTAAGCATGCAATATATGTTACATGTTTCAATGAAAAGACAGTTTTCCAAACTCTGCCACTTTCTCCTAGATTACCAAATTCTTACCTGTTCCCCACCCACCCATGCCCAAGTCTATTTCTTTTTGGAAGCAAACAAACAGGTAAAACGAGCAAACAAACAAACAAACAAACAAAAATAAGCTAAAACAAAAAATTTAAAATACACAAAATAAGAAAACATAGCATACTAGGAAAAACCTGAGACCAAAAATGCTAGCAAAAAAAATGTGAAAAAATATAAAAATATTTCATTGAGTTCATTTTATGATAGCTTATTCTGGGCTTGGGGCCTAACCTTAAATGTGGTTAATATGTTTTATGAGTACATCAATGCCATAGACAAGAACTAACACAGACATTGAAAACTAGATAATATACAGAGGATCAGGTGTTTTCAACACACATCCCTAATGGTATCAAAGTCCTTCCCTTAGAGCTCAGGGGGCTATGCAAAGTAGGAGGCAGAAACATTGTAAGAGCCAGAAAGGATGATGACACAAGGAAACAGTATTTACCAGACACAAGAGAACTAATGTGTAAGAACTCACAGAGGGCGTGGCAGCGTGCACAGGACCTGCACAAATCCAAGTCCAATGGGGTCCAGCACTGAGATGGGTAATTGGACTCAGGTTCACATCTCAAACCAAGAAGATATCTGCAATTGGCACATACCTGCAAAGGAAAATTAGTGTTCCCCAATAAACTCACACGGTTTTGTTGTCTTTTGGTGCTTTTATAAATTTTAGTTCATATATACAGTTCTTCACTTTCCTCATTTCTTTTCTCATTCTCTCCCTTCCAAGGTCTCCTCCTTCTAACTCCTCCTATACAGTGGAGGGGGTGTAAATACAGTGTGTTTATGTGCATATAGATAGATAGATGTAGATAGATATGATTGTAACAGAAAGAGAGAGAGACAGAGACAGAGGAAAGTATGCCACTTGAGCTGACATTTTTCACGTAAGAACCATAAATGAACAAAATTCCTAGTACTAGGCATGGGAAAAAACCTTCCTGTAATAGTTGTTCAAGGTAGTCTATACGACTCCCAAAGCAGCACAGTGTTGTTCTCGCCTGTGGTTGCCTCTACAATGTTGAGAGTAACCCCTTATTTCTGAAGACACTGCACACTTGATACACAGGACTGGCATAATTTGACCTGGATCTTTCTTAAAAGCCTCTTTATTACTATCTAACTTCCATAGTATTAGAAAGAAAAAATCATTTTATGTGAACACCCACAGATCATTTCTTAGATTATTTTACAAAAAAAAAAAACTTGATAGTTGCTGAAGAAACAGCTCATTGCTAAAGTGCCTGTCCTGCTGGCATGATGACCGGAGTTCAAATGCTCAGAACCCATATAAAAATATTGAAATAGAATTGCACGCCTGTAGTGTCAAAGTAGCAAAATGATCTGTGTGTGTTCACATAAAATGATTTTTTCTTTCTAATACTATGGAAGTTAGATAGTAATAAAGAGTTATTGGTCAGCAAGTCTAGTTAAGTAGATGAGATTCAAGGCCAAAAAGGGAAAGGGACCTCTTGTCAAAACTTAAAAATGGAAAATAGCTGAGGGAAGAGAGCTGCCATCAACCTTGCAATGCATATGTACACTCTAATGTACATGTGTCCTCACAAACAATGTGCACACATATGCTGCACCACACCAACAGAAATGTAAAGCCTTATGAATTGTTATATGACTATTTCATGAAATATTTGCTTTTGATGCATATGTTTATATCTTGTTTACTCTGTTTTTATTTTAAGAACTGTTATCCTTTTCTTCATAAGACAATATTCACTAACTCATTTATTTGAGGATACTGCTATCCCAAGATTTGTTTCTAGATATTAGTGAGGTAAAGAAACAGCACTCAAGTTTGATGCATGTATGCTGTAGTGATACGGAGAGGAGATATACAAATGAACAAATATAAAATGTACCACAAGAAAGCAAAGAGTAGAATGTGTCTATGTTCTTCAAGAAAACAGAACACACTGTGTATGTGCATATGATCAAAAAATATTTATTTCTGAAAGCATAACCACAGAGTATGGTAAGATGAAAAATTTTAAGTTGGACCAGCTGGTGAAGTTAATATCACAATCTCGAGTGTGAAGTCTGAAGAACATATACAGACAGTGAAAGTGGAACTAGATTTCTATTCCATCTGAAGTCACAATTCCACTTTCTAGGGAAACTCAGTTATTTAAGGTATTAACAAATTTGATAAATACAACCACTTCTTAAAGCCTTTTCTCTATTGTGAGCTGATTCTAAAATATAACTGTATCACAAAGCCTTCAACAATGATGTGTAGGGTAGTATTTGAACAAACTGATTATGAAACTTTTGATATAAAAATAGTAACAATGGGGTTGGGAAGAAAAAAGAAGTGTAATAAAGAGTAAAATGACGAGAAATGAAAAGTCCTTCTTCGAATAGCCAAGTCAAAGTACCCTTCTCTCTTAAGCTCATGTACACACAGTTAACTACTCTAAGTGAGGAGCAAGCTATGGAAAACATTTGGATAGAGAACTTAACACGGAAGAGTCAACTCAAAAGGCTCCACCAAAGGACCTCTCTTGTTACATAAATATGAGAGAAGAAAGACAGCTATGTGCACTGAGAAAGATAACCTAAGAGAAATAATAAAAAAAAAGCTCATACAATACCAGTTATTTTTTAAGATTTATTTATTTAATATGTATACAACATTCTGCCCGCACGTCAGAGGAGGATGCCAGATCTCAGTATAGATGGTTGTGAGCCACCATGTGGTTGCTGGGAATTGAACTCAGGACCTCTGGAAGAGCAGCCAGTGCTCTTATCCTCTGAGCCATCTCTCCAGCCCCCACCAGTTTTTATTATAAGATACGGAGCCACTATAAAGTATTAAGTACAGGATGGTTGTAGCCTGCAGGGATAAAATTGTATGGATTCCTTTTCTAAGTCTCTCTCTCTCTCTCTCTCTCTCTCTCTCTCTCTCTCTCTCTCTCTCTCTCTCTTTCTCTCTCTCTCTCCCCCACCCCGTGTGTGTGTTTGTGTTACACTACCAGGGCAAATTAATGTAATCTATAGCATAAAAATAGAGAATTATAGCACACAGTTAAAATTGTTCGTTTCTTCTAAATTGCTGATAAGAAAAAAAAAACAGCAATTACCATTACAGAAATGAAAGTCCAAGGCAAAGTGGTAGTTCCATGATAAGCAATAATATAGAATACACATTTGGAGCTATTTCCAGAATATCTAAGCAAAGATGCCCGAGAACATTAAAGCATTGATGACAGGCATGACACAGGTCTCAGAATATTCAGGGTTTAAATCCATTGCATTGAGATAATCACTTGTGTTGATATAAAAGGAATTTGATGTACTAAAATACGTCATTAGGCTGAGTTTCGGAAAATGAAAATTTATGGCACTACAACAGCTCTAACAGTAGCAGCACCAACAGCAAGGTCACCAACAAATCCGAATCTACTTGAGCACCTTTATTTAATTCAGAAGTGCAAACAAGTGTATGCCTGGAAGATTAGTTCTGATTGCTTTGCAATTTGCTAAGCTATTCTCCTCAAATAAAAGGGTTTAGGTCACAATGCACTTTCGCAGTCCTTCTGCCTCTCTTTGAAAATGTTAATGAGTGCTTCTAAATTGAAATTAGTGAGAAAATCTACAACCAATTAAGGCATTTTAACTTAAGTGTAATATTATTTTAAAGTTATTTTAGGATGACAGCTGAATAGCTCTCTTCCTGTCATAATTTTTCTGCATATTGTTTTTTCATTTCATGCTTCAACATTGAGTATTATTTGATCTGACACGTGTTTAACTGATAACCATCAATGTTGTTTTCAAGTTTTGTGGATTTCAAGTAAACGGCTTGAGAAGAAAGCCTTGGGATAATGGTTCACTTTATAAACAAATACAACTAAATAATTTTTCTTTAAATTTATCCATTCTTTATGTGTCTTATAACAGTGTAAAATTTTTTTCCTAATCTAATTTTAAGAAGTTTATTATGAATTTTGTTATTATTTTTGCATAATAACAATGTTATTATATTAGTTTATTAATTGTAAAGTTTTACTGGTGGAGATTTTGGAGTTTCAACAAATAGTATCATATTATCTAACTGGTAGAGACAATTTGATATCATTTCTAATGTTATATGCTATTCCTTCTATTAGTTAATTGTTCTGAGACTTACAATAATGTTCAAAAGAGGCTATAAGAGGAGGTTTTGCCCTTTTCCTAATTTCAGAAGAAATGATTTTAGCTTCTAACATTTGATCATGATATTAACTCTAGAAGCTTATGTCATTGGATTGAATTTTTCTATACCTAACTTTCAGACAGTCATTTTTGTGGGAAAATATTAGGCATGCCAGTAAAATTAATTGCAACATAAAAGAGGGGAGCTTGGCTAGGAGAAAAAAATAGCATTCCTTCTAGTAAAAGATGAAGCTAGGGAAAATATAAAATTAATCGAGGAAAGACCGCCAAATTGCCCTAAAAAATTTAGTAGAATTTAGCTGGGTAGTGATGGTATACACGTTTAATTCCAGCATTCGGGAGGCAGAGACAGGTGGATCTCTGTGAGATCGAGTCTAGCCTGGTCTACAAAGCAAGGCCAGGATCCAAAGCTAAAGTGAAACCCTGTTTTTTAAAAACAAAACAAAATAAAAATTTAATAGAATTTATTGACAGTGAGATAAATAAAATACAAGACTGGAAAGCTGTGTATGGAAAGTGTTTTGTAGAATGAGGATTTCATTAAATTAGTGACATAAGTAAGCATATAGTTGACAAATTCTGCCAGACTAATGGGCATCTGAATGTCACCCAAAGGCAATTTATGACCAGACAGATATGAGAATGAATATAAGATACTAAACATAAATAAATGCAACTGAAATCAGTAGAAATTTTAAAGAGACAGTGTTAGAGGCTGACCTCCCCCAATATGTTTGAAGAAGTACAAGAGATAGAAGTCAAGTAATAATAGTCCAATAGAATATTTTATGCCACCATCATGACAATAATATATCACCAAAATTAACAGAAGGTTTAAAATATCACAATAATTGTGATCCACTGATCAAACCACGACTATAAGGATTTCTTTCTTCAACCACTCCATAATCTAGTCTTAACAGACTTTCACCCCTCTCAATTAAACCAATCCAACACATGTTTTCAAAAAGTCCATTTTATGCTACATGTAGTGAGCTGAAATGCAAAATCTGGACAGGCAATGCGTATTGGACTTAAATTGTCTACCAATCAAATCATTAACTGTACAAGTTGCCAGAAAACGTCTTGATTTCTTATATTCATCATATCACTGTTTTCCCTCTGATTCTCTTTTGAATAAATGAATGAAGATTGATTGCTTGTAGATATAGTCATTATATTTTTCAAGACTTCCTTGGAATTTTTTTTGGCAATTTTGTCAGTCTTTTTCCCCCTCTGATGACTGCTATTTGACTACATGAAATTAGCAAGCCTGTGATTACTTGTCGTTATGTGTTTGGGACAGAGTTAGTCATCATTTAGAATGAGAAGGCTGATTAAATTTGTTAAAATACTGAAAAAAATTATTTATTTTTATTGTCAAACTAAGAGCAGATATCAAAAAAAGCTACTGTTACTTAGCATCAAATTATTATATCCACCTATACAAGTTATAATAAAAAAGGCAAAAAATTGGCTACCTCTCCACTATAGAATGGCTGCTTTGCATTTTGGGAACTGATTGTTCCTGCATAGCAGAAGTAAGTGCTGCAGCATTGGCAGGGTAATATTAGGTATATATAGTGTGTGATATAGACAAGGTTTTGTTTTACTAAAACAAATCAGAATAAGAAGGCTTTAATAACACAGGAGCAAAATAAAGTTAAGAATTCTGTCTCTAGCCGGGCGGTGGTAGCGCACGTTTTTAATCCCAGCACTCGGGAGGCAAAGGCAGGCAGATCTCTGTGAGTTCGAGACCAGCCTGGTCTACAAGAGCTAGTTCCAGGACAGGCTCCAAAGCCACAGAGGAACCCTGTCTTGAAAACGGGGAGGGGGAGGGAAATGGGAGGCGGTTGCGGGGAGGAGGCAGAAATCCTTAATAAATAAATAAATTTTAAAAAAAAAGAGCTACAATAGCTTACCTCTTTCTAATGCCTTACCTAGGAACATGCTCCAAGCCCGGCATGAAGCTAATTAGAGTTTACAGCATATTTAATTTCTACATTAGAAACCACGCTAATCATAGTTGCTCAAGGCTATATACTGCAGAACAATGCACAGAAATGTGCTTTGTAAAAGGAAGCATTGAACTGTGGCTGGACATAGAAATCCTAAAGAAAAAAAAAACCCGTAAAACACTCAAAATTGGATTAATAAAGATACGTGTTAATAAAGTTAAAAAAAAACCAAAAAAAAAAAAAAAAGAATTCTGTCTCTATACTCCAAAGGCATCTGCTCCATCTTGCAGTAGTACAAAAAAAAAAAAACAAAACCCTTAATGTAAGAAGCTATTGTGCACTGTTACCATCTTTCTTTATTTGCCCATCAAGGAAAAGTAAATAGTTAGTAAAGGCTCATTGGAGATGACACCATAAAAGTGAGGATTTCTGCTTGACATGATTGTTCATAGTCTATAGATTGTAAAGGATGAAGAGTCACTAAATATGAGGAACACATATTGTCAAAGCCGGGCAATGGTGGCACATGCCTTTAATCCCAGAATTTGGGAAGCAGTGGCAGCAGATCTCTGAGCTTGAGGCTACCCTGGTATGTAAGAGCTAGTTCCAGAACAAGCTCCAAAGCTACAGAGAAATAAACAAACAAAAAAAATATTTTCAAATGATGGAATTCTGTCAGAACATCAACGAATTAATTCTTGTGGTGTTTCAGTGATTAACCAACTATTTTCAGGGTTTTTTTTTTAATGAACTATTACTGAAGGATTCCTTGATTTAATTTTTCATGTGCCTCCTTGGAAAATTAGACATATTTCAAAGAAAAGCAAAATTTTCTTGCATGCCTTTGAAAATATTTGGGGTGCAAGATCAGTGCACTTTTTTTTGTAAAACTGAATTCATGACTCTTTTAAGATATTTTGTGTTTTCTATTTATATTTTATTAGGATGCCCCAATATATTGATTGCTTTAGTTCATGCACATCACACATCACAATAACATAGTGTTGACTTATGATACATAAACAGTCTTATTACACTGTGTGAAAAAAAGTGTAAAGACATATTTGTTCTCAAGTCTAAGAGCTGAAATATTAATGCCTAATACACAATTACTGAAAGTATTAATAGAAATTAAACAGTGTTTCTCCATTTTTTCATTATGTGGATATAATCAAGAGTAAAATAATACCATTTTTTATCAGCAAATTTTTTTATCCTGGTTGGTGGGATATTGTCAATGCTGTATACCATAGGACTGAATGAAAATAAAATCATGGGTTCTATAGTCATAAACTAACAAGCTTTCTTTGAGTCCAGCAATCTCCAGTGTTCAATCTCAAAGTTAAAAACATATTTAAGTCTTGATCATAAACACTTCAACCAGATCAAGGCAAATCATGTCTTCTTTTTCTTTAAATTCCTGACGAGACGAATCCCTCAGTGTGTAGCTTTCTGTAAATTTTGTTTTGCCCTTGAGGCATGATGTCATAGTGTCAGTCACTATGTTGCAACTCTGATTATGCACAGAATGTTCTTTTTATGTAGTCACTGGCACTTCATTTCATCATGATTTGAGTGTACATGAGTAAGTAGATAATGACAGTGATTTATTATTGTGAAAATAAATCTATGTCTTAAATCTACTTGAAGGAAAGTTATTCTAAAGCAGGTAGTACACTTAGAAACATTTATGAGTGGCATGGAATTTTTGTTTTCTTCTATCATTTCTTCAATCATAGAAATATTCCACTTCCTTAATGGATGAAAAAAATAACCAGACATACACATTATTTCTTTGTCATCTTCTTCTTTTAATTCTTCTCTCATATATTATTTCATGACTGCAATTTCCCCTACTCCCTTTCCCCAGTCTACCCCCCACCATTGTTCTCCTCTAGAAAACATCAGGCCCCTCAGGGACATTAACCAAAAGTGACATAACAAACAACAATAAGACAAGGTACATGCTGTCACATTAAGCCTGGACCAGGCAACCAAGTAGGAGGGAAAGGGTCCCACATTCAGGAAGTAGAGTCAGAGACAGCCCCCATTTCCACTGTTAGATATCCCACAAAATCACCAACGTACTCAGCCATAACATGAAGGCAGAGTCAATAGGTCAGATTCATCTGGACTCCCTGATTTCTTCAGGCCCCAAAGGAGTCCTGGTCAGTTGATCCTGTGGGTCCTTTTATTGGGATATCCCTGACTCTCTGGTTCTTCCTATCCTTCCTCCCCATCCTTCAAAGGACTTCCTGCAAGTAGCCTGTGGGAGTCTGTATCTACTCCCACCATTATTTCTTCTTTTTTTCTCTTTGAACAGATAGATGTGATGGAATAGATGAACTTACTGTATTCATACATCCCCCAATCACATGGTGTACCTATTAACATGCTGTATTCACATATTACCTATTCACATGGTTACCTATTAACATACTCTATTCACATGTTACCTAGTCACATGGTGTATATATTAACATACTATCTTTACATATTACCTATTCACATGGTGTATGTATTACTGTCTTCACATATTACCTATTCACTTGGTGTACCTATTAACTTACTATAGTCATGCAATCTATTAACTTTTAGACTATGTAGCTTATAACTTAAAATTCTATTGAGTCTATAAATATTTTAAAGCACAAACAAATAAAATTATACTTTTATACTTGGCTTTTATCAATTCATCAGTGTGTAGGTGGGTGTGTGGATTTTCAGTAAATTCATAAGATTCCTTACCACTTTTCCTTTATCAGAATGGCAAACATCATATTGCTCCATAGTCTTCTATTTATTTATTTATTTATTTATTTATTTATTTATTTATTTATTTATTTATGTAATTAAAAATTTCTGCCTCCTCCCCGACTCCCTTTTCCTCCCCCTCCCCCCTCTCCCCACCTCCCACTCTCCACCCTCTCCCTCTTCTGAGAAGCCAAGGACAATGGCACTGGATTTTGATCCTACTGCATGTACTGGCTTTGTGGGAGCCTAGCCTGTTTGGATGCTCACCTTTATAGTCTTCTTTTTAATACAATGAAAGTACTAGATACTTCTTTAGCTAAAATATGTCCTTATTCATTATACACTTTCTAAAATAAAACAATGATGGGTACAGGCAGTTGCTCAGAGATTAAGAGTACTTGCTGATTTTCTAAAGGACTTAAGTTCAATTCCTAGCACCCAGGTCAATGGCACATAACTACCTATAACACTAGTTCCACAGGGGCCAATATTCTTCCCTGGTCTCTGTGAGCACCTTCACTTACGTGGCATGCCCACAAACATATTCATAGTGCATAAAAGTAATAAATAAATTAAGATAATTTTATAATGATTTTGATAGTAAATTAAAGTTCTTGTTATATCAGTCAAAAAACAATAGATTTTACTTATTTTTTATTTAATTAATTAATTTATTTATTTGGTTTTTCAAGACAGGGTTTCTCTGTGGTTTTGGAGCCTGTCCTGGAACTAGCTCTTGTAGACCAGGCTGGTCTCGAACTCACAGAGATCCACCTGCCTCTGCCTCCCGAGTGCTGGGATTAAAGGCGTGTGCCACCACCGCCTGGCTGATTTTATTTAGTAATAGGAAAACCTTCTTCGGGTTTACAACCTTCCTTAATTTTTCCAATATTAAATAATGTTTTCTGAGGTCCCCCTTTATGGTATCATATTATATGCCTACATTATTCTCATATCTCTCATTTTATAAGTCACACACTTATTGAACATTGTGTTTTTTCCTCCAAAGCAGACACAAATCTACTGTAAAAATTCTGTTACTTTTCGAGCAAGCATTGTAAAGGCATAGTGTTTCTTATCTAAGTTGATATTATTTTTGTCTTCTATTTTCCGTTCTGTAAAACAGTCTCATAGTTGCATAGAAGACAAAGACTGGTATGAACTATGCCATCCTGTGTCAAGATGCAAAAGAAGAAAAGAATTTAAGACAGCTCATTGCCAAAATGCTAGGCAAGCTCTCAACTTCTATAGGTTTTCTTCTCCCTGAGTGAGTGAGTAAGCAAGAGTTCTCTAAAAGCACCATCCTGGTTCCTTTTTTGCCACTTTTAAATGAGCAAATTCCAAAATATGTATTTCATTCACAACATGAAATAAGAGAGAAATGTTCCAAATATTCCATATTGGTGGAAATTTCAGTGCTATTTCACTTGTTTATTACATTTAGTTTTTTACGAAATCCTAAATAAAGTAGTTTCCAGAGAAGGAGGAAGTGAAAGAGAAAACAGAGGGAATAGGAGGAAAGGAAGGTTGGAAGAAGGAAGAAGAAAGAAGTGAAAAAGGGAGAAAGGGAAGGGGAGGAAAGAGGTTCGAGTAAGACATTTTAATTTTCAGCATTCTTTGATCCAGGGATCTACCACCTCCTTTCCTACGCTGAACTTAGCTCGCTGAACATTGCTGCCTACTTTTGATTACCTAATAACTACCTAATATTTAAGAATTATTCTACAGAAATGCATCTAAAATGATGTCAGTAAGGCAATTTCTAAAAATGTTGTTAAATAAAACTTAGAATCACAAACAGAAACAAAAAACAAGGAGCAATGGTAACACACACATACAGAAACAGAAACATAATTGTCCATTTTTTAAAACTTCAACATTGATCATTGTTATTGCAGGTAAGGAAACTTTAAGTAAACATGTTACAAAGAATTTAAGTTTATGCTTCTTGCTATTCAATAAGTTATGAAAATAATGAACAAAACAGCAATGTATTTTATACCATTAGACAGTAGAATTTGATCAATGCTAAAATTAGCTTTCAATCAAAAATATTTAACATGCAGTGTAATAAAACAAATGAAAATTCTAAACAAATTCTCTTTTGATATTTTGTGTTTCATCTTATTTCAGAATACATGCTTCTTAAAATATTCCAGTTTTCCTTTGAAAATAGTATATAAAAATTTACTTTTCTTCAGCACCAACATTAGATACTTTGCTTTAAATTATGTCAGAAGACAGGTCTTCTAGATTTATTTTATAATTAAACAATAAGGAAAACATACTCTTCCTCAATTTTTAGCCTTCAAAAGTACTGCTTTGAAGACAATTGCCTTTCTGCATCTCACAAAAGGAGAGGAGATACAGGGCATATTTCCCTCCCTCTCTCTGCCCTGTGATAATTTAGCCTTGACCTTGACTGGCTCATTTGGAGAATAAACATAACTGAACAGGATTCACATTTGATGAAAAGCAGAAGTCTTTGATAAAGTTTACAAGGGATGAGAAGGGAGGAGAGTTGACATTTTTTACAGAATAATTATGATTAATAAAAACAGACCCTCTGACCTTGTCTGTGTTGGTACTTTCTGGACAGAGTCAAAGTAAGTAGCCATGATCTTCACCTTAAATTTATTGTCTATTGACAGAAGAGTAGCAGATGCTTTCAACACTAACTCATCTCAGTATGAGGATATTCTTTCCTTTATAAAATATCAGATTATGAAATGGAAAAATTAAAACTTAATTATTATTATAAAGTCTCAAGATATATTTGCAGAAATTAGTCAAATGTTCAAGGGAAATTGTGAATCAGTGTTCACAAATGTGAAATAGACAGGACATGAAACATATATAGGGAGATTGGATGTTTCTTGAGTCTTAAAATACCATGAATCTGGCTTGAAACAGACATGAGACAGCAGGTTATGTAGAGGACATGCTGAAACCTTCTTATGTTCTTCAAATTAGAAATTTAGACACTTAGTGAGGGCTCCCTTTTTTTACAAGCCATATTAAATCACCTTCTTAGATACTATGGCTAATAATGCCTTGTGAAACTCGGTGGAGTTTTAGTTATTGAATTGCCCTGTAAACTTGGAGGTTGTCTGGGTAAGCCTTAATATTTGAAGTAATGAAGCTCCTTCTATCTACTCTGCTAGGTGTTTTCACATGGCTCCTGCTATTTTCTGTGTCATTGATTTGTAATCAGTGTTCTAAACATTTTTGTGATCAACTAGCTAACCGTGTGCATTATCCCAACAACATGCAAACATCATACAAGATTCTCCCAGGGAATTTCGTAAGGTAAGAGTTCTCAGCTGTGGGTCCTGACCCCTTAGGTGGTTACATATGAGATCATGTGTACCAGATATTTAACTTACAATTCATGATAGCATTAATTTGCAGTTGTGAAGTAGCAATTAAATAATTTTATGTTTGGAGGTCACCACAACATGAGAAACTGTGGTAAAGCATTGCAGCATTAGGAAGGTTGAGAACCAAGGCCATAGGGTATTATACAACTACTATATATATACTTCTGCTTGGTTTCTTGATGTTTCTACTCAATTTGGAGCGGTAATCTCATCATCCCCTTCCAAATAACCTTCTGAGCCTTTTTGGGTGCATTGTCCAGTCTTACATCTTTTTTCTGTTTTGTCATTAGACCTAAATTTAGTGCATGTGTGTATGTGTTCGTGTGTGTGTGTGTGTGTGTGTGTGTGTGTGTGTGTGTGTGTGTGTGTGTATGATTGCTTGGACACTGTAGTATGAAAGACAGTGACTAAATAAAATAGGAATAACTGTCTTTCAATGGTATTTTAATCACAAAACTCATGGTTTGACTTCAGCTATGGGTTAGCCATAATTTGCTGCATTTTTCTCATGGAAAAAGCAGACCCTACTGAAGGACATATACAAGAGAGGGAGTGACTTGATATTGGTCAACATTCCCAGGAGGTGATAGACACAGATGCATAAACAGAAGAACAGATCTGAGAAAGACAGGATCTTCATCAATTCGCTTCTAACAGGCTTCTAGGAGATAGGGACAAAAGGACTGTGTGCTGTCATAGAAATAAAAGAAAGGAATGGATATATAAAGATCTCCAAGCAGTATGAATTTTGATGTGAGATGCAAGATTAAATTTAAAAGGTATATAAACAGATTGTAGAAGACATAATGTCTCTTTGAGAATGTTATTCTGTACCTTGTATGTAATAATGAGCTTGGGGGAATTTTAAAGGATAGAGTTGGATCAGGTTTTTAAGAAAAGACAACAGGAACTTCTAAAATATTTGTTTCTTAGTTTTCAAAATGAAGTTCATTTATCCATATAATGATATCTAATTTTCTTATTTCTGTTTTTTTTTTTCTGGGACAATTCATGATGATGTATCCCTAGTTCTGGTGGTGCCTCAGGAAAGATGGTGACATGTATTCTCAAGGTGGCTTCCTACCACTGAAGTGAGTATTGCTTCATAGCTCATTGGGCTTCCTCCTTCCAGTTTCTTCTTGAATAACCACATATGTTTCAAAGGAGTTTTCTAGATGTCATAATTTTCAAGTAAGTGTATCTGTTAAATGGTGGTGGGCCTTTGTTCCACATTTTTTCATGTTTTACCAAGTTCCCTTGAGATTTGTTTGTTTGTTTGTTTGTTATTCAGCCTGCCTTGGATGTCAGTGATAATTCTGGGACACAATCAAAATCATGAACCCTACATATTGGCCTCCTGAGTAAAAGTTTCAAGAGTGGATGATGTATTACAATCTGTGCTGTTTTGTCAACCCAGTTTAACAATGTTAACGGTAAAATGCTTAATGGAAGAAAACACAAGAAATATTAAATACCTCATGTGTGTATTCAAAGCAGTATTTTTATTTGTCTGATACAGATGTAATAAAGTAGGATAATTAGCAATCAACTGTCTATCTCATACCATAGCTTAATAGTCTATGTACATATATAAAATTTGACATTCCAAGTTTCTACCGGTCCCCATTAGTTAAGCATTTCGCATTTCATCTTGATGGACTGCTTTCTAAAGTAGTTATTCGGAGATGTCAGATAATATAATGTCACTAGGTAGAGCTCAGCCTCGATGTAATGGGAAGGGCCTTGGTCCTGCATGAAAGCAATGTGCTAGACTTTGTTGACTTCCCATGGACAGCCATACCCACTCTGAGGAGTAGATGAAGGTGGGAGGGGGCAGATGAAGAGAACTGAAAGAGGGGAGGAAGTGGAAACTGGGATTGAAATGTAAAATGAGAAAAAAGATTATTTAAAAATAAATAAATTATTGAAAAAAAAACATGTGGAGGCGCACCACTCATAAACCACACTTTTACAGAAAGAAGAGAAGCTGGAGAGAGAAAAAGGAAATTCTGTAAACTACTGAGTTCGTTATCTACCCCAGAGTACCCCCGTGCAGCAGAAACAACGGTAAACCTGACAGCAATGTTTAAGGAAAAACCTGAGTCCATATAATAGTCCTCTGATTCCCCATTGTTCTTTGACAAGTACCTTTTACACTTACATACACACACATACACACATACATGTGCACACATAGATGAATGAGAGACAAAAAAATGAGATTACAGATTAGAAATTTAATTACCTGATTTTTAATTTAATTTAATTTTTATTTAGCTTAACTTCTTTCTTTTTTTCTCTATAGCTTTAGAGTCTGTCCTGGAACGAGCTTTTGTAAGCCAGGCTGTCCTCAAACTCGTCTGCCTTCCTCTGTCTCCCAAGTGCTAGGACTAAAGGCATGAGCCACCACCTCCTGACTTTATCATAAATTCTTTTGATTCTTTGGAAATTTCATAACATTCACTTGAAGTCTGCTCATCTTTCAGTCCTGCCATATCCTCCCCTCACCCGTGCAGGGCCCTCAAAAGGAAATTTAAAAAAAAAAAAAGTCAAACCAAACCAAAATAAAGAAAGCAAACAACCATAAACAAGAACAAACCAAACCAAATAACAAAAACAAAACACAAACGAACAAATACTTCTTGGTGTCTTCTTCTTTCCTGCCTCTCCAAAACCTCTTCATTCATCCTGGTGGCATTGGGAGCAGTGTGTCACATGATATATACATGTCCAATCAGCTTTACTAGCAAATGTTCATTGCAGTCACTGTTCTGGTTCCAGGCCTCTGGTTTCTGGTACACCATCGTACCTTATTCTCATCATAACTCCTTGGGGATATCCTGTGGTCGCCCCCCTCATGGAGATCCTGAGGCTTTTGTTTCACAGGACCAGACCCTTCATGGGCTCCAGCAGGTCCAAGAAGGTGTCAATGTTAAAATGAGCCAATCCAAAGCCTGGCTATGGGTCTGGGTGGTAGCTTAACTAGTCAGTGTGAGGCACTGGGGCCACTTGCCTCAGGCGAGGGGGTTCTTAAACTCAGGCCATCATGGTCAATTTTCCCTTGCCTCTGCTGAGGGATAGAACCATGCCTCCCAAGTGCAGGGTCCCAGTCTCCCATAAGGGTTGTGGCCATGGATTCCTCACTTGTTTATGAATATTGGTCTGCCTATATTAATGCACTACAAATTTCCTCAAATGTACCACACTTACAGCACTTTGTGTTTTAAATACCTTTCTGCCTTAAGAACACTGGACAAAATAAAAGTAAAATATAAAACAACTAAAAGAAGTAAAAAAATATGCCAATAGATTACCAAAAGAGAGCAGCAGATTCTAGAGTGATCCTGTTTTTCCTTGTTTCCACTTCCTGGCCAGTGTTGAATCCTTTGACCTCCAGTTCAATTCTATTGTCTGTGTTTTGTGTTTGAATCATCTACAGACTTCCAATGTGACAAGAAGAATTAGAGATAAGACACACGATTTCTACTGAAAACGAGTTATTTCAGAGAAATGTTCAGTAAAGGACACTACTAGAGAGAACCCGCACACATGTGCAAACATGGGACTGATCTGAAAGCAACAAATAAGGTTGAATAGTTGAGGAAACTGTTTCTTCTGAAAGTCACTAGTGATATGTGTCAGAGCCTCCCTGATCAATATAATATTAAAGTGTCATATCTATATATAGTGTATATGAACAAAAGTAGTGTTGAAAATGGAGCTTTTAATACTACCTAAAGAATAAAATCCATCTAAAATTGAAGACTGCTATGGTTTACTGAAAGTCTTTAAATGTAATTTATCTTTTTTTCTAATTTGTTTCTTTTATAAAGTTAACCTTTCAAAAATTATCTAGTAAAAGTAAATAATTTCTACAATAATCATTCTTAAATAGTGTCTCATTTATTTATTTATTCCTCATTTATTTATAGTTTGCCTTAGTTGAAAGTTTTGCCAAAGATATACAAGAATATCCTAAATTCTTTTTTATCTATTTGAAATAAATGTTCTTTGTCATTTGTATTGATTGCTAGTGTTGCTATTGTATTATTTTCCTACTACATGTTTTTCTATGCATTTGAAAATGTCAATTATTTTAGTCATCAATATAATCTGTTTAACTGAATCCAATATGTGAGCTACAAACACATGACTATTGAGCATTAAAATGTGATTAGGGTGTATAAACAGCTAAATGTTTATTTTTATTTAATGCCAACTGAATTCAACTTAAAGCCCAACATATGCCTAATATCTACTATCTCTTTGGAGATTGCATCTCTAAAGTATGAATTTCAATTTTTACACAGTCAGCTTCACTAAAGTGATAACTAAAGCTTTATCATCGACACAGATGGTAGAGGAGAGTGAGCTGCCCTTCTCTATGCCATGGATTAATTGATGCATTCTGAAATAAGGGATGACAAGTTTCCCTTTTATGTGTAGATTTAGAGCGAAGAACTTAACTGCCTAGGGAGGGTGTTGAGTTTTCTTGCTGAGACAAATTAATAACATGTTTTGAAGATGATTTAAGGGTGTAGGATTGACAGGCACTGTGTGAAGAAAAAAATAACTTTGTGAAACTCTGCCTATTATGATGGAATGTAGAATCGTGAGATTTATGAAGAGACCCCTGTCATTTGCCCGTAGAGATGATACTAAACCCCAGTGTTCAGAGAAGCTATTTTTTCTTTTTTACCTTATACTCTCCTGGTGAGGTACAATTAACATCTCCTGGAATGTAGGAGGATTTTTTAAGAGCAGGTTTAGAGGAATTTAAAGAACACGTTTTAATTATCTTTCTGTCTTTGGACAAGTTGTTCTTAGAAAACTAGAGTCATAAGTTGCGGAGAGAAATCAAGTGGAATTGTTATGCATGCTCCATGTAAATCATTTGATCACCCTCTCCCTGCTCTCTTCCACACCTGCATCCCCCTGTATGGTGGGGAAGAAATAGACACAATAGTCAATTTAAGAACCCTGCATACCTTGAGCAGGTCCTTTAATTTGCCATGTGCTTAAGTTACCATTTGGTATTACAAGCCAGTCACTCGCTGGAATTTCATGATTAGAATTCTATGTGGTTTTGTTTATTTCTGTTGATGTATTGCTTTGTTTTTACATCTTTCAGATCTTCCAGAACAGCACATTGAATAAAGGCCCGGTTATATCTACTACTTAAATTACAGGGCTTTGCTCTCTGTGTCCCAACATCTTAACACAAATACAGGAAACAACATAAGGGAAACAATTTCTACATGGGACATGGTTTCAAAATCAATAGCACTTCTATTGCCAAGCAGATTGTTTAAACATTAATGAAGAATAGATTAGTTGCTAAAATGAGAGAATTTTAAGCCTCTATCAACAGTAACTCCAGGGCCTTTACAATATTTCTTAGAAACTTTTAAGCTTCTATAATGCTGCCTGGTTCTTCATTGTCCCATGGTTTAAAATGAAGGGCATTTAAATAATTTCAAAGGAAAAGCCTGTCTTTTCATCACCGGATACTTTTACTCAATACAGTGAAGATTCACAGACATTTTCTTGGACACTTCTTTTCAATAGAGATTATTTACAAGGAAATTAAATTGCACTTTGAGTGAAAGGAAGGTCAGTGACTCTTTCTCTCTCTTACTCCCCGATTTCATCTGCCATTGTCCTTAAAGTACTTCAACTAGTTCCACAAAACAATGAAAGTGTACACACTGTAAACAATGAACTAATTCACTGAAGAACTATTTGTGCCCCCACACAACCTTAAAATGAGTTTAGTAGTGTAAACAAAAATAGCCTAAAACTCTAGTGTGTGTATAATGCTCTATTTTAAAAATTTGGATGTAATTTGTTTTTAATTTGTATCTGGCAAAGTCCAAATACCTATATATAAGGATATATCTATGCAGGTTGTACCCCCCACACTTTCAGAGGGTGGGGGGAGAAAATATCATCCATTCAAATACCTTACAGTATATTTTATGTAGTCTGATGAGTCTAAGTGTATTCCTCTTAAACTGTCAAAGATATATCCCTTCTGGTTTGTTCTGATTTCCATTAATTTCTCCATGGAGCAGATATGTAAAGCATCCATTTTTTTTAGAATAGGTGCTCTTTGTAATCTTATATAAAAGAAAACACAAGTTTTTTCACCTATAAGCTTTCTTAAATACTGACACAATTAAATTTATTTTTAAAAAGTGCCTTATATGTCAGTTGGAAAAGGGTCTGTTTCTGATGAAACAAAGCCAGGAAAAGGGTATGATCACCAAGTTTTTATATATTAAAAGTGTTTCAATGAAAACAGCATTGATACGGAAGGATAAGGAGAGGATCTGAGTCCTTCAGGTATTTACAAACAGTGTCCAGAAGTGAGGCCTGTCTGGCATTTATTCAGATCAGCAATGTAGCCAAAGTGACTGGAAGGAAACTGATTTAAGAAGATGAGATTCGCCATTGAGGTCAGAGAAATGAATGGGTTGGTTTTCGTGTTTATAAAGATGTTGGCTTTTACTCTGGGTCAAATAAGAAGATACCAGTGCATGCTGAGCTGAGTAATCCATAAACTGACTTCCGTTCTAACAAGTGAAACGAGTCTATGTGCTGTGTTAGTAATGACTGTTAGAGGATTTAGCAGAGATTGTCGCAACAAATTCTAACTTTAGATAAAAGATGTTTGAATTCATATCATAGCTCTTAAAAGGGGATCTCAGAAGGAGACTCTGGATCTAATTTGAAAATACAGAAATTTAAATAGCAGATATATTTCATGTGGGATCATATTGAAGGAGTCAGCCTAAAATTTTCCTAATTTGTTATTCATATGATGTTTCACTTATGGCATAATAGATATAATAAGTAGGAACACAGATATCCTAATCTTAATTTCTGGTTGAAGATAAAAGCTTTAGACTCACTATCATGGCTTTAACTGATCTGATATTAAAACAATTTTTAAAATGTTATTATAGTGAGAATGTATATTCATTTTTCTTGACATGATTTTCTTAAATGATGCAGTGTCACACATAACATTTACTTTAATTTTTTAAAGTAACCTGAAAATGGTTTGAAGCATCCAGTAGAATATACATTGGATTTGGATACTGTGCAATCTTACATAAGGGTTCTAAATAATTTAATATGTTATCATCAACAGAGAATATTGGAGTCACTCCTACATGGACGATGACTGATAATGCCACAATTAAATGGAGTTGTGCAAATTGCATTCCATAACTATAAAGCATTGTACTGGCTAGCTCATCCAAGAAGAAGGCATACTGAATAAGTCAGGACTGCAAGATATTTATTGGGAGTCAGGTGGTTGCAGAAGCAAGGATTATATTCTTAGAAAACCTAAGGCATACAAAAGGGCATTGGCTTAAGTAGTTGCAAATTTTGTGTGCCTCACCATGTCCTGTCAAACCTGTGAAAATTGTGACCAATGTTCCACTATTTTCATAATCAGAGTGTTGCACTGAACATGAATGGCTAATCATAGTAATCAATAAATAATAATAATCACTTACTCTTTATTAGAATAGATTAGCAGTAAACAGCAACTACAATGCAAGGCTTGAATGCTCCAAGAAGCCATGTTCACATAACATATTTTCACTTCCTTATTAATATTTTGAAACGTCAAATAATTAAAATGATTAAAACATTTATAATTATTTATAAAGTCTATCATCTAACAATTCAATTCATGATTCACTTTTTTATTATTAAACATTTATTTTTAAATATCCCAACATTCCAAATCAGCAGGATTCACTCTTTTGGAGACTTTGAGGGGCAGTCATTGCCTTCCTCTCTCCTACTTTGTCGTGGCTGTCAATGGTCCTAGGCATCACTTGGCATGTGCATGCAACTCCCCCTTTCTGCCTCTCTCTTCCAATGGCCTTCTTCTTTGTGTCTCTGTCTTCTCTTTTGTATCTTGTAAAGACACGTGTCATTGGATATAAAACTAACAAGGATAATCCAAGACCGGTGCTCCATGTTAGACTTACTACACTACCCGGGAGTCAAAATCATCCTTGTCTCCCTCCTACCAAAGTGGCCATAAGGATGAACAGAACAGGTGCATTGCAAGAGCAGTGGGGACACAGTAGTCCATTTTCTCTGCCCCCTTGTGCCCATGCCTATTTATGCCCAATTACCAATGCACCACTTACATATTAAAAGGCCCTGCTTGATCTAAGGTTATGCTCATGATTCTCTTAATTTCATTAGAAACAAAAAAGTGGGGGAAAAAACAGCAACAACTCTGTATTCAAATTTTTCCCAAATTTATTACCATAAAATTTATTCTCATAATATTTCATTTAATTTAAAAATGATAATTAAGCCTATTAATGCTTTTATTTTAAGATATCATGTTGAAACTTTGAGTTCTTGGAGTTCAGTTGAAGAGAAGGAGGAAGGAATATATGAGCAAGGATGGTCAAGGTCATGATTGGGAAAACCATCAAGACAGCTGATCAGAGATAGTAGGAGCTCACTGACTCTGAACTGACAGCTGGGGAACTTTCATGGGACTGAACTAGGCCTTCTGAATGTCGGTGAAAGATATTTTGCTTGGAACTGTTGGGGGGAAGCTCTTGATAGTAGGACCAGAACTTATCCTGGGTACATGAATTGTCTTTTGGAGCCCATTCTCTATGACAGGATACCTTGCTCACGGTTGATATAGGGAGGAGGGGCTTAGGCCTGACTCAACTTGGTATGCCAGACTTTGTTGACTCCCCAAGGGAGGCTTTACCACCTATGCAGAGTGGATAGCATGGGAGATGAGAGGATGGGAGAAGGGGAAGGTGGGGTTGGTTTGTAAAATGTAATAAATAAATAAATAGACAAAACAACAAAAAACTTTGTCATTAGCATTAAGTACAAAATTCTAAGCCTTTTCATCTTAATTATGATGTTGATAATATAAAAATTTTGATATCTTAATTTTAAATATATTTTAATTAAAACTGAATAGCTATGAATTTAATTAATTTAAATTATAAATTATAGTCATAGAGTATAAAGAGAAAATCAAGTACTCATATCTAATTCAAGTGTCTAACTAGTATCTATTTTTTGAGTAAATGTTCAATTTCTTTTCATTTCAAATATGACTATATATGTATGTCCTTGTGACACTTAATCATGTAACTTTTTTGCCATATGTTTATTCCATACATATGCATATGTTTGTATGAACATATTGGTACTTTCAATACTCTAAGAAAATGGCTGCTTCAATCTCATAAATTTTTTTTCTTGAGTGAGTAATTTCTCTGTAATACTCAGGTTGTTAAATATAAGTCACCAGCACTTTTCACCATGTAATTTTATAGTACAGTACTCTACACCCTGTTCCATAATATGGAGTGGTTGCTAAACTCACTATCCTAAAACTTTATTTTACCCTTCCCAAGAAAAAACAAAAGAGATTATGTATCTCAATGAGATGCATTAATTTAATAGTTGTAGATTTGATTTTCATGAAGATTTTAGATTCATTAGTGTTCAGGGGCAAAGTGCAACAGTAATCTTCAGAAGGTCTAAAATTATACAAGATAGCTACCAAGATGCACTATTAAAGAACAACCCTGCTTTCTATCCTTTAGGCACATTCTTAGATTGACCTAAAGAATGCGGCACATGGTTCTGCATTTGGAAATGGAACAAAGTATTTTGTATTAATTAAAGACAACAACACAGTTTACATGTATCTTTAAAGAATAATAAGTAATGTGAAAGTAAACAGTGTTTGAAAAGAGAAAATTACATTTCAAGGAAAGTCATCTAGTATAATAGAAAAGAAACAGTAACTTCTTTTTGTCTTGTCATTTAAAGACAAATTTCAGTTTAAAATTCTTAAGTGATTCGAGTAGACAGAACACATCTGTGAACACATCTGCCTCTCACTCAATTTATATGTAAATATTCCTACTATCTTCATGTTTATTTTGTATAGTTTTTCTCCTCACAGTTGAACATAAGTTCTGACACAACAATATCTATTTTATTGGATTTGATCTAGTGTTAATTTCAACCAAGACAAACAAAAGACGATAAAATCTTTAGCAACTATTAAACTAAGACTGTATGCTTCACATATACAATGCTAGTAAGAGCTAACTTTATATAATCCTAACACACTTCACACACTTTCAAGCTATTCTATGGTAGTAAAAGTCATTAACATTGTTCAGGTTGTTAAAATGGCCTTTTGAAAAAAAATGTAATTTCCATTCAAAATATTGTAAATTATGACGTATTAGTGTCCTATCTTTTCCTAGACCTGTTTGATAGACTCAAGAGTTCTTTCTTCCCGAAGAAAATCTAGCATCTCCGAGAATATTGCATTCGAAACCTTGAAAAAATTTCAAAGTCTGATCACATTAGTGAAAGTTTCTTTTTCATTATTCAATCTTTACCTAACTATTTACACTTAATGTTAATAACGCTATTATATAAAAATCAACAGATTCTACCATTTTTATTTATTATTATTATTATTATTATTATTGGTTTTTTGAGACAGGGTTTCTTTGTAGCTTTGGTGCCTTTCCTGGAATTAGCTCTTGTAGATCAGGCTGGCCTCGAACTCCCAGAGATCCGCCTGCCTCTGCCTCCCGAGTGCTGGGATTAAAGGCGTGCGCCACCACCGCCCAGCTCAGATTCTACCATTTTTAATCATACCATATTGTTCTTTCCAGTATAGATAGTCTATGTCCCTCATTTGTATATAGAATTTTTATAATTTTGTTTTGATTTTTTGTTGTTGTTGTATATTGCAGTCTTGTCTACCCTGGCTTTACCTCTTTGTCACTCCATATCACAATTACCAGAAACACATAAGAATATATTTCAAGTCCTCCAGTGAACTAACTGAATTATTACCAGTGGATTATAAGAGTATTAACCTTCTTAAAATCCTACTAACAGTGAGTATATAATAAATAGAATATATTTTATAGTCTTTTACTATTTCACCTTGTTACTAATATGTACACTTTGGTTAAGTGATGCTAAACCACATATTGTTTTATCAGTCACTATCTGGGTGCTAGATTGTTTCATTTCAACTTGATACAAGCTAGAGTTATCCTAAAGGAGGGAGCCTCAAGTAAAATAACTACATAAGAACCCGCCGTTAGTGCATTTTATAAGTTAGTGATTGATGAGGAGGATCCAACCCATGTAGGTGGTGCCATCCTTAGATTTGTGGTCCTGGGTTGTTTAAGAAAGTAGGCGGAGGAAGCCAGAAAGCAGCACTTTCCATGGCCACTGCATCACATCGGCTCATGAACCCAGCTTACTGCCTTGTTTGAATTTCTGTCCTGACTTCCTTCAATGAAGGACAACAATATAGAAGTGGAAGCCAAACAAATCCTTTCATCCAGACTTGGTTTGGGGCCATGCTGTTTCAGGACAGCAAGAGAAATCCAAACTAAGACAAACTTACAACTTATATTTTTGCTGAATATTTTAAAATAAATTTTTAAATTTTACTTTATGTATGTGAGTTTCTGCCGACCTGTATGTGGGTGTAATGCACCCATTACAGTGTTAGAGAAGGGCAGAGAGAGGATTTGATTCATTCACTAAAATTGGAGTTAGACATCTTTGAAAGATACTATATGGGTGCTGGGATTTGTATCAGACTCTAGAAGAGTAGCCACTGCTCTTAACTACTGAGTCATTTCCCCATCCTCATGACTTCTTTTTTTTTTTTTTGAGTTTCATGTTACTGTACATGGCAATGCTATTATTATTAATAATTAGTTATTTTAAGAATAGTGCTTGGAACATGATGAGAATTGCATCAAAAGAGAATTGGCAGGGCCATGAAAGCTACAAACACCATCACCATCTTCCCCATCGGCATTTTCTTAATGAATTATAATTTTATAGAATACAAAGCTCAACTTTGTACACATACTTCTGACTTAGTTAAGTGTTGGACATATTTTTTTATGCATGTACATTTTCATTTACTGGTTCATTCTATTCTCCTCTTCTGAATGGTCCTATTCTCTAGCATGCTTCAAAAATGTTCACATCTCCAAACCCATTTCTAGGTCTTATTGTTTGCAGGGTTACTTTGATCACAAAGACCCTGAGCATTCCTTTCATGAAAATGTAAGCTAAACACAGTCTGAATTGTTATGAGATGAGGTGTTCTGCATAGATGCATGAATAGCATGTTCTATCTTTATTCTTGTGAATAAAATCTACTTACTAGATGTTTAATTGGCTGGGAAGATTGAATCAGTGAGTAAAGGGCTTATTACACAAACATGGAGATCTCAGTTTTAATCCTCAGCAATGACACACATCTATAGCTCTAGAACTGTGTGCAACGAGGAGACAGATGGATCTCAGGGATGGATATCTGCTCTGCCTGAGAAAAACAAGGTATAAAACAATGGAGGAAGACAATGTCCACCCATGGAATCTACACATTGAATACCCCTGAATGAGCACCCACACACTACGTCTCAACCCAGACCCTGGAAGGAAAACAAAGGAAATATTTCAGATAACTGTCAAATTTTAGTCATGGAACATTTTATTTCATGGCATTTATATGTAAAAAAGCCAATTTTCCAAGTTTTTCCCTCAATTAATTTAGTCAAATTAAATAACAGTAATTGTTATCATTAATTTTGTGTTTGTTCTATAGAATATATGGAACATTGTCAAAATTCCATCTCGAAGGAATTCTTAGAGCTTGTCTTGAACAACTGACCATTTTATAAGTATGAAAACTAAGTATAATATATTTTCATTGACTTTAAAAATGATATTCAGCCTAATATAGACTCTCAGCTCTACTGTGACTAAATGATCCATGGAAAGAATGAGATCCCATTTGTGAGACCCAGCTCTTCCTCCCAAGGTTTTACTTATTTCCATTTTACAGAAGAAGGAAATTACCACCTTGCAAAACTGTATCTAGTTTATATTTAGGTCCCAAGTCATGTTGGCCACTCTATCAATCTATGTTTTCAGAATAGAAGAGGAAAGACATTTTAAACTCGCTGATGTTGGTCACGCTGTAAGCATGCACCAAATACTGACTCGCTTGTATCATAAAATTATTCACACACTTTTCAGTGTGCTTCAAAGAAGGCAACTGGCATTCCTTTATACTCCCCTGTCATTATCAGGCACTTCAAGCCTCAGAGAGTGCTACACATGCATTTGCTGAATAAAACTTCTGTTCATGTGTCTTCTAAACACAAGGCCCTTAAGAATGTTATTTGGTGGAAAATGCCCTAAATGAATTCAGGAACTTCAGTATGAAGAACGATGTGATCAAGAAGCAAATCTGTGCTTGAATGGCTTTTCTAATGCTAGGCTTTTCCATTTATGCGCTATATAAGATTTTACTACAATGTTCGAAATTAAACCACATTAAAGCAATCAAAGTACTCTCAGACTTAAGTCTGTAATAACGATGATTGAGGCTTAAAGGTACAGCTGGCTTTGGTTAGGACTTGGCCCTTGAAATTTATTTAGATGAAAATTAAATGAAAAAAAAAACTTTTAATTTTCTGTATTTTAGAATATTAATAAAGGAAGTGATCAGGTGGGAGGACTGCGCATTAAAAATGGCTGTTGTATTTTTTCTTTCTTTTTAATTGCAACCCTTTGAACACAACAATGTAAAAAAGCATGGAAGTTTGGCCAGCTGTTTATATGAATCCAATATTCCCCAAATTTGTTCCCCATATGCTAGCACACTCCTCCCTTATTTTGCTCCTGGCTGTTCAGGAAGCTAAATTATATTTAAAGCCATTCTCCCCACCTACATCCCCACTCCTTTCTTTTCATTCATACAAAGCATTTCATTTTCCAATTTGCAGTTTTTCCATGAAAAGGGTTTTTGCCTATTCACAAATGGGCCAGTTTTAAATCTAGGTCCTACAAAGAAGTGGGCTATTCATCTTCCCTGAACAATATACATAAACCTAAATTTTCCAGACGAAAAATAGTCATAGATTAGAATAAAGCTACCACACAGGGCACCATAATGATTAAATTTGCTAAAAAAAAAAAAGTATGAAACCAACCACAGGAAAAGAAACTTATGTTGAGAGTTCTACCGGATGCACTTGATTAGAGAGAGTTGACAAACTGCCCAACCCAGTTAGTAGACATGGCATGATCATGAGATCTCATTGAAAGCTTTTACTTTATTTCATAATACACAATATAGCTCCAAATGAAATAAAATTATATATGTTTATGAGGATGATTAATTTCGTAAAACTTGCAAATTCCAGTTAGTCAGTCTCAGTCAAAGAATCTGAAGAAGAAAGGGTTTATACTTTGTTTAGTCATAATTGAGGCTAAATTAATAAATGAGTTGCTATTTATCAGAGCAACTCTACCCTTTTTACAGTTAATTTGTTGTTTTTTCCTATTTGTTTCAAAAGCCATTTTTTCTTTCACCATCGTATAAAGTTCTTTAGATAGCCTTGCATAGTTATGCATCATCCCTAGCAAGAGAGATGCAGTTTCTTTTCTTCTGAAGACCCTCTAGCAATACTGACTTCTCGGTGGAGATGTTTTCTTTTGTTGGTTTCAGCACTTGCATCATCCAAGCCTCTGTTCCAAGACAGTCTGTCTGTCTCCTGTTTCTCATTTCCTCTATAGCTTAAGTACACATGAACTTGGGAACTTTTATTCAATGGATAGTTTATGTCTCTTGCCTGGGCAAGTTCACCTATCAGCTGCATAAATGATCAAGCATATTAAGTGAAAGTCTCAACACTGTTTGCTTTTCTTTCCCTGATATTGAGACATAGTGGAGCATACTAAAACAGAGACATTTCCACCTCATTTGTAATTCGCTACAAAACTTCCAACATGAACCAGTAACAATCTGTATGTATTAACACTCTAAAAAATAAGAAAGAAATTCCTGAATAGATTAAGATCAAAATCTATGCTGTCACTCAAGGGAAATTGGCATAAATTTCAGTTAGTTTCCTACTTAGAATTCCCTACCAGACCTGCATTCTCACCCATGCACAAACATGCTAAAATATGTCAAAGGATCAATTCCTGTCGCTTCTTTGGAATTACAGGTTTAGGCAACATTTTGATCTTTCAATGAGTCAGTTTCTGATACATTATTTACTTAATTCTTGAGTAACATAGCAACATGTTCTCTCTTTGCCTCTCTTTAGGAGTTTTTCTGTGAAGACTGTGTTTAAACTTCTGTTAAGATTCATGTACCAACTTTGCTGATCATTTCCAATATTTGTTCAACAAGTTGTTCAGTACATTGCCAAAAATTAGGAAATGAAATCACTTGAAATATTTTCAAATATGAAAGCACTACAAAATTGAAATTGCAAAAAGAATACATTAAGAAATTCTATTGACTTAAAATTTATCTCAGTGTTTGTCATAAAATTTAATAGACTTCTCCTATTTTAAAAAGATGATCATTTCTATACATATGTTCACATTCCTCCATGCATTTTAAATCCCTTTAAAATTGTTTTTAAAATGGCATCATAAGATGGGAATATTTCTCTTATTTTTCTTTCATGTATTATATCCTGACCGTAGTTTCCTCTCCCTCATCTCCTCCCAGTAGTCCCCTACCTCTTCTTTCCCCAGATCCATTTCTTCTCCATTTCTGAAAAGAAGCAATTTCTCCGGGGATATCAATCAAATACAGGTTAACAAGTTACAATAAGGTAAGGTACATACTCTCATACCAAGGTTAGATGGGGCACCCAGCGGGAGAAAAGGAGCGGGAGAAACATCCAGAGGCAACTCACACTTCCACTGTCAGGAGTCCCACAAGAACAACTACCTACACAACCATAACATGTATTCAGAAGACCTAGCTCAGAACCGTGCAGACTGCCTGATTGCCACTTCTGTCTTTGCATGAGCATCCCAGTCCTGCCTAGTTAATTCTGTATGCTGTGTTCTTGTGGTGTCCTCAACCAAGCTGGTTCCTATAATCCTTCCTTCCTTCTTCTGCGGTGTTCTTGAGTCCTGCCTAGTGTTTGGCTGTGGATCTCTGCGTCTATTCCCAACTGTTGCTGGATGAACTCTCTCTTATGACAACTGAGGTAGGCTCCAGTCTATGAGTATAACAGAATATCATTAGGAATCATTTAATTGACTTTTTTTCCCCCCAGTTTTGTTTGATTCTATCCTCAGTCTCCAGGTTATCAACCCTCTGGGTCCTGGGCATCCAGACAGAGTCAGTCACGGGCTTGCTTTTGTGGGACTGTGGGATAGGCCTCAAAATGTATCAGTCATTGGCTACTCTCACTAGTTCCCTGCCACCATTACCCCAGCACACATTTCAATCAGGACAGAATGTAGGTGGAATTTTATGCCTGGATTCAGTGCCAGTCTTACTTAATACTGTGACATTTGTTGCTATTATATTTTTTTTTATTAGGGAGGATTGAACCTGAGACCTAATATTTGCTTCCCAAGTACAATTCTGCTGAGCTACATTTTAAGGGTTTATTGGATATTTTTGTTTGTTTGTTTACTTTTTTATTTTCATTCTTGTTTTTTTATTTTGTTTCTTTTTTTTTTGCATCTTCTATTCAAGGATGTATTAATTCTTTCCACTCTGAAAATAAGCCAAGATTGAAAGAATTTCTGCATCTGAAAACTTATAAATAGGGCAGAGGGAAAAGAAGCTTTTCTTTGTCTTGAGCTAAAATAAATTTTAATGCTTTTGTTTATTTCCTCAAATTGCAATGATTTAAAACAAAGATAAATTTAATTACATTTACACATTTTTATGCAATTCAACTAGTAAATTTTGCCAGCATATAAAGAGTAAATAATGAATTTATATGGTATGAGGTATCTCTTTGAATGTTCTGAGATGGACGTATTTGTTTAAGTCGTATACCATGACCGAAAATGTTTTTTATTTAGAAATATATTTCAGGGAGCTGGAGAGATGGCTCAGTGGTTAAGAGCACTGTCTGCTCTTCCAAAGGTCCTGAGTTCAATTCCCAGCAACCACATGGTTGTTCACAACCATCTGTAATGAGATCTGGCGCCCTCCTCTGGTGTGTGGGCATACATGGAGGCAGAATGTTGTATACATAATAAATAAATAAATCTTTTTTTTAAAAAAAGGAAATATATTTCAGAAAATAAATTTTAGCTTCAAGGTCACAGATGTATGGGTAACAGCAGAGCAAAAACCTGGAATAAAATATGATTGTGTACCATTGTGAAAAGAAAGTAAGAGAAGAGGTTAGGAGACCCCATTTTCTCATGTAAAAATAATTTTCTTGGATATGTGTGGATATGTTGGGATAATCATTCCATACTATGTAAAGCTGGGTCTCCATTTTGCTTCCCCTGCCTGAGGCACCTTTTGATTGGTTTAATAAAGAGCTGAATAGCCAATAGCTAAGCAGAAGAGGATAGGCAGGGCTTCTGGGGAGGGATGGGAACTCTGGGAAAGAATCTGTGGTGGGAGATTTGTCAAGCAGATGTGGAGTATGTCAGCAACTGAGGAGAGATAATGATCCACATTGCAGAAGGTTGATTAAATAAAGGGGTTAATTTAAGCTTTAAGACTTAGTTAGAAACAAGCCCAAGGTAAGGCCAAGCTTTCATAATTAATAAAATGTTTCCAAGTCATTATTTGGGAGGAGGTTGTCCAAAGAAATATACATCACATTGTAATCTCTTAATTCATATCAAGATAAAAAATATTCTCCATTTAAAGAATAACAATTGAATAAAGAAAATATTATAGTTTGTATGTTAAATTTCCCCTAGAGGGTCATGTGTTTCAATCACCTGGTCCAGATCTGGTGGTGGTGATGGGGAAATTATGGAAAGCTGGTATTGTGGTGGAGCTCACTATAGAATGTAGGTCACTGGAAATTCGTAGTCTACCCCACTTCTTGTTCCATGTCTGCTTTTTTATTCACCCGTATATGAGCCACTTTCATTATCACAGGCAAAGCTGCTTTAGCATGCTTCAGCTTCACTATGGAGTATATCTACCTAAACTACACACTAGAGTAAACCCTTCCTCCTTTAAGTTGTTTCTATCAATATTCACAATAAATGAAAACATTCACAACATAGAAAAGTGAATAAAGAGTTGCTTATTATAAGTTAGGAAGAACTCTTTCTCAGTTAAATCAAGGAGATCTATAGCTGTTCAGAAAAAAAGATTATAGATAAAAAGTAAATGTCTTTAAAATTCACAGTGAACACACCAAAGACATGCTATTTCTCTACAAAACAAAATTAATAATATTAGAATCAATATTAGAAGTGTACCTTAGCCAACCACATAGAAAATGCTCTAACAAGACAAGAATAATTGTCATCAGCAGGAACATTAGTGATAATTATATTAGATTATAATTTCATCACTGTGGAATATTTTTATAAAGCATATTGCTTTTTGAATTTCATTCAGTAATTTAAGTATGTCATTGGGTCATAAATAACATATAAACCTCTTGTCTTTACATTTCCTCCCATACTATTCTATTTCTTTCTGTGTTCTAGCTCTGATCACTTGCTGTATGAACACATTTTCAATACTGAGATATTTAAGTATCTGCCAACTGAGGATTATAACTCTCATTCTAAATCTTCTTGCAGGCTTCGGTGAGAGATTGTTAAAATAAGTCAGAAAATTCAGAATATCATTGGCCCTAATGAGTTATAGTCTGAATTTTGGCAGGATCTGTGCAGAATCTGTTATTACATTAGTCTAAGAAGAGCTGCTTAAAAAATGCTACTTTTAATTTTTTATTTAGCCAATTATTTGAGTTTACTCAATGAAATAGAACAATAAAAAACCACAAGATCATTTATTAGATACAGAAAAGAACTTTGACAAAATATAGCCTTCTTCATGATAATGGTACTGAAGATACAGGAATGTTCTCAAAATAATAAAAGCATCTAATGAAATGATCTTGTGGTACTTAAATCTTGTGATGTGTGAAGTGCATTACCTTTATCAAATATGTATTCTGTTATGTCTCTGCATCTCTGCTATGAAGCCATGCTTTGATGTGTCATGTATTCACTCCATTTGCTACTATTTTGCTGATTATTTTTGCAAGTCTGTTCATAAGGGAAATTAGACTGAAATTCTCTTTATTTGTTGAAAAATGACATAAGGGCATATCAGAGTAGCTGTGATATTCATTTCTTCTATTATGTCTTTAAATTCCAAGAGTCCATCTTCCATCTTTTCTATTCTGTTGGGAAGGTTTAGAAACTGCAGAGTTTCTAAATTTTTCATTGCCGAATTCACCTCACTTGGGTTTTCTGTGGTTATTCTAATTCCACTTTCAGGTTTGAACTATCTTATTTACATTTTACACTGTTTGTTTGTGATTTTTCTAAGGGATTTCTTCATTCCTCCTTTAGAGTCTCTATTATATTCTCACAAGCTAATTTAAGGTCTTTTCCCTCTTGGCTAGACTGTGCTGTGATATGCAAAGCCGGTAGTGTTCGAGTTGCAGGGCTCTAATGGAAATATTATCCTGACTGTTATTTATGATGTTTTTATACTGGTTTCTAGGCAACTGGGTTTTGAAAGCATGCAATTCTAGGTGCTAATATCTGGTCTTGTCTTTTTTGGGTAGTGATTTGTTGTCGGGTTCTTAGAAGAGTGTGGAGACTGTGTGTTGCCTGGAAGGAATTTCTTCTGCAATCCTGATATGTGCAGCCACTGGGAGTTTAGGTAAAATGAGTTCATAAGTATTGGGAGCTGGCACTTACGAATGGGGATGGGCTAGGATGGGGAGGAACTGAGGGGTCCCACATGAGGGCAGAAAGCCCCCAGTATATGCTTAGTACCTTTGGAATGGGGGCAGAGCATGTGGAGAGGCTACAACATGTAGTCTGCTACAGAAGTAAGGATGAAACTGAAGAATTGGATATGGAAGAAATGAGGGAGAGTGAGGATCTGCAGCTTGCCTGTCTGCTTTGCTGACCTATTTACTTCTCTGTCTGGTTTGGCAATTGAATGCCAGCCAAACCAGAAAAGGAAGTGATAATGTACCAGGGTCGGTGGAGAGAATCTTGAAGGGGGATATTTATGTGATCCACTGGCAATGTGGTCAATGGTGTAGGGAGGTTGTAGTAGACCCAGGAATGAGACTGGGGTATTGAATTTAGAGGATAAGAGGGAGAGGTGAATATATAGTTAGCCTACTTGTTGTTCTGGCCTGAGAGACTGGAATGTTCCAAGCAAATGCCTCCTGGTGTTAGATATGGGGAAAAAGTCATGAGTCTGGAGAAGGGAGATTGGAGGGTATTATCCAGCGGACATGGAGTCAGAGAGGAAGGAGAGACCATAGTAAGTATTCTGTTACAGAGCTGATGATGAGACAGTGGGATTGGATTTGTTGGAAAAGATGGATTTGTGGTGATCTGCAGTTAGCTTACCTATTTCCCTGGCTGGAGTGTAATATATTAAATTTAAGCACAAAATGATGTAGAGAAAGTTCATAAAATTAAATCGTCAGATTTTTTTTATATTTACATGTAAGATTACAATGACATGATGTAAATTTTATGTAAGTCATGGTTTATAACATTAGATGAATTAAATAAATCCATGTAATTGTTTGCAAGGCCTATACTGTTCTCTTTGAATATTTCCAAAAGTAGCTTTTCCTTCCAAATAATAAATTCCCACACTGAAATCAAATCGGTCTCTTTATCTATATCATTCCACTTAAGAGTTTTTCTTTTATTCTTTTTATGTAGGAGGAAGTAATATACACAAGCATACATGACTATATATATACATATTTTGTTATATATGTTATACAAAGGTTTGCTTAAAGGCTCATTGTCATGTAGTAGTAACTACAACGAATTTGGAAACAGAAGACTTACATCTCTATTTGATGCTACTCCCTCTAGGAGAGTTCCTGTATGCAGTGATTTTGTTTTCTGGCTTCTCCTTTCCCTTTCCTTCTCCGTCTGATTACTTAAGTCAGCTTACTAAAAGACTTCAGCTCTATCACTTGTTGCATTTGCTTTCTTTCTTACCATCTCTCCAGGGAGCACATTTTCTCAACTTCGAATCAATCTGCATCTGTAAAAAAGGCAGATTTATTTATATATACATAAGACTAGTGTTGCTCTATGCTAGAGATAAGATGGACCAGAACAACACACAGCTGGTTTCTGTATATCAGGCATCTATGACACCATGAGTTTTTGAAGAGGTAAAGTTTAAATACATTAAACTTAAACTTCATAATTTTAAAAATTATGTAGAGATTAGACTCACCAAGATGTGTTTTAGTTAGCTGTTCTTGAAATATTTGAAAAACATCATCACCTATGTCTAGAAATGCTTGATATACAAAACATTTACAGGGCCAAGTCTGTGAGCAAACAGGTCTGCATTCGTATATATAAAAGTTCTAGGAAAAATACCTAATAGACTTTTAAACAAGAGTTTTAGGAATTTAGTAACTAAATAATAGTTGATCTTTAATATCAGTCACCAATAAGTCTAAACTTTTCTTAATCTGATTGTCATTGTCAAAACTTAAAATATTTCATTTTTAAATTGATTGTAGCGTTTTCTTCTGAATATTCTCAATGATTGTAAAACTGAATCACGTAAAATCAGTTTTGTCCCTAACTGCGAGTCCAGATATGATCTAAGTGGGTGTGAAATTTGGCCCAATTCCATTTTGCTTAATCTTCCCTAAAGAACTTACTTCTGGCAGCAAAACCACCTCGTTATAAAGTTTTTTTTTTTTTTTCAACTGCAAGATAGACCTGTGGCATGCATCACTAACGTTTTTTCCAGATAAGTCCTATTTGACACACTGGTGAAAAGTTAAATTACGGTATGCTTTAAGTCTGCAATGGGAATACTCTGGAATGTGTGGGAAAGTTCTTTTAGATTTGAAACAACAACTCATCAATTACTAATTAGATAAATGATGCATTTACTCTGGGCACATCCACAAAAGTTTCATGTAACATTATCAAACTTCTCTGTGAGTCAAGAAGTGAATGATAGGTTTTCCAAACTCTATACAGAAACTAAAGTTTCCCCTAAACTCATCTAGTTAAATACCCTCTTTTGAAGTCTGAGGAGATGGCTCAGCTAAAATGCTTGCTATTTAAGCATGGCGACCTGATTTTGATCTCCAAAACTCAAGTTAAAAAAAAAAAAGCATAGTGGTTCAGTCTTGCAACTTTAGAATTAGAGACAGGCAGATTCTTGCAGCAAACTAGCCAGCATACCTGAGATACTCAACTAATTCCGATGATAGATTCTGTCACTAAAAACCAGTTGGATTATCATGAGGCACGACGATTAACACTGAGCTCTGACCTCAACACAATCATTCACATGTATGTATGCCCAGAGGATGCTATATCCTACAATAAGATGCCTTCTTATACATGTTTGTTGCTGCTCTATTTACAGTAGTTCCTAGGTAAACAGTATAGAAGCTCATCAGCACGTTAATGGATAAAGAATGTATAGCAATTTAAACAATGGGGTATTACTGAGTGATTAAGAAAAATGAAATTAGGAAATTTTCAGGTAAGGAGATGAACCTGGACACAATTTTTCTCAGTTCCTTCTGCTCATTAAGACACAGAAAGACAAATATATGTTTGTTATCTTTGAATCTTCAGATATATGTTTTCCATTTGGAATACTCACAGAGGTCAGGTAAAGAAAAATAGAAAAAGGTTGTATAAATGCTTTAAAGAAATAATTGAATGTAAAGTTTTACACTAGGTGATAGACAGGAGGACAGAATAGAAGGGAGAATATGGAAAAGAATAGTTCTAAAAAAACATTTTGAAAAATCCATATTGAAATTAACTATAGAAGTACTGTACTAAAATATATACAAATATGGAATAAAATAATTCTCAAGTGTCCAATAAGGATACAGCAATGCCCATATTAGAAACCACAGCAAGAGATAGTGAAAAGTACAGTGTCATTAATGGGCTGTATCTTCTGCAGTTGTGGGCAAGTGTGATGTCTAATCTTAGTTATCAACTTGGCAACATATAGAATCAATTAAATCCCATCAGTATACCTGTAAGTAATTTTGTGATTGAACTAAGTGGGAAAACTCACCCTCAATGTGGACCACCCATTTTGGTGATAACCCATATTAAAGGAAATGAAAGAAGTAACCTTTTACTCTTTTCCTGTTTGCCCTAAGTCACACTGGCAAGTTCATCTATCCTGGTATTGAGATATTCCTTTGCTGGTAATAGAATCCACTTATTGAAGATGCCAACACAGAATGAAAATTAGCTGAGACTAAAAGCCTCCTGAACTGAAAACTACCAGATTCTTGTCCTTTCTGATAGAAGATAGCCATTATTGGACTAATTATAATAAAACCTATAGGCTACTCCAATGAATCCCCCAGTCATGTCTACTTTTCTAGAGGTCGAGATTATATAGATCCCCAGGTATTATAGACTGTTGCCAACACTCGTATTTGCCCTTCGGAATCTGAAGTTAAGGTCCTAAAGATGAAAATGCAACATATTTCAGTTATAAAGGAACATAGCCATAAAATGACTCTTAATGACATTTTCTGTGCTCCCAGATCATTGCTTCATTCAGTCATCATCATTATAGTTTCTCCTTGCAGTAGATGGGAACAATTGCAGACACCCACAGCTGAACAGTGAGTAGAGACTGAGGGACCTTGGAAATCTCAGTTATAAATGGAATATATCCAGAAAATACCTTCACTGAAGACTTAGGGAACCCTTTGGAACAGGAGATCCAAAGAGTATAAGAGGGAGGAGAGATAAGGAACACCAAGGAAACTAAGCCCCACAAACACAGCAGGGCTGACAAGTACCAACTCATTGAGACTGGCATCAAACTTAGGACCCACATGAGTCTGTGCCAGGTGGGATCCCAGTGCTGAGAGATGCAGACATAGATACCCATCTCTAACCCAGAAGTTGTGCCTAATTGAAAACAACTTGCAAATGAAATAAAAATAAATATTTTCAATGGAGTCTTAATGGTGATACAGTGATACAAGCCACTCTTAAGAACCATGACCTGAAATAGTTGGTCAATATAAAACAAACCCAGAAACATAGTTAGATGTTCTTTTTTTTTTTTTTTTTTTTTTTTTGGTTAGAGACTTTGTTTTTGGAGGAGCGTTTCCTTTATGCCTCATCCTCCCCAGTATAAGCTGTCATCAGTGATCAGTGTTTTTGATCTTGGCCATTCTGACAGGTGTAAGATGGAATCTCAGAGTTTTTTTGATTTGCATTTCTCTGATGGCTAAGGATGTTGAATATCTCCTTAAGTGTGTCTTTCAACCATTGGGATTTGTCTGTTGAGAATTCTGTTTAGGTGTGTACTCCGTTTTTTATTGGATTATCTGTTATTCTGATGTCAGTTTATTGAGTTCTTTGTATATTTTTGTTGAGAGAGAGGAGTCAGTTTACCACATTGCGCACCAAACTGTGGAGGGGGGCGGGCTTTGTTTGTCCCGGCCTCCCAGCTGGCTTACAACTGAAATAACCACACAGAAACTATATTAATTAAAACACTGCTTGGCCATTAGCTTTAGTCTCCTATTTGCTAACTCTCACATCTTGATTTAACCCATTTCTATTTATCTGTATATCAACACGAGGCTGTGGATTCAGTTTGTCTAACATGGCAGCTCCATGGCAGTGCTCCCTCTCTGACTCTCCTTTTTTTCTCCCAGAACTTAATTCTGTCTTCTCTACCTAAGTCCTGCCCTATCAGGCCAAACAGTTTCTTTATTAATTAACCAATGAAAGCAACACACAAACAAAAGAACCTCATACACCATGTTTTTGGGATCAGTCTTCTGACTGCCATGTCTTTTGTATATGTCTTATGTCTTCAGGTTATGTGTTTTTAGATGATTCATGGTTGTACTAATATCTGGGTCTCTTTATTTATTGCAATTTTCATACTTTTTATTTGGCTTCTTTGTCATATTCTGTTTTGCTTGTTTTTATCCTTTATAATTATTATTATTTTGATGCTTGTTTGTTTTTAACAAGAGATAGAAAGAGTATGAAATCAGATGGAAGAGTACTTAAGGAGAACCTTGGAGAAGTTTGTGGAGGGGAGAACAGGAGAGTAATTCAAATGTATTATGTGAACAAAATCTATTTTCAATAAAATTAGAAAAAAGAGACATTTAAGTGAGGCCAGAAGATACTTGAATAAAAATAAATCATTAAATGCAATTTATTCAGTAGGAAAAGTATAAAATTATGATGTTTAGGAATTGTTCTGAAAATACAAAGCAACAAAGAACTCATAGAATTATTTAATCCTTTCTTGCTTTTTGGCCATTCCCACTATTCCTTTATCTTTAATTATAATAAAAATCATTTGAACTAATTTGTATCAGCGAACCCATTCATAAAAATTATGAGTTTTTAAAGCAAAACCTGTCATACTAAGTTCAGAATGAATTTAATGTGGCTATAAATTTAGCATTATTTACTTAACACAACAACAAATCAGAGACTCAATTTTAAGTTAAAGGCAGTTTCATTGATGATATGCACCTTTAATTCTAGCATTGAGGATTGATTCTGAGGCATGAGGACTTCAAGAATCTTGGCACATGGTGAGATTCCATAAGCAACAAAAATGTGTTCTAGGGTGTATATGTTTCTTTTTCTATGTCCTTCTTTTTTTTTAAATCATACTCTAAACACGTGTGAAGCATTATTCCTAATAAACTCCAATTCTGCCCAAAAGTTAATCAGGTGCTTTTTTTTTTTTTTAGCAGAGTGAGTTAGAAAGGGCATTTATCAATAGAAGCAGTTAATTTTCTAAGTCACAAAACATCAGGATAAGTGGCAAATATCCGGGAAATGTGGCAATGGGAATAGCTGACCTATTTCCATTGCTTATTGGTATCCCACAGTCTATGTTAGTAGGCATGGATTGAAGCCCACAGTTTGCCCAGAATGCGGAACTGAATATATTATGACACCTTAAACTCGTGGGATAGAACCTAATTGAAACATTATTTGATTTTTCTTCTACCTGGGAAAAAATTTGAGAGTGTTTTTTGTAGTCAGGTATGACAGCACCACTAATAACTAAAGAAGAAAAATAGGGAAATTGAGATCATTTAGCATAAAACTTCTGAATTATTTTAATTTGAAGTTCCTGTAAAAGTTAGAATAATTGGTAGTGAAGTTTAAGTGAGTGACAATGGATGAGAGGATAGTTCTGAAGCATCAGGTGACAGTGAGATATGACACTAAAGATATTTGAAAATCTCATATGAAAACCTACCATTTAATAAATTTATGTATATAAATATATAGCAATTAAACTACTTTAAATAGTATCTATTGATTCATGTATATTAAGAGATAAAGCTTTTACCAGGAGTCATAAGTTACCAAATAAAAAGTCCACTGGCTGATAAAAAATACTGGTCTCAAGTGTTCCAGAGACTTCCATGATATAGGCTATTGCTATTACTCTTGTTTGTCAACAGAACTTGACAGTGAAACCTTATTTCTGATTATGGCACATACTTCTTTTCCTTTATGCAATGTGAAGAAATAAGTCTGACCAGAAGTTTCCTCTTTAACCTTTATGATATCATAAGATGCTTTGAAGACGGCTGTGGCACAAAATAACCCACCTTCTTCCCTAGCTGTGAACTATAATAATGACCAGCATGGTTCGATGTGCCCAAGGGTGCAGTGGGGACATATATGTTATAGCTTGATCTTCACCTACTTGATTCAATTTAGGGCCCACTCAACAGAGGGAAATATATGACTAGTATTATAAATCTTCCCAAGAATTCTTGGCTAGAGCTCATAGGCCCTATACATAAACCTGCTGTTATTATTTTGCTAAATAGAAATTAATTAACCCTCTGAATTCATAGCCCTCTAGATTTATATATTTATACTCATACATTAGTGAATCTCTCAGACTACACCAGAAAATATTTTTTATGCAGTGGATAATGACTAATGTAGAAAATCACAAGTGATCAAAGCATAGAGAATAATGTTCTCAGGAGTGCAGAAACGTATACAACCCATTCCCCAACCCAAGGCTTAGGGACACAACATGATTGCTGTACTCACCACGTCATAGCAGCTTTGACTGCTTATACAAGATCTGCACGACATCAAGACAGCATTTTATCAAGGAAATTTGAATGGTTCAGGAGTCCCCACATGTATGTAGCTGAGGTGCCTTTGTCAGTTAAGGACTCCTAAGAGAAGGATAGTTGGTTTTCTCTATGGGTGTGGTTCCTGTAAGCTCAACCAAACTTCAGTGGATGACCCTTTCACAGTGAGTATGTGGGAAGTACAAAACTAAACTCAGTAAATTTTTTAAAAATAAGGGAGGAGGCGAAAGTGGGAGAATGGAAGGGAGTGGGAACTGAGGTAGGTATATGAAATGAAAAGTAATATTAATAAAACAATGAAAAAGTAATAATAATGGAATGGAGAAGTAGGTTTATAAAACATTAGGTCAAGGAGTGGAGTGGGTGAATTCTATTAAAATGCACTGAACGCACACATGACACTCCAAAAATGATTGAATCACCAATTAAACTACTTCTGAAGGAAGAAAGTGTTAAAATGCTTTCTTTTCCTGCTTGACTCTAGTCTTATATTACTGTAGTAATATGAGCGGCGGGGCTGCGTCCCCCAACACCCCAGCCACCGGCTCGGCTAGCTTATGCCCGAAATAATTACACAGACACTGTATTCTTTTAAACACTGCTTGGCCCTTAGCTCTAGCCCTTACTGGCTAATTCTGATATCCCTATCAACCCATCTCTAACAATCTGTGAGCACGGGTCTTACCGGGAAGATTCTAGCCTAAGTCCATCCTGGGTCGGAGCTTCATAGCGTGCGTCTTCCCTGGAGCAGGTAGCATGGCGTCTCTCCTGCGTCTGCTCCGGAGAGGAGAGCTGTGGAGTCTGACCTCACTTCCTCTTCCTCCCAGCGTTCTGTTCTGTTTACTCCTCCCACCTATCTCCTAACCAATGAGATGGGCCAAAGCAGTTTCTTTTATTTTAACCAATGACCTTCCTCCATCATATTACAAATCATGAAAATGGACAGAACATTGATAAGTTATTGACAATATTTAAAGAATCATAATTATATTAATTTTTTATGGTAAACATTTAATGTGTTCTCTTTCCAGAATGAGCTTCATCATTGCCAAGCTATACAGTAGAGGCTCAGGAAGAGATGAAAATTGGGCATACATTTTAAAGGAAACCATGGCAACAATTTAACAATGAAATGAGGAAAATTATAAAGAAAAAGACCAGCTATTGAAATTCATAAAATAGGCAAAATATTATTTTGAGGATATGTGTAGGCTGAAACTCATGTGTTTCATACTGAAAAAGATCAGTGTGAAGCCAATGGCTTAAATTTTGAGTCAAGTTAATTAAAATAAATATTTAAAGAAGTAATCTCAAAAGAAAATATTTCTATCTTCTAGAGATAGTGACAAGCCAAAGTAAGAGTCAAGGTTTCAGCATTAAAGCAGTACCCTTTAAAGTCACAAATTTAGTTACCGTTAAATAAAGAGAAAAATTATTTTGACAGAAATTATAGCAAGTTATACTTTTTGATATGTATGAAAATAAAATACTAATAATTTTATATACACATATAAACTATGGTGATTATCCAGCAACAAACTACTTTATAACAAACCCAGAGGTTGAATGGATAATAAATTAAAGAAGATAGAGTTGTCATAGTTTGATCTCACAAAAAGATCTGTTAATAAACAACTTTAAGAAAGTTGGGCTAAAAGATACAGAACAAAATGAGAAATGTATTTTCTAGGATAATTGTGCTTGGCTAAGTGAGGAAGCTATACATTAGTTATAATTGAGATTTAATTTGTATTTACTTACCACTATAAAAAGCACTGAACATATTCAAATGGTAAATTGTAAGATTTTGTGCATGAAAACATGACCAGGAAGGTCATGGGTGAAGATTACAATGAAGTTCCCTAGTGGAAACACATCTGTTAACCCCTTGAACTGAGAAGAGAGAGCTAGGAGAATCTAGTCTTATAGCTATCTATTAAAGAACAGGGGATGTCAAAGCAATAACAAAGAAAGGAATGAAAAGTTTGATATGAAGGATTGACATTGGGGATAATCTGTACATAGAGTTTCAATAAAAATGAAAATTTTATAATAAAGATAAACTATATTAAATAATAACTTTTATGGCAATTGTTGTCTAGTGGAGGGGAATCTATTATTTTGCACCCAAATGAGTAAATAAAATTTGTAGACAAATGACCATTACTTTAGCCGAACTCCTTATCAAATACAATGTTAGATAATTTGCACATGATCTAAAACCCATGAAGCTAAATTTCTTACATGTTAACAGTTTGGTATGATCATTTAGTGTGGAGAAGTATTGATGGTGCTTCAGTCATTCTACCTTAAAGGCATGAAACAAGACAAATTGTTAGGTAATGGAAGATGATCCCTAGATAGCCAGCTCAGTAATTAATGGAGGAAGAGATTAAACAATTCCAGGAGCCAGAGTTAATAGACACAATATCCCATATTCTATCAAGAAAATGTTTATTTCCAAACCGCAGACTTTTCTCCTCTCCTCTCACTTTTTTTTTCATTGTGTTATCCTCCATATCATGCTCTCTACCATCTTCTGACATTTTTTCTTTTTCAATCTCTCCCTCAAAACACAGTCTTTCATGCTATGATATCCTTAAATTGGTAAATTTTGAGTTCAATGAAACTTCAGTCATCAATGTTGTAATATCTATCTCCAACCGGATCAGTTTGGAAATGACACAAACAGATAGTTGATTCCTCAACTATGAGGGAAATGATAAGTCTTAGACAGTCATTGCTTAGAGATAATTTTGTACCTTTAACTGAGGAGGTTAGAAAGATGTTTAAGAAGAAATAAAAAGATTCATGGTCCAGACAAAGAGCTGAGAAGACTGAATAATATTTTTTTACTCATTATCTCTTAATTTAAAGTGACCAGTTCTACTAAACTAAATGTATACCCCTCTGACATACTATTTCATCTACAATGCCTTATTTTATTATTATTATTATTTGATTGTTATCTTATTTTATTATTTATTTTGTTTTTCATAATTATGTCTCTAAACTTTACATGTTTCAGCAAAGGATTTACTTGGATTCTGAATAAGATATGTTTCAGACAAGATTTAAATTAATATTTTTGCTGAAGCTTAACTTATACTTTATTGGTACGTGGTACTTGAAGAGTTTTATGGTTTCCTGTAGCAATTTGAAATTAGCACTATGAGGACTGGGAGAAATAGCTCAGTAATTAAGAACAATTATTGATCTTTCAGAAGACCTGTATTCAGTTCCTAGTACCCACACTGCTAACCACCTATAAATATAGTTCCAAGGGAATTTGAATCCTTTGGGTTTTAGGGGACACTTGTACTCATATTCTACTAGGGACCCTTGTACTTTTGGGCATAAAAACATATATATGTATAATTAAAAATTATAAGGACTAGACACTGTAGACTTAATCTAATTGTCTGAAATTAAAACGATAATTCTCTGTCCAGACATGTTGACACATACACACACACACATGAAAATTATTTTGCATGTGTAAATATGTACTCTAATTTATAAATGATATTATGAAAACACCTATAAATGCTTGATTTTCATAATATTTATATTATTATTAATAGTGTATATAATAATAAGAGTGCAATATTATCAAAGAGAAGACAATATACAGGTGTGATGTTTGATTCCTCTCTATATGTGTGAATACTATTGGTTAATAAAGAAACTGTCTTTATTATATCTTGGCCTGTGAAAAGGTAAAAGAATAGAGCTAGGTGGGGAAAACTAAACTTAATTCTAAGATAAGGAAGGCGGAGTTAAGTGAAGCCATGGAGCCACCACTGGAGAGAGACACTCCAAAACCTTGCCTAGGCCATGAGCCTCATAGTAAAATAAAAAAAATAATGGAAATGAGTTAAATTAAGATGTAAAAGGTAGCCAATAAGAAATTAGAGCTAATTGGCCAAGCAGTGATTTATTTAAAACAGTTTCTGTGTAGTTATTTTAGCAGTCTGGGTGGCTATTTCTTATAAGGGAGAAAAAAGAAATACATTTCAAACATTGTATGAGATTGACAACATCATAGAATGCGAGGTTAGTAGAGTCACACAAGGAAAGAAGGCCATTGGAAAGTTTAAAATTCCAGAGCTGAGGTAATGAAGATCCTTGAAGATCAACTGAATTTTTCATGAGTTTACCCATGATCATGCTTATAATCCTTACCTCAAAGACACAAAATTTATGATTTCTAAAATGTTATGTTTAGTAGCCAGAAGACCAACATGAGAGAAGAAGAAAATAATTGAATTCTGGAAGACATCTAAAGATTTTTGCAGTTATTGCAAGATGGTTACTGCTTTTTGATGTTTCGTATATTGAGCACTAACTTCCATAGTTAGAAGGCTGAAGGCTCGAGCATTGGTTTGTAATGCAAATTTCTTTGGGTTGGGCTTTAGGGCAGAAATTGAGGTTTATTGTAATCTGGGAAAAGTCTAAAATCAACTCAAGTAACAGAATGAACTTTGAGTTGAATTCTGAGAATTACAAAGGTATGGTGTTCATTGAAAAAACCATAAGTCAGGGGACTCCCAACACTTAGTTGATGGGTTTATACATTCAGTACAAAATCATTGCCAAACTTACTGTGGCTCTCTAGATAAAAAGTATTCTTTTGGATCTCTGAAAAACAATTAAAAAATAAAAATAAAAACACACTCTTCTCCTTTTCTCTTACCTCCACTCTCTGTTCTTGTGATCTCCCCTGCAAAAAGAACAAAAATTTAAAATTATAGCCTAAAAATCAAAAGAAAAAAGGACAAAAGAAAAAAGAAAATTGAGAGAATAAAAGAAAAGAAAGGAAAGAAAAAAAGAAAAGAAAAGTTCAGCGTGTAAGTAGTAGTGTGACCCAGTGAGTCTCACGTTTAATCCTTAGTCCATACATCTTTACTTGTAAGTATTCTTTGCAATGAATCATTTGTCTGGCTTGAGGTCTCTGGCTTCAGCTACTCTATTGATAATAGGCCCTCACTGGGATTCCTCCTGGATATCCTGAAGTTCTCTGATGTCATGGGAGTCCTGTAGCTTTGGATCTACAGATCTGGCACTGTTACATACTCTAGCCCTTGACAGATGAAATGGATTCTGGGGTGAGCTAACTCATAGTCATTGTTCTGGGCCTGAGTGGTAGCTGGGTTGGTCAACGTGCCAGTTTTCCTTCATCATCACCACCAAGGCGAGCTTCCTGTATAGTTCCAGCTCCTTAGAGCAGGAGATGCTCACTCCTACCCCATCAGCCATGTGTGCCAAGGGTGAGGAAGAGCTGTCCCCGACACACACACTTAACACATAAGGCAGGCAAAAAGAAAGTTGGTCCTGCTCCTCCCTGGCTACAGCATGCAAGACAGCAGGCCCCGTACCTTGCCTGGGGAGCACATTAGAGCTTAGACAAGCTAACAGAAGAGCTGCCCTTGTCCATCAGCAAGTGTAGCAATTGTGACTTTCCTGGGCATTACAGTAGAGCTGCCCTAGGGATGTGAGTGTCAGAAGGTTGGATGCAAGCATGGGAGAGTAGAGAAACTGGTCCTGCTCCTTGCTGCCTGCTGCACTGGCTGAAAACAAAATTTTATCTCCATCCTTTCCATGCATGTTGCACACCTCTAGACTCATATTTCAATTTTCAGGCACTTTGTAATTCTGTTTATGCATAATTTACAATGCAGTTAGTGCAACCTGAAGCTGAAAGCAAGCATGAATCCTATTCATGTTATTATTAGAAATTTACATGGAAATCAGAATAAATTTTTCATAGGACAAATGTCTGATGTGAAACATACTAACCTTTATATTTAGTATGACTTGTTATTCACATTTCATGCTGTATAAATACAATGAAATAAATTTCATACTATTTAGAGTCAAGTGATTAAAATTTGACAATAAACTAACTTGGGTCTTTGTGTGAGGTAAACATCAAGATTTTGTAAAAGTGGAAAGAAAGTTATTGGAAAATTGATTTCTAATTATATTAACAACAAAATTTCCGAAATGTTGGTTGTGTTATAGACCTATATAACCTACATAGCACTTTTTGATGTCATGATAATTGGGGCACGATAAACAAAACTCGTTTTAAATTTCAAAGAAAAAGATTCTACATAGGATGATCTTTTTGTATCTGCAATATAGTTTAGAATTGCATGAAGTTCAGATTAAGTAGAAAAAATAGCTATTTTTGAAGTTTTATAAACAGCTTGGAAGAGATTAAAGTTTTATCTAAAATGAGTTTGTGTTCCAAAGGCAAAAGGTAAAATATAAAATAAAGGTATCCATGTTTGTGAACAGAAGCACTTTATTTGCTGTCTACCCTCTTTTATAATATAAATTCCTTAGTGTTGCCTCATAATCATGCAGCAGTAATTTTTAAATCATATTCTAGTTCCCAAAATAGAATGTATTTGAACAAAATTTCACTGCTTCAGATTGCAAAATAATGCTTTAGAATGCAAACATGTAACTTCAGTACCTAGAAGAGAATCCTGTGTCAAAAAGACAAGATCAACAGCAGAAAAACTAGATAGATATAGAAAAATAACTCCAATTTATGTTCACAACTATAGGATTAAAGGCATTTATATTGGAAAAGTATGAGACTATTACAAGATAAATTTAATTCACCTCATAAAATATTAAGAAACATTTCTTAAGCATGTTTTATGAGGTGAATTAACTTTCTTTGTGATCAAAGTAACAATACTAAAATTTCACATGTAAAAGATCCCATCAATATACCACATCACACTTTAATATTTATAAGTTTTATTACTCTAACTTCATATATATGAGAAAGAAAGACATCAGTGTCTGTGTGACTATGCTTAAAGATACATAATAGGGATATGAATCAAACTATGTATTAACATCCCTATCAGACTCTTCAGAGTTACCTGCTCTTACCTAAGGGCAAAATAGTAAGTTTTTAGAGCAACAAATAATATCCAGAGTAACCACTATTTCAGGATGGAATATGGAAGGTTGGGAATGTGGAGTGCAGGCCTTTATTTGCTGTGCACAATAAATCAGTGTGCTTTGTTTCTCTGATGATTATCTTTCACTGGCCACTGGATATGATTAAGCTATGGGAAACCATTAGGGAAATTTGAGCAAGTCCTTCTTGGTAGACTAAAGACACATGTACCTTTAGGCAAGTTCTTCATTTATAGGTATAGGTGTGTGAGAAACAAAAGTGCCGGATTTTTGCCAGTGATTTTTTTAAAAGTAGTATGAATTAACATGCCATTAATTTTCTTGTGCTTGTCTGTAAGTAACATCCTGTCCAGAGTAAAACTCGGGAAAGTAATGTATTAGGATGATCTGGATATCAAACCTGTTAGTCAGAACTTGGACTTCTGTAATAGAAGAAAAGACATATATACTTTAGAAACTAGGGTTTCCCCATATATTGTTCCACTAACTTTAAAGCATTCAATAAAAGGAAGTGATTTTGACCATCACAAAACACTTTGTAATAAAACTAATTTGAAAAGACATAAAATACTCTCACCTGAAATATCAGACTTGCAAAACAGAAAGGTGATAAAATAGCTGTCGCAAAGATTGTGATGAAAGTGCCATTAAAAGCAAAAATAGAATAGTGCAATCAAGATCAACATTGAAGGAATAATTGGTATTTCTAAAAAAATGGGAAGATGTGTTATTTGTAGCTTAGGTATGTTCAAATGTTACAAGTATCAGACATCAATATAATTGTGTGTGTGTGTTTGTGTGTGTGTGTGTGTGTGTGTGTGTGTGTGTGTGTGTGTGTGTGTCTAGCCCTGGAACTTGATCCATAAACCAGAACAAGACTGGCCAAGTAGTCAGTGATCCTCCTACCTCTGCATACTGAGTAGTATGATTAATGGTGTCTGCCACCAATGTCATATAATTTCAACATCATTTGTCCATTAGTGATACCACCTGTCCTCCTCAAAAAAAAAATATTCTATCTCATAGTTAAAAGAAAAATTAGAACCATTACAAATTCCCTACATAGTGGTTCTTTAAGCTTCCAGTCTTGATAAAAAGAAAACACATGACTGCAAAATTCAGCTAGTGTCTGTTTTCAGCCTTAGCAGACAACTACTAAATCAGAAACCCTAGGAAGAGACCCCAGTTTGTGGGTGTTTCAGGCAATTGTATCGCTGAATGTTTTAATCATTGTGGTAATTGACATGGCAGCTTTGATTTGGAAGGCCTGAACTTCATATACTAAGCTAATAATGTCTGCTGTATAATGAAATGAATGTAAATATATAATAGATTAATTTTCAAGGATTTACAAAGGATACATTTTCTAGAAATTTGGAAAGAACACTGCATGTGGAAGAAAGAAGACCTAAGATTTTACTGGCATAAAGAGGTGATACTTTTTTTTGAGATAAATATACACTGTGGTGTGGTGTTTGGATAAGGCACTAGATTAATTCCCCTCGCTTAGATATAATTGAATGGAAAGTCTTAGAAACCTGTGTGGTTTATACTAGATGCTCTTCAAAGATATTTTTGTTCCAAATTATAGAATTTTATTTTCTGGAGAATAGAGTCTGTTGAATAGCCAGTAATGGCTAGAAGGAATATGTACATGAAGAGTTCACCATCTTGCAGTTTAGAAATTTATTTCAATGGCAGAGAATTTACCCAGCAAGCACAAAATCCTGACTTTTATACTTAACAATAAAAAATAAATAAATATTTACCACTCACAGAAAAGGGAATGGGGTGAATGATAGAAACATCAAAGTATATCGGTGGTGATAGCACATGCCTTTAATCCCAGCATTTGGGAAGTAAAGACAGACAGATCTTTGTGAGTTCCTGATCATTTTGTTTCTACAGAGTGAGTTCCAAAATATACTCCAAAGCTCTCAGAAAAGCCTTGTCTCGCAAGAAAAAAAAATCAAAATATTACATTGAAACACATATCGAGCATATTGAGATTTATACACTATGCTCTGCTTAGAAAATACTTTTTTTAAGATTTATTTATTTATTATATATACAGTATTGTCAGTATTCTGTTTGCATGTGTGCTTACAGGCCAGAAGAGGGCACCAGATCTCCTTACGGATGGTTGTTAGCCAACATGTGGTTGCTGGGAATTGAACTCAGGACCTTTGGAAGAACAGTCAGCGCTCTTAATCACTGAGCCATTTCTCCAGCCCCCTAGAAAATACTTTTATAAATCTCAGAAGACTCTCAAAAAGCTAAGCTGAATGCAGTTCTTTTTCTTTCCTGTTTTTTTTTATAATTAACTTTTCTTGAGGACATATTTTGACTTCTAGGTAAGCATTTATACGGGATTCCTAAGAGAGTGAACTAGTAGGTCTCTGGTTCTTTAATCTCTAATTTTATGATTTATGTCTTATTAATCTGCTATTTGGGTAAGGTTTTTTCACCACTGCTTATCTTTCCTAAGCAACAACTATTTGATTGATTCTATATGCTGTTTTTTAGGAGGACATTAACTTTTGTACCAGCCTTGTTTATGTATTATCTATTGCCTTTTTCCCTAACTTATTAATAGTATCTACAAGCTTTAGATGCATGATTTAATTGTTTTATTTACGATCTTTGAGTCTTTAAAAAAAAGCACGTATAGCTAAAATCTTTGTATTTAAAAGTACCTTTGTTGTGCCCTAGAGGGACAGGAACTGGTCGTGTGAATGTCTGTGGGGTACTGAATTGGTAATTTAGTTAATATGGTAATTCCGAGTTTCCTATGGTAAGCACCAATCTCTAACCAGGGAGATGCAAGTTTGTATAACAGTGGAAAAATTATGTTGAGCTCTAGGGAGCAAGCAAATGAACATATTTGTTTATCTCTCTTTTTAAAAGTGGATATAACATATAAGCTGCTTCAAATTATCGCCACCTTGACATCCAAGCAATAATAAATCTAAATCATAACCTTGAATCATGAGCAGCAATAAGACTTTCTCTCTTATGATAGTTTTTGTCAGGATATTTTATTGCAATAACAGAAATTAAACTATATTGGTCTACAATATGGCTAGCTTTGGAGACATGTATATGAGCTTTTGAGAAAATATTTATCCTCTATTTGTTGAGTATAAGATTCTATGAAAATATATTACAGCTGATGGATTTATGATATCTTAATCCTGAATTCTTTACTAAATTGAGTATGCATGACATACCTAAAGATTACAGTGTGATATCTAACTCTCACGCTTTTGTATCAGTTCCAGTTTCATGACGTACACATTTTGGTGTTTGTTTCATGAACCTGAAGCCTGAAGATTCAGTTCAAATTAATTTATCATTGTTATAATGATGCCATGATATTGTTATTAACCTATAGTGGATTTTTTTTTTTGTTTCTTATGACTAGTTTGGGTTGAAAGGCTACTTAATCAGATAACAAAACAATTATGAGAGCTTCATCTACAGCTTCCACTTACTAGGAATACTGGTTTCCATCACTTTTATTTGTGGATGGTTTTACCAGTGAGTTCTCTTTCTTGGAGACAAAAGGTAGTTGGATTTTTTTTCAAAACAATTAACCTGTTTTGCTGTTTGTTTTGACTGATGACATGAGTCTATTTGAAATTAAGGCTATCATTAAGAAGGGTGTGCTATTTCCTCTACTTTCTTAATTTTTATCCAGTTTTCATTGTTTTATTTGGTTCTAGTTATTTTCTTACCTCCACCATTAGTCAGAATTTGGTGTCTTACTGTGGAATAAAGGAGTGTTTTTGAGCTCTCCTATATTCATATACTACTCTCATTAGTATGTTCTTTCCTAGACTCATATGAATAAAATTACCTCTTTTCTTCCTCTATGTATTTATTGTTTGACACTGAAGTCCTGTCTTGCTTGTATATAATGAATTAATTTGTATGTATCTGGAAATGCTCTTATTTATTAATCATTTTAAGAGATACTATTGCTGTATGTAGCAATTACGTTTGTAAGTTATTTATTCTCAAACTGGATATTTATTAATCTATCACTTCTGGTTTTTGCATTTGCAGATAATAGATATCTGATGGTATCTTGATGCATCTATTTTTGCATATGAGTCAACATTTTCCCTTAAATCTTTTTATTTTGTTCTTTTTTTTTACATATTGGAGATAGTGTTGTGGCAATATTCTCTTACCCTGTCTATTTGGGATTCTAAATTCTTCTTATTCTTGGATGGTCATTACTTCCTTTATACCTGGGTGTTTGTCTTTCGGTCTTAATACATTTTACTAACTTATTGATGACTTTAAGCTTATTTCAGATCTTTTTTCTATGTCATGGTTTATTAAGCTTGGTTTCCTGAGGATATCTAGAATTTTAAAAAGTTTTGATACTGCTCACTTCTTTCATATAGGATAGATTTTACTATTATTGCATTTTCCTTGTCTTCTCTCCCCGAAGTTTGTCTCCTCGGTCTTGTGAAGAAACGGTGCATTCAACCATGACTTTGACTGATTTGTTTTGAGATTTTTGTTTGTTTCTCATTTGGAGTCTCAATTACTTTTTTGAATTTGTCCTCTTGTTTTTAGTTTTGTCCTTCAAAGTTACTAAATAATTAATCTTTTCTGGAAACTTTCTTTTCTAGGCTATCACTTTATTCTCTGTTTTAAATTTTCTAAATGGTTATTGAACTTTTTCAAAATAATTCACTGTACCATTTTTCTGTTATTTTATCTACTTTAGTTGTGTTTGAGATGATTTGAATCCATGGGACTTTCATAGAAGTTTGGAAGAGAGAATTAGGAAGAGACAGTAAGTACAGTAAGTTAGAATGAAAAGGAAAGTATAACATTAGAATTAGGGGAAGCAGTAGAGAATCTACCACAGTAGAAAATCAGGAAATCCAAAGAGAGTGATCCCACTGTGAAATAAGTTAAAACACAGCTGGATTAATAAAATACAGAATTATAAATACAATGTTAATAAAAAAGTAGATGAAATAATTAGGCCTTTTTCCTCCTTTCTACCACATCCTAGCTGGGAAGTTATTCCTCCTATGAACGTTTCTGTTTTAGCAGTCTTCACAGGAGTGGTGGACAGATGTTAGTCTCAGTAGTTCAACCAAGTAAAGTCAATGTGTTCTTCATAAGAAAAACTTGTTGTGACCCAAATGTATCCTTGGCCATAAATCCCCAGTCCAACATTTCTTCTACATGCATGCAAATTAAAACCTAGCATCTTGATCTTAGAGAATCAGTATTTCTTTCCTTTTTTAAAAAAAAATAATTGGTTAATTTAGTTACTATTATTTGTTACACTTGTGTATATCTATGCATGTATACCTGTGTGCGTGCATGTGTGAACATAAGTGTGTATGTATGTACACATACGACCCGTGTATGGAGATCAGAAGTCAATTCACAAGAATTGGTCTTATCTTTGAACCATGTAGGTCTCAGTAATTGAATCTAGCTCGCTGCATTTACATTAACGGCATTTATCATACAAACTGTCTTACACCCTGAATCAGTCTGTCTATATGGGACATGTTGTAATTAAGGATCTTGGGTCATGTGGCACACCTCCTGACTATGTTTACCTCTTTCTTTGCTCATCAAGATACAGCTCTAAGTTTTGTTTGTGAGCCCATGTGGCTTGTTAGAGAAATGGACACTAATGCCTCTTTTGTTTCTTCTATCCATGGTAATTCCACAGACATTCTGCATCCAGCCTCTCACTTGGTATCTACAGACTCTGGTCTTTGCACTGCTGAGTGCCTATAATTTTTCTCCTTGGCAGTTAAAGTTGGCCCACAAAAATACACTTCTGTGTTTTTGTTGTTGTCATTAGTACTGTGTAGCCAACCAAAGAGGGTGTTGAAGTAAAGTTTGAAACAAAAAGCAAAAGGCAAGGGTGTGGGTTTATTGCCAAACTCATCTGTGCCTTGGACTCAGATGGTCCACTCTTTCTACACAGAAGATAATTCTAGAGCCAATTGCTTTATTCATCATTCTTGGCCAATGTGGCCTGGTGAAAGGCGGTTACTCAGGATAGCAACAGGTGCTGAAAATTTCAGTAGGTATCTCTTTTAAGCAGTTGTAATTTAACCTAAATGCCAGCTACTGATAGATGGACATCTGGGTAGCAATCAGTTAATTACCTTGTTTTATTTGCTTTCTGCAGAAACTAGGCATGGCCAGTCCCTGTGTGACTCGACACCCACCTAATTTGAAACAAAAATGGAGCAAGTGAGGCAGAGCTTTGGAAGAATGTGAATTCCCTAATGTTGATTAATTTTACACAGAGACAGAGTTAAGGTTCAGAGATTGCGACATAGGATGAAGAAAGGAAATGTGGAAAGCAGATAATTAACAGCAGCGTGTTTGGCTCTCAATTCTGTGCTTGCACATTGCTGGAAACCTAGAGAATTAAAAGTCACAGGCCTAGTGTCTCAACGATCTGCAGCATGCATCTTCAATATTATCTCCTTGGACTGAAATCAAGATGTTGACGGGACTGAATTCCTTCCTAAAAGATTTTTTGTTTTCCTTTTTGAGAGCAGAGGCTTATACACAGCCATTGTCTCATCCCTAAGCTAAAAATCTCCTGGCAATTCTAAGCATTCTTATGAAGCTCTGTGTCTCTCTCTTTGTCCATTTCTACCTCCGCCGCTCTTTGAGCGTGTAGATCTGAGTAAAGCTGGGTAATATCATACCACACGGTCCCCATTGATATTACCAATCACAAGAAGGGACCACAAGATACACAATAAAATCCACCTTAACAGGTTTTTGTTTTTTTTTGTTTTTTGTTTTGTTTTGTTTTTTTTTTTTTTTTTGGTAACAGAGAGAAGGGGGTGGGAGGGAAATGCACAGGTCTGTCTGAAAGCAACGAGGTAAGAGAGGACGAATCTGGCCTATTCATTTTTAAAGACCATTTAGCGCATGTGCATAGGGTGTTAAGTAGCCACATCATGCATAGGTTATGTGACCATGATATACATAGATTACATAGGCTGTAAGGCCCTATAGTGGCTAGGCAGTTTGCCTGAATGCTGATGGCACAGGTGTGCCTGTGGGACCCGGAAGTGCTAATGCCTGGGGTGACTGCATGAATACTCATGGCTGTGGGACCCGGAAGTGCTAATGCCTGGGGTGACTGCATGAATACTCATGGCTGTGGGGCTCAAGATGTGATGGAAATAATAACTCCCATCCTTATGTCTGTTTTAAACATACATTTTGTTATTCAGACTAGCAGATTGACTCTTGACTCATAACAGGAATTCAAGCATGAGACCCTTGAAGGAGCATTATTGTGAGATTCACCAGTAAGCATCCCTGCTTAAACTGCCTACACTTTGAATTTGTTTTACACCTTTGAACACTATAAATCCAAAGTTGTCATCTTAACTCTAACATATATGTAAATAATTTATCTTAAGCAAGAAAATAATAGTGTCTCTTCATCTTTTTTTTTAATGTTTGAATCAAGTCTAATATTTTGGCTCGAACAAATATAAAGGAGAAATGGAAGCATTTTATAAAAGAAACAAAAAGAGAACATATCTTCAACGTCTTCTAATGATATAAGTGTATTAGTATGAATACCTTACCTTAAGTTCAATAAGGAGTAACAAAGCTGTTAGTGCTTTAGAGATTACACAGTTCCTACCCTTGGTTCCACAGGCTGTGGAAAACATTCAAGCGAAAAGAGACGGCTCAGGGTCTTGTCCTGGAAATCACAATTCTAGTGGCATTTCTTCGACTTTAGCACAGATCTCTGATTCTTAAACATCTGTGCTCTGTACTCCTTCCTAGAACTTTTCTCAACCCCAGCTCTATATCTGTCAAAGTGTATACTTTCTAAACATTTCAGATTATAGAAAACAAAATTCAGGTAGCACCTCATTTATTTTCCCCATTTCTAAGTTAGCATACTTGAGAGTGGGCGTGACAGTCAAGTTCTCCCCCAACATAACTCAAAGTTTGATCATTGAAGAAATTAAAGGTATAGAGAGCTAGCAGAATCACACCAGAACATTGTGCCTTCACTGTGGTCTTGTGAGCTCAGTGAGAATTTCTAACAGTTCTGAGGCTTCTGGGGGTATCCAGTAGGTGTGACAAAGCTACTTGCACATAAAAAAAAAATCAAGAGGGTCTGAAAGATTGAAAATCAGAATGGTTTGTTGGTTGGTTAAGATATTGGCTTCACAGTTGTTGGAAACAGAAAAAAAACAAAGCTGATACAGGAGAGCTCAAATACTGTGATGGTGGTGGTGAGAGATGAATGGGAAGATCTAGTGGTTATTTTTTCCACTTCCTGTTAGGAGAGCATAGCAGCCAAGCAGAGCACTTTCTCAAAGGAAATCCAGGCCTGGTGAAGATGAGGGTGTAGACAGCAAAACAAAGATGTACTTTAATATTGATTTATATAAGAAAGTGCACAGAGAGTCATTTGCTAGTTTTATTATTAAAGCCTAATTTCTTAGGTTTTTGTACTTTCGAATTACTATTTTGTTTACACAAAACTTTGGCAATATATACATAATAGTTTGTGTAATTTTAGTTTGTTATTTGTTTTTATAATATGCTATGAATTGATATATGGTGTGTATTATATAAAACACATGTGTATGTTACAGAATATTTACTTTTACCCCAAATACAAAATAAAAAGAAGATGATAAATATCCTACCAAATTGTTTGAGCTTGAACTTGCCGATAACTGTCAGCACATAAATACTGTAGAAATGCCGATTAGTGTGTGAAGAACTTGCCCCTTAATTTAAAAATAAAACAAATGCTAAAACACTCAGACCATATCTCTAATTATGCTGCAAATTATCAGTCTTATTATGGCTTTGAGTGGCAAGTCAGTTTATTTACTTGACCTCAAGTCTTATGTGTTTCATATAAGGATAATAATGTCAACTATCTCTTGTGATTGAGTTATATGGTACATATTCAACATACAATGGATCTTCAAGAATATGGGCAATGATGCCACCTGGCTAGCTTAGACCTAAAATAATTGCACAGAAACAGTATTAATTAAATCACTGCTTGGCCAGTGAACTCTAGCTTCTTATTGGTTAACTCTTACATCTTAATTTAACCCATTTCTATTAATCTGTATATCACCACAAGGCCATGGCCTACCAGAAGAGTTTTAGCATGTCTACCTAATGTAGCTTCGTGGTATCTCTGACTCCATCTTCCTCCTCCCATGCTATAGACCAAGCCAGTTCTTTAGTCATTAACCAATAAAAGCAAGACATAGACAGAAGAACCTCTCACACCACATAATACTACTGAACATTATGGATCATAAATAGTAGTATGTTTTAGGGTATAAGGATCAATTTCAAAATACTTCTTGAAGGGCTAGGCCTAAAATAAACAAACTATTGTGCTATGAGAGGCACTGCACTGATGGTAATTGATGCTGTGGAAATCTGTGAGCAGGAAACCTAAGGCTCATTGCAACATGTTGTTTTTGAGTGATGAACATTAAAAATGCTGAGCTCTCTAATCTGGAATAAGCACAATTTGACCTCCAATTTTATTGCCATCTTTGTTACAGATGCTCAAAATATCTCCTCCATAGCAGCCACACAAAGCAATGTTAATAATGTTCCTCTGTTCCCAGTTAAGCTGGAATAGACAGTGTTCCTTAACAGCCAACAATTTCCATGTTTTTTAAGTTGTTTCCAAATATATTCAGATCCAGTACTTCAAATTGGAAAGCAGAAAAAGAAAATAACTTTGCATCGAGAATAAAAGTGGAACCTTCTTCTTTTCTTAGTGTTTTTTTTTTAATTGCACAGCTCAATTTAATGAGAAGACCCTTATTTTGATTAAAACGTTCAAAACCATTTAAGCGTATCACCCATTGAACTCAAAATATGAGTTTCAAAGAAAGATTGTTAAATATCCTTGTGATACTTATTATCTCCTTGGATATAATTATACTTTTTTTTTGCCTAAGAAATTCCTTCATCTTGAAATGTTTTGGATGGCATGACCTTTACTTACCTCTTGCCGTTATCTGACAAATATCTAAAGATATCTACAGTTTTGGTTGGTCCAACATCTTCTCTGCAATATTGCATCATTAAAAACTCAGGGAATGAGGGTGTTGAAGAGAATCTTAGGAACATAATGATATATCATGCTTAATCCACAATCTCTTTTCCAAATTACTTCTAAATTCTGTGAATTACCTTTTGTAGGTTTCAGGTTAAGAATTCGAGAGATTTATGGAATATCTTTCAGGCCACAAAAAGTCAATATAGGAAAATAATATATTCTTCAGTTTTATAAATCAAAATGAAAGAACAGAACTTTATTCTGTAGTATATCACAATAATTTTAAGTTCATCTCACTTCACTTAATTTCTCTGCAAATTTCACTCAGGAGATTTCTGTACAGGTCGTATTATTTTCCCACAAATTATGCTTTTGAAATATTCTTATATTGATCTCCTTGCATAAAGTTTATCTAATTGTAAGCTAAGGCAATTATTTCTTGGAAATTAATAAAAAATTATGTCTAAATACAAGGTGATCTAGTTTTTTTCTCATAATTTACTGTTAATTTACGATGTTATTCACTTCTAAAATTGTAAATCTATTTCTATTTTTTTATTGGATAAGATTCATAAACTAAACAAAGCCAGATGGACACTGTTGCTGATATAACCTAATGAATGGAAAAATGGGCTCTTGGATAGTGATTTCTAGCACATCTGAGCTTTGCCATTGAAATAATTTTACCTTCCGCAGTGGTGCAAAAATAGAAAGAGATTTCAGTTCCTCGAAGGGAATTTGCAGTTTAAGTATATTATACAATATGACTTCAATAAACATCATTGAAAACATGATTTTTCTTACAAGAATAAGAAACATTTTAAGAACACCTATCAGCACCTCTCAAAGAGTCTGAACACATTAAAATTTTTCAGATATTTTTGAGACAGCCAACATATAATTTCTTTCTGCACTCAAAATTTATCTTTATTACTGGCTGTTTTGTGTTTATATGATACCAATCCCATCTGACTGACAGTTGGGTGCTGGGAAGAGCTCATCACTTTGCATACACAAAGATTTTAATGGATAAATTTCCCAGTGTGTGCAAATCATTATTCACTGACTCTTTAAGGACACAGACAGTTGTACATTTTAAACCCAGATCTCAAAATTTTGCCATTATCTATCTTTTCTTTAATTAATGAATTTTTGACTCTTCTAGCTTGCTATACTACTCCATTAATAATAATGTTTCTCATTTTTGTGACAAAAGATCTGACACAATTAACATAAAGGGAGAAAACCTTATCGCTCACAGCATGAAGATGTATTTGAAGATGGTAGAGAAGGCAAGGCTGTGGGAGCATGGTACAGCTGCTCTCATTGTGCCTACAGTAACTAGAAAGAGAGAGAGATGAGTATTGTGTTTCTTAGTTATAGCATGAAAGTTGATAACAAGGAATAAATTCTTTAAAATATATTAGTGGAAATGGCTGGACTGAAAAACTTCCATTTGAGTTATTGTGGTAGTTCAAGTGACTCTGCCAACAGGATAGGCTTCATTATTGCCCATGGTTACCAGTCAGAAGTTGAAGGTAAGTCTCTACTACTGAAGATCCCACACACTTCAGACACAGCAGTAGGAATTTTCTTGATGGAAATAATCTGAATGTCTCAATGCTGACAAGCTTTCATACTACCAGAAGGTGTTATGCAAACTACTGAGGCAAGAAAGCAATCAACAGTGCTGTGCATCTGTTATGTCTATGAGACACTACAATTTCCAGACTGATAAAATATAGCTAAAGGGGCATAGTCGCACTCAAATCTGGTGACAACCAATAGGTGTCCAATTGGAATTAAGGTCTGTTCAACAGGAGGAAAATTATGACTGCTAATATAAACCCAGCTAACACCTAGGTCTAATGAAGTCATGGATTTTATAGTGAATCCATTATCACTTTATCAATATAATCATCTCCTACCTGCATTTTACATACTTTTCATATACCCATAGATAAGTTTAGCTCACTCTTCAACAAAGAAGTTGTTCTTTGCAATAGAGATAATTACAGAAAACTGTAACTAGTCACAACACAAATGGCAACTAATCATGGGGACCATAGCACCATCAGCTATATCTACAGTGCAATTACTGAACTTAACTTTCAGGAAACATCAGAAAAGACAGCACAGTAATATTGTAATAGTCAAAAGGACTATACAGTCGGCAGTGAGATTGTATCTCAGAAATAATGAGAAAACCACACCAATGATAATTCAATGTTTTGTTTAACTAAAGAAAACTCAAACAGTGACAAGCTATCATGGAAGGGGGAGATTTCACAATGTCCAATCTCTGTATCAATAAGTATAGGTGGCTAATAATTGTTGACAGAGGGAATATTAATCTCTCCCAAGGACAAGCCCCTTAATTGATTCTTCTATACAAAGGTGATACTCCTGAAATCATATACATACAAGCAACATCAAATGGAATTGTCAGTTTATATTTGTTTATTTTAAATAGCATATTTATATGTATTTATGTAGCAATAATAAAGAAAAAGAGCATCATTTGAGAGGTGTGAGTGAAGAATGGGAAGGACTGAAGGGGAGGAAAGAGGAAGATGTTGGAGGGACAAAAGGAAAAGTGGTGTTATAAAAGTTTTCATTAAAATTTAAAAATTAGTTGGTGTTGGTGCAAGTCTTTAATCCCGATTCTTGGAATGCAGAACAAGGCAAATCTCTCTAAACTTGAGCCCTGCTTGGTCTGCTTAGTGACCCCCAGCATATTCATGGCTACAGAGAGAATCCCCATTTTGAAAACCAATAATAGTCATAGAATTTTAAAATTAGATTGGACATATGACTTTATGAAATCATTATAGAAAAAAGGGGGGAAATTGTTGCTGATGTTGTTAATTTGAAAGATAGAATAAAGAGAAGCTAGGGTCCACACAAATCAAAGATAGTTTATTTTCTAGGTCATATAACTTGCCTAACACACTAGACATTATTTCAAATATAAGAATAAAATATTGATTTGAACCTAGAATGGCTCCCAGGTGCCCAAGCCAAGGTCCCCAGTTAATTCCTTGGGCAGCTGGGGATAGGCAACCTGAAATGACCCTATCCTATAGCAATACTGACGAATATCTTGCATATCATCATAGAACCTTCATCTGGTGATGGATGGAGATAGAGACAGAGACCCACACTGGAGCACTGGACTGAGCTCCCAAGGTCCCAATGAGGAGCAGAAGGAGGGAGAACAAGAGCAAAGAAGTCGGGACCACGAGGGGTGCACCCACCCACTGAGACAGCGGAGCTGATCTATTGGGAGCTCACCAAGGCCAGCTGGACTGTGACTGAAAAAGCATGGGATAAAACTGGACTCTCTGAACATGGCGAACAATGAGAGCTGATGAGACGCCAAGGACAATGGCAAGGGGTTTTGATCCTACGTAATGTGCTGGCTTTGTGGGAGCCTAGCCAGTTTGGATGTTCACCTTCCTAGATATGGACGGAGGGGGGAGGACCTAGGACTTTCCACAGCGCAGGGAACCCTGACAGCTCTTTGGACTGGAAAGGGAGGGGGAAAGGAGTGGTGGGAGGGGGAGAAGGGTGGGAGGAGGAGAAGAAGGGTGGGAGGAGGGGGAAGGAAATGGGAGGCTGGGAGGAGGTGGAAACTTGTTTTTTTTCTCATTTTCTCAATAAAAAAAAAGATTTAAAAAAAAAGAATAAAATATTGAGGAATATTTTTTTCTTTTATATTTTATACTTCTTTTTGCTAAATGAAAAGGGTTTCAAATTAAAATGACATTTTATTCACTATATTTTGATTAAGTAATTTGAAATATTTACTCTTAATTTTTTAGAAAGTAAATTTAGAGTTTTGTGCATTGGAATAGATATGGATCTATTTGTATTCTTCTACTTGTTGGCATCAAGTTATACCATGACTTTTTGTTGATGATGATTTCTTTTTTCCATTGTATAATTTAGCTTAATACTTACTCCTAAATGGGTAGTAGACATAAAGCAAAGGATAACCAGCCAACAGTCTACAACAGCAGAGAAACTAGGTAACAGGGAAAAATCTAAGAGACATGCATGGATCCCCTTGGGAAGGGGAAATAGATAAGATCTCCTGAGTAAATTGGGAGCATGAGGGAGGAGTGGGGAAGAGCAGTAGAGGGAAGTGGGGAAGAGGAGTGGGAAGGAGAATATGAGGAACGGGAGGGTCCTGTTGAGGCAAGGACAGAGGGCGAGAATGAGAAAAGAGATATCTTGATAGATGGAGCCATTATGGCATTAACAAGAAACCTGACACCAGAGAAATTTCCAGGAATCCACGAGGATCACTCCAGCTAAAAATATAAATAATAGTAGAGAAAGTGTGTGGACTGGCCTTCCCTTGTAATCAGACTGATGGCCACCTTAATTGTCCTCATAGAATCTTAATCCAGTAACTGATGGAAGCAGATGCAGAGATCCACAGCTAAGCACTGGACCGAGCTCCCAGAGTCCAGTAGAAAAGAGAGAGGAGCTGTAATATGAGCAAAGGGTTCAAGACTGTGATGGGGAAAACCAACAGAAACAGCTGACCTAAGCTTGTGGGAACTCACTGACTCCAGACTGACATCTGATGAATTTGCATAGGACTGAACTAGGCTCTCTATATGTGGGTGACCGCTGTGTGTAGTTTGTGGGCAGTTTGTGGGGCCACTGACAGGGGGATCAGGATTTATCTCTCATGCAGGAACTAGGATTATGGAGTCCATTCTTTGTAGAGGGATACAATGCTAAGCCTGGATACATGGGGGGAGGGGAACGCCTGAATACATGGTGGGAGGAACCTTGGTCCTGCCTCAACATGATGTGACAGGCTTTGTTGACTCCTCATGGAAGGCCTTACCCTCTCTGAGGAGTAGATGAGGGGCAGGGTGGGAGGAGTGAGAGGAGATGAGGGAGGGGAAATAAATATGTAAAATACAGATTGTTTTAAAACTTAAGAAAAACTAAAATTAGAAGAACTGAAAAGAAAAAGAAATTGAGGAGGAAAGTAGAGTATGGAACGAACTCCTTGCTCATGAATCAGAAGAATCAATGTTGCAAAAATGGACATCCTACTACAACAAATACATACATACATAAATATATATATATCCAATGTAATCCCTAAAAAATATACCAACCAAATAACTCTCCACAACAACCTCAAAGCTTATAATGAGACACAAATGACAAAGTAAAGCAAAGCAATTCTGAAAAGAATATACTACATGATTCCAAACCATATTGAACAGACATAGTAATAACAGTAAGATGATACTTGCACAGAAAGAGATACATGAATCATAGGCACAATAGAACTACAACTAGCCATGTTTTTGCGAAGACAACAAAAATATACATTCAGAAAAGCCAAAATATAAAAGTCTATGGGAGACAAAAAAAATAACAGGAAACTTACTAGTTCTTCTTTTTTTTATTAAAAAAGAAATCTCTTAGCATTTCTGTATTGCTTACCTAACAAGGGGAACCTGTTATTACCTTAGAGCTGAACATTTCCCACAGCCTATGTTATTTAAACTTGCAGTACATTTAATCAAGTTTGATAGGCTCCATAACAAAAGAGGGATTCCAGATAGTATTAACCCTCATTCTTTTATTCCCTTGACAGGAAAACAGTGAAGAGGTACAGACATGAGCCCACAGCATGAAGAATTTCAGCGTAATACACTGACCTCCAGAGCAAACTCATTCCACGTCAAAGTGTTCATGTTAATACAAAGGTTACTATTCTTAATTTCATGATCTCTTGTTTTGACAGCCAAGAAGAATCTGTCTGTTTTCTTAAACATTCTATCCTCTTTCCTGAACATGGTTCACTTTAACAGTTATAGCAGTGAGTCAATTTATATGGTTCCTAAAAGGAATTATGCCATCATGACCAACAGATCCCTCAGGACAACATTTGAGGTATTAATAATAACATCAGACTTTATAATGATTTCATCAATGGCTTCAAAATTTCCCTCTAAGTTTTCCTTTATTATAGATGCCTCTTTGTGAAGTCTCTGTAAAATCAATTGATACTGTAACTAACAATACTATGTAAAAGCAACTATTGTGAGAAAAAAATAACATTGTCTTCATTGCACAGTCTGAACATACAAATTCCTTTTGAATAGAATATATATAACTTGGAATCAATGCTTTGATTATAGTGTGCTTACATTTGAAAAACTAATGGAAATATTTTTTATATTGTTTAACACAATCTAATTGCTATCTAAAACAGGAAGCATCACTAACAAATTTCTAGATTATTTCCTTGGGGCATATAATAAAATAAGCCAGGTTCTAAGGCTCAGGACTAGATGGTGGTTACAGTTGATTTTTAATGTCACCTTCCTTTCCTAGTGTGTCCCTTTCTGGCTCAAAGGCTAAGGATCATGAAAGCCACAGTAAGTGTGAAAATGCTTAAGCTGAAATTTTCTTAGAATGATAGGCCTTAAATAGCCATAAAGACACACAAAAGAAGATAAGGAATACTTAGAAAGAAATTGCATGAATCCTTTAAATTTGACATAAAATCAATCATTATGTTTAAATTTTGCTTAGTACTTATGGTTCAAGAAGGATTCTCTCAGCTTTCTGCTCTTGCTGCATGCTATCAGGTGCTGCCTTGCTTACCAACCACGATGGACTCTGATTACTATGGAACTGGATACACAAAATAATCAATATAATCTATTTATGTTCATGGTATTTCATTAAAGAAATAAAAAATTAGTAAATAAAAAGATAGTAACAAAATAAAAGACTTTTTCATACTGTGAGAAGCTTTCTAACTACATGCCAACATTTGTACTCCAACCTTATATTATCAACACTGAGTTAAGTCGGTGCAAATTTGGCTTTCTTTTGCTTTCTGTGTCAGTATCCTTTCAGCCATTTCTACCACATCGCTTTTACACCTTTACAGAGTTTGTGCTGTGATTTTTTTCCCTTTGAGAGATGTGAACAACCTTTTATTAATTTCAGATAAGACACAGATAAGAGAACAAAGCATAATTATAATGCTAACCAAGAACGAACTGGTAAAACAAGTTCATAGGGCATAGGCTACTCAAACACAGTTACATCACCAAAAGTTCCATCCTGAAATGAATAACTACTCAGGAAAAGTGCCTCTCCCCGTGTTTCAAGCTTGACTTGCAAGAAGCTCCAACGAAGAGCCTCCAATACCTATAAATTATTTACCACATATATAACCTGGGGATGGAGCTTACAAATTCATAACTTTCTTAGGTTCTTAGTCTTATGAGCCTTTGCTTTCTGAATCCTGTGAAATTTCTACTTCCGTTCAGAACAGAATATTTCAATGGAAATAATGATAAGACTATTCTGGAAAGGCCATTGCCTAGAGACATTTTCAGTTACAGTAGCTCCTTAACAAAATGCAAGCCTCTGAGAAAGAACTGGAATTCTGATGAGGACGATATTTTTTTGTTTGTTTGTTTGCTTTTTTTTTTTACTGTTTTCCTAATGATAAGAGGCATGTCAATTTCATGGATGGGAACATTCTCTTTTACCATAGGAGATAAATTCCAGAGCACCAGAAGGAAAACGGTTATTAGGAAAAGGCCAGTAAATCTTAGGTATCAAAGTAAGAAGGAGTATACCTCTCTAATTTATCACTCGGTGAATAGATATTAGCAAAACCCACTCACATAGTCATGGACACAACTTCTCTACTGAATGTTTGAGATACTCTAACTTGGCTTTCTGGTTTTTGTAACTTAAAATAGGTCTACATCATTCAAGGACTTTTCCATATAAGAATTTTCATAATTTATACATTACAACATATTTTATTTTATTAGCACACAACTCTAGAAATGAGATATGATTTTGACAGGCTTGTAAAAGTAATCAATTTTAAAAGGCAGTTATGACAGTTTAAAATATATATATGCAAATCAGTTACAATCAAAATATTGTGTTCATAGGCACTATCTCCAAAACACTAGTGGAGTTTTACATTTTACTGTCTCCTTTATCACCAGTTTTTGCAACTTTGTAGCATCACTGTGTAAGTCTGTTTGCCCTCTCATTATTCTCTGTAGCAATAATAAAAGGATTATTTTTGTTTCATGAATTGTACCACTTGAAAAGGAATGTAGAATATAAATCATGTGATTCTATCTTGCCATGCAGTAAATCATTTTAGTACTTATATATTTTATGGCTCTGTATTTGATAAACATCTATAATTAGAGAGTGTTGAAACCTATAGCCAATTGTGCTTGAATAAGCACACTGCCATATAAGCATGATAATATACGTGTGTGAGGCTTAGGTTTCAAACTTACAGTGTTTACTACTCACTATCTCACTCAAATAAATGTACCTTTTTCTGCTTAATGTCCATCTACTTTGGTACACTGTTGTTACACAGCTAGAGAAGTGTCATAAAGGTAATACACTGTAGAACTCCATGCCCAAAAAGGACAAAGGTACAAGTCAATATCTTTCTTTGCTTCCCTAAAATACACATTTGTTTCAGTTACTTTGTGAAATGATTTATGGATACCACTATTAAGTAAGTACATAAGGTAAAATGTATACAAAGTTTACTTGGTATTGGAAGAAGAAAATATATCTTTCTACACATATCTAATATAAATCACTCATAATAAGAAAACTTGTGGCAATTTACAGATGATATAGTAATGAGTAGCAATTGAGCAGTAACTATATACTTAATTGTCCATAGAGCAGTAAATGGAATATTTTACACTATTCCAAAGCACTCTGAACTAGCCTACAGGTTTATCTTACCCATTTTACAAATGAAAAAGCCAGATATCCAATTTTACACATCCACCAATTTCCAATAGCTTATCAGAGATTGGAGATATGTATGAAATCACAGACTCTGATACTCACAGAAAATTTAAAATTTTCCCAGAATTAATGTGATAGTACACAATTGGTCAAATAATAAAAAAGAAAAAACTGTATAAACTACTTTTTACGTAAAATTATTTATTTTCCCATTCACCTATTTTATTAATCCGTAAAATGTGGGATACTTCAAATGAAATACAATCTAATCATGTTCCATTCAGCATGAGGTGCAATCATCTTAAAGATCATGTATTAATTGTGATACTAAAATTGATATATTTTGATTTCTAAATTTTATTTATATGTACGATGTAGTAATAGGAGCGGCGGGGCTGTGTCCCCAGCACCCCGGCCATCTGCTAGCTTATGCCTCGAAATAATTACAGGGACACTGTATTCTTTTAAACACTGCTTGGACCGTTAACTCTAGCCCTTACAGGCTAATTCTCATATCCCGATCAACCCATCTCTAATAATCTGTGTAGCATCAGTCTTACCAGGAAAGATTCTAGCCTACGTCCATCCTGCATTGGAGCTTCATGTGTCTGCCTCAGAGAGCAGAGCTGTCGCGTCTGCCCGGGATAGGGGAGCATGGTGTCTCTGAGCTCACTTCCTCTTCTTCTCAGCATTCTGTTCTGTTTACTCCACCCACCTATGTTCTAACCAATATAATGGGCCAAGGAAGTTTCTTTATATTTTAACCAATGACCCTCCTCCATCAGTACAAGTGTATATACATTGAAATGTATGTGCCTAGTTATTTCTATGTGTACAGCTGATGTGGAGTATTGAAGGGAACCCAAGGAAGGTTTTTGGTCCCTTGGAACTTGAGTTATAAGTAGTTATAGCTGGTCCAGAGATTGTAATTGGAATTAAGGGATTATGTGAAAGATCAACAATTTCTCGTAGTCTCTGAGCCATGTTCTCAGACCTCAACTCTCATATTTATGGTTGACGTGAAACCCAACTTGTGCTTATTAATTCAGTAGTGCTATGCATTGTCAGCATTTAGTCTCATATCACCTGTCCTATCTAAAGGGAGGCCAGAAAACAAAATAATAACAAAAAAATTCTATGTACCACTGACTTCAAATGAATATTTTGTAGCTTACACTTGAGTACTTTTATGTGACAAAAGTTTTAAAAAATCATGAAAATATGAGTTTGTTGCTTTTGTTTATTCATGTCCCCAGCAGGTGACTACAAGTATATATAAAGCATTTCTAAACTTTCAATGTATTTTTTATGAAAATTCGAATTGCAAATGGGCTATAGGGAGTGAGTCTTATAAATCACCTGAGCTGCTCCACTATTGGCATGTCTTGCAGTCATTATGTATAATTGGTTAATGGTGTATTTATTCGCGCATTATTGAATCAGCTTCAGGGATAAAGGCTGATGAGTTGCAAAACTCCAGGGGGATTTCAATGCAAAGGTAAATGAATTAAAACATAAGATAAAACTAATTACTTTTATTTAAATTCAATTTTGGGGTAATCGCTGTGTCTTGGGGGTCTTGCAGCAGTTTTCAGAAGTGATAAATTTGCTTTCCTTTCTTAACTTGTGTTTCCCTAGGGCTGAGAAATTAAATCATTGGGAAGAAAAGCAAAAGAGAAGACTTTCAGACCATATTCAGTGGTGGTGCAATTCCCTACCTTAGATCATAATGCTCTCTTCTTTTTGATCCTCTCTTTATTCAACCTGGCCTCTGAGAACTTAAGATGACCCCTTTCCAATTCCCAGTCAAGTGCTCATGATTTAACGCTATTAAAATGTCCAGAAACTATATACCTCGGGGGAAGAGAGCACACCTCTAATTTTCAATGTGTTGGATATCCCTATAAGACTCTGAAAAAGTTGAGGGCTAGAGCTTGTATGATGCTTTGCCTGTCATATAACATGACTATGAACAGCAAATAACATGGATATTAATCAAAACTCCAGTATATTTATCCATATACTAGAAATTTACTGTATCATTTAATGTCTGATGTGATGTCATAGTAACCTATTTCCTGTGACACAATATCGTTTTTTTCATAGATGGATGAATAACTCCAGAATATTGATAAGTTAAGCATGACACCAAATGTATGTGTCTCTCCCAGTATGTGACTTCGTTCTGTAGTTTGCTTCTGAAGCTGGGACAACATCTTGACCAAAACCAAGTTGGTTGAGAAAAGGTTTTATCTCATTTTATAATGCAAATCACGTTATGTCATGGAGAGAAATCAGAACAGGAACTCAATAGAATACCGAACGTGAAGACCTGAACATGAAGTAGAAGCCAGCAATGAACACTAGTTCATGGTTTAACTCACAGGCCCACAATTTGCGAGCTGTCTTATAAACCCAAGGATAAACTTTATAAGTTTGGAAATGGACTAGTTAGTCCATTCTACCTCAATTAGCATTGAGGAAATGCACCAAAGGCATGTCCACAAGCCAATCTCAGCTAGAAAACTCCTCAATATGATTACCACTTCCTAGGTTCCTCTAGGTGGTATCAAGTTTACAATAAAAACTAATAAGCATATATGGGTTAAGGAAATAAATGCATCATAAAAGGAACTTCCTGAATCTTTGTTTAGGATATCGGTTAAAATTAAATTTAGTAGCATATAAAGGAAAACAAGGACTGAGGAACAAGGACTGAGTTTTCCAGTAACTGAACAGCACAGACAGATTTTACAAGGTGTTGCAATCTTGCTGTCATTGCCAGATTATCAAGGAGGACTTTATTATTTCATTTTCCTGCTGCTTCTCTTTTGTTCTTCATTTCACCTGGTTAAGGAAGAGGAGGCCACTGAATTCATAATATAAAAAATCTCATTATTCAACTGATTGCTACTAAAAGATAAAGAAAGAAAATAAGTTATATTTATATTTACGGACTGTTTTTTCCAAGTGTGTGTAACTTACCACTAGACAGATGAAAGGTGATCTTTACAACCTTAGTTCTTCATAAGTTTCAATGATCTTCACACCAATGGAACTCAGCTTAATTCTCATACTCCCCATTATCATTTTTCTATCTTCATAAGATAAAGGCCAAGATTTTATCACTAGCTAGTGGTTGTGTGTTTTGGTGTGCAAAATAACCTAATTTTCTAAGAGGAATTTATAGCTAAACTCTAGCTCAATTTTAAATAGATGTCTCCTCCCCCAGAGACAGGCCACTGCTATTTTCATGAAATGAAAGGCATTTCATTTTTATTATTATCTGTCAGAAAAAGTTAAACCAAATGAAATGTATACTTTTAAATATGTGTACCATATGAGGATGACTTATCACCAAACCATCCTTAAAAAGGCCAAATATGTAAGCATACAAATTCAGGAAGGAGGCAGCTCTATGAAGCTCAATGTAAATTGTTCTTGTCTCTTTATTATTCCAGTCTAGGATCACAAAGGCACAAATTTTTGAATACCCGCCAGATCTTAGATCTTTTATTTTGTTTTATTCATGCTTTCCAGATAGGACTTGATAAGCGACAATGATTACTTGTGTTACTGTCAGAAATCATACTTTGGATACGGGCAGAAAGGTAATTCACACTGGCTGTTGTAATGGGCAGCAAAGGAAAGTCCAAGGCCATCTCTCTTTTTAAATACAAAGTAGGCTTAATATTTCCTGAGATTACTCCTGAGAGTCAGCTCAGGGGCCAGGGAACGATACATAAAGAGATCGACATCATGCTAAGACTATGCTGTTCAATGATATAGTTCCTTAATATTTCCTTGAAGAATGGGGAAGTGTTTAGAAGAAATAAAAGAGAACATCTGCCTCTATGCAAAAAAAATTTTTAGGATGATTCATGTGCATTAATATAAATACATGATCTATCAATCCTGAGGGGAAGAGTCACACTCAAGTGAGTTTGATCTCCAAGGATGTGGGACAAAGGGGAAAAGGTACATATTACATAGGTCCAATAATTTTTAATATTAATACTTCTTGCATAACATTAGAAAACAAAATGCAATAAAAAGTCAATGAAAATATTCATGAGCTGTGCAGAGAAGATTATAGTACTTGCATTTTAATAAATAACTATCTATTAAAGTGGCGTTTACATAGCGAGGGACAGTGAAAGGGAAGAATTCAGAGACCACTTCTGCTTTGACAGTCTTGTTAAAAGAAGTTCTATCTAAAGCTAGTCAGTTCACAGAAAATGCTGGGAGAGGAACTGAGGCCTACCACTTATTTATACTCATCCAGAGGCAGCTATCCGAGGGAAATGTTGACATTGTGTTGAAAATAGCTCTTCATTTGAGAGACTATGAAGACATCACTCTTTCAGTTGTGATCAACTCACTGTGCTTGTGCAAACAGAGCTTTTGGTACCTGTTCCAAAGCTTTGATTAAACTGCAATTGTTAGAGACATTCAGTGCAAAACAGAAGCAGCAGGATGAAGACCTGGCTCTGGAACTCTTCACCAAACACATTCCAAAAGACAATAGAAAGTCTGAGCTGAACAGCCCTTTTTGAAAAGGGAGAAGGACATGTCCACATGCATTACTACTGAAAGTACAATCACTGAATATTGGTTCTGGGTACATTCTTACTCAGGGAATCAGTAACTATAACTTCTGTCCTTTGTGTCACAGTTCAGTAGAAGAAAGGAAAGAACTATGTTAATTGTAAAACATATGAAGTATATATACTTATCTGCACCTGTATATGAAATAATGCTTGATTTCCTTGGGTTTCATATGAAAGTCAACTTTTTTGGATAAAATATATACTATTTTATAAATTTATTTTGTATATATATATGTATATATATATGATGTAATTTTATATAAAACATATTAAAAAACAAAATGAGGGCCTGGATCCATTGTCAGTGCTGGAAAGAAAAAGGCATGCATCATATTGCAACTATGGACAATCTGACTAATTTTCACATAAGACTTACAGATGTGAACTTAATTTCATGTCTATCTATTTGTCATTTATATAGCTTACCATTTGTGGTGTGCTACCAAAGTAATAATCTCCACCAGGAATATTTTTCTCATATTGGCAAGGTCATCAGTTTGTTAGAGGCGTTTCCAGTTCCTGAGGCTGACCCAGGGAAATTTCTTCTGAATCCAGTGGGTCTGGGGCATTGTGGTTTCAGTCAACAATACACATTTATTTATGATATCATACACCACTTACACAGCTAGACAGGACTTTCTTCTTTCCACGTCATGGCCCATCCTTGTGGAGGAACTCTCAAAAGCAAGGCAGCTATTGAGTATGCAGCCAGTCACAGTGTGTCATGGTAAAGAAACAGAAATCGGAACAGTGTGTGCTTGTGCTCGGCTCACCTTTTCTACCTATACTGTCCAGAATACCCCAGGTCACAAAGGGTCCCATCTACTGTGGACTGATCTCATCTTAATACAAAGCCAACATAATTATCTATATTCATGTTCAGAAGCCTATCTCAGTGATTATAGATCCTGTCAAGCCGACAGATCTACTAGCCATTACAAATGCCATTATCTCTATGCACTTCAAGGATGAGACCACTACCAACAAAACAAGTCAAGTCAGGGGCATGAAGGAATCTGTATGGTCATAATCTGTGCCTTATTAGAAATGTATAAGACACATTATATCTACCAGCTACTAGACTCAGGTATGACAATATGTTAATGATTAATAACCTATTTCTTCAAATTCTGAGTTGAGCAGTGCATGTCTTTTATGAGGAAAGGCAAAAAAGGATGATATTTTTAAATACTTTTGCTTTTCTGATTTTATTAACAATCTTTGAGATGTTCAATGAAATCATAGAGTAGAGTATTTCTCTTTTTCACACAGTAAAAGCACTTCCAGTGTCAGTGGCTATATTTAATCTACAAAAATAAAATCAATAAGATCAAAGATTGTTTTTACATGCTTCAGTATAGGTTTATCTACTTGCCAGTAAGAGCAAGCAGACCAAGAGAGCAAGCTTCCTTCTCTCATGTCCTTTATGTAGATTGACAACTAAGGTGTGGCCCAAATAAAAGGAGGATCTCTCACCTCCAAAGGTCTGAATTAAAATTAGGTATTTATATTTTAAATGATTCAATTCAAAACTAAAAGCAAAAAACAACAACAAAAAAAATCTTACAAGTGCACTCAGCCACTTGAATTTTAGTTAATTCCAGCTGCAGTCAAGTTGGCAAGCAAGAATTGCTATCTCAATCTGAAATAAAGGCAGGCAATAAGCAAGACCAAACACTTACTGGGAGACTGATGTATTTGGCTTCAAACTTGACTATGTTTAGTCTTCTATCCTGTTTAGTTTCCCTTCACACACTCCCACACGTACACTGACACATGCAACTTATGTACCAAGGCCCCGAGAAAATCTTTTCAGAAAATGTTTTACAATACTCTTGTCTATGGAGAGGCTTCTATCACACACAGTATCTATTTCCTCAAGTTCCAAGCACACCTGCTGGAAGTCCCGAGGAGTTTTCTACTGTGGGAAAAACAATTTTGCTAACACATAGTGTGGAATGTTTATAGTCCATTCAAAATTAGAAACCATTAACATGGTTTGTAGCTCTCTGAATTCCCCACTTGTCAAGTGTTTTAAAGGAAACATGTTTTCACAAGTCTGCCCCATCTACCCACAGTAGCTGAGATTTGTGTCCTATTTGTTTCGTTTCCTTTGGTTTATTTTAACCAAATGTTTTGAATGGTTAGAAAATGAAACAGATTGTGACAGAAGAATTAATTATGTCTTCAGTACCAGACCACTTATTTGGGGGAGTGTCACCTAATCCTATGTGGACCCATTATTGTATAAGCTCTAAATCTATTTAGCGTTCTCAGCAGGGGAGATCAATTAACAAATTCACAAACCACATATGTCACACTTTTGTTCTGAAAGATGTTAACTTGTTTGTTTAAATAAAAACCACCAATCTCAAATGTGGATGCTAGCATTCAAGAATATCACTCTATCCCTTTTAGAGGACAAAATGCAGAATACAGTATGTTGGGATTGCAGCTATATTTTTTTAAAAATATTATATCTATATCAAGTATTATATATAACATGGAATGAATAATGGGGAGGATTTGTAGCAATTGGAGTCGATCAGCATCATGTATCCAGCGTTATTTTTCCTTGCTACTGAACCCTAAATTCAATTGAAAACTCTGCTATTTCACTTTTGTGTTATTCATGGGTGCTGTAACATTCTCACAATACCATTGGTTTATCTTTCACTAAAATTTTAGCTGAAGAAAACTATCTAAATATTGACAGAGAATTCTTTATAAGATCATATCTTATATTTGTATTTTTACTTAATTATGTCTTTCTGTATGCATGTGAATGTGCATTCAAACAAAAATACTTGTGTGAGGGTCAGAAGACAGTTTGAAGGTGCCAGGGATAGAAATCAAGGTTACCAGCCGTGGCAACAAGTGTCTTTATAACGTCAGCCCACCATAACTCACATTTTAATTAAAAGTACTTACTTCTACTAATTTTGCCTAAAGTATAAAACAGCTTTTATTTTTTTTCAGTCACATGGAAAGACTATCACACAGAGAAAACTATAATTTTATTTTAAAAGGTTTGACATTTACCCTTAAGCAAGTCATTTGCATTCAGCACATCTGCCTTCAAAATAAAAATTGGAATCTAATTTGATTTCCGTACCTGTGAGTCAAATCAAACAACAAATGTGAAAATGTTGCATTAATTATAAAGTTCAAGAAAAGAGTTTCATAGCAAATAAGAAAGCAAAGTCTAAAAAGTAATTAGTTAAAAATGTATGCCACTTTATCTAGCCTTCTGTGTCCGCATGCAAAAATTCTGTAGTGATAACTTGATGGCCAATCATGGTAAAACAGGCTTCAGCTAACCTGTATTCTCTGCAGTTTCAGTAGAATAAATTTCCCCAGTTTTTCCTATTTCTTTCGGTTAAATGGAAGTGTTGTTTTAATGTATGCAATCTTTAAGAGTCAACTTTCTTCCAAGGAGAGATGCATATGGCAATATCTAGGAGAATTTTTGGTTGTCAAAGTTTGGAATTGAATGGGTACCGGCACCTGGTCACCTAACTAGATATGTTGCCAAAACCTTCAATTCAGAGAATAAAATTTCTGTCTTATCACCTGGATTGTCCAGTCTGTTATGCCCAACTTGGAGGAATCAAACTTCAACTGAGCAGATTTACTATGATATTATTTTATCGTGAACGTGTTTCTTGAGAGAATGGTGAAGCCAGTATCCTAAAGGAGAAGTACCTGCCTGCTTCCCCACTGTAGCATTCTTCGGAAGTAACAAGAGGTGAAGTCTCCTTTTATCCCAGGGTCCTGTGAGTGGTTCTTTACATTTTGGCATTTTCCACGGCCTATTGACCACCCTCGGTACCTTCTTACCCAGTTTTATGCCTGTATTTTGTATTTCCACATTGTCCCTGAACTGTCTCTAGGCTTACGGATTAGATCTTCAAATCTGAGGAATAGCACTAGTCATTTCTCTGGCTATGGAGGAAATCAAGAAGAGCAGAGGGAACAGACTTTGGCAGGTATTGCAGAAGGTTAGTTTTTACTGTCTCATGGCTGAATAGATGCCTGGAGGAGTCACAAATGTCATTGGTGTGCAGTGGTCTAATGTCCCCGCTGCTTTGAAGAGTCTTCTGTGTTAATCTTCTCATATGCCTGGGCAACTTTCAAAGTAGAAGTAATAAGCACTTCCATGGAGCTGTGGAAAAAGATCTCAAGTCCTCATCCATCTTTGTAAGGACAGAGAAAATCGCTACCGTGCAGTTGGTCTTTTTCATTATCGAGAATATAGAACAGCTCAATTTTCACCAGGCCTAATTGATTTCCACAGCTGCTGCAGGGACTCTAAAAATGACTGGAAACTTGAAAAGTTCCTTTGTCCAAGACACTGAAGCTCATGGATCTTATGGTGGCTTCAGAAATGGGGTTGGGTAAGAAATGCTAAAAATCTTCTGAACTAACTCGGGCAACAGCCGGAAAGGGAATGCCTGTTTGTAGAGGGCACTGTGTGAAATGTTATTGCCTACCATATGGCATGCCCACGTATCCATTATTTCCCCCTTCGCATTAATTAGCATTATGTTGCATGGAAGAAACCTGGTTTTCACCCCTGATGCCAAACAGCATCCCTGAAACATGGCATAAGAGGTCAAGTCCCACTTTTGCTGACACTGAATTTTATGACTGACTAGAAGCCATGTTTTTGATAAGTTTTCTTTTCTTTTTCTTTTTTTTTGCTTATTGAATATAAAAGGCAATGGTTATCTGAAGCAGAGAGTTCATGAATGAGTACACAAACATGGATGTAATCTCTGGAAGAGGGAAAAGAGGGGAGTGTTTCATTATTTGGAATATTAGGGTCTTCCTAATACTCTCATTCAGGTTGACACAGAACATATATTAGGTCAATTAGCTCAGTTATGTAATTAGGTTGTAGAAATAATTGTCTAACTATAGAAAGCTACATTTGAACTGCTACTAACTGGTCATTCCACAATGAAAATGTATCTGATATTTTAATTTCGTTTTATCTTTTGGTTAACTTCATTTTCTTTTAATAGAGAGTTGCATATTTTACATAGACAGTATTTCAGGATAGTACATGTCTTCATTTTTTTCAATTTAAAAATATTCCCAGTCAGGAGTACATAACTTTCAATTTGGTTCAAATTTCAGATTTGGTTCAAACTGACATCTTCGCTGTTTGTCATTTACTTCTTCCTTTTGAGACATGGTCTCACTTCTGTAGCCCAAGGTAATGCCAAAGTCATGTTCCTTCTATGTAGGCCCCCTGAGTACTGGGATTTGAGATGGATACCATAGTGCCAGGTTTCCCTCTGAGTTTGTAAACAAGATTCTGTTCTCTGCTTTTGTGGTCAAATGTTATCTAAGCATGGACAACATACACTCTTTTTGATTGAGGATCGTCTTAAATTCCGGTTTCTGTGGATGTCCTACTAGTGAATAAAATGTTTCTTAATTGCAGACAGCTTTTTTAAAAATGCTTTCCTGAGATCCTTATGGAGAGTTCTGGAAGTTAGCATTTATAAAATTTACCTAAAGATTACATAAGTCACATAGATTAATTTCTACCTGTTTTTTTGTCTCAGCTTCTACATTTTTGCCCCAGCAAAACAATTTACAAAGGAAATTTTTACTGTAATCTGTTTACGTCTTGATGTCTGATTTGAATTTTAAAAGGCCTTTAAAAGCTGTATCATGTTTGCTTGGTTCTTTTCAACTTTATTAAGTTCCCCTCTTGTTTAATTTTTGACTTGAACAGAGCTACAATAAACAGCACCAAAACAATATTTGAATAAGAATACTATTATTTTTATTCTTGCTGATGTTTGATTTCTGCTTTCCAAAGTTATTTATTTACTAAATTTATTTTGAGAACCTAGTATGATCTAGAAACTCTGGATGCGTTAAATGACCAAGTGGTGTCTGTCATTGCTAAATGATTCTCCTTTTCTATTTTTCTATTGCTATATGTACACTAAAATTTACCTTAGAGGAGGTAATTTATCGAGATACAATTATATTTAGTTTAAAATTCTAAGTACTAAGTTGTTGAGGTGCTCATGATTACCAAGTGTTGCTAACTGCTGTCTTATCCCATAGCCAATAGAAAAAAAATTAAGTAGGCATGTGAAAATGGGGGCTATGAATCATGGAAGACAAACTTGGATTATAATTTCTTATTCTTGCAGTAGCTAACAGTTAGTCAACAGATCGAAATCTCTCCAAATAAATCCCTCTGGAAGTCTTAATTGCCTCATAAAGAACTCACCTATAAATATCAAGAATTAATATCCTGCCGCATAAACTTCACTTTACAGTTTAGCATGTAAGCCACAGTAAGAGACATAACAGACAAAAATTATGAAGCGTCATATGAAAGTTTGCTGTTTTATAATAAATTAACATGAAAATGTAATACAGAATGAAGGATATCAAGGTTACTAAGCAAGTAAAGAGAAATAGCTTACATACAAGATGGCCAAAGCAGAGGTCTTAAGAAGGCAATAAAACAATGGAGAAATTTGCCAATTTGCCAATTGGTGATCTAACGGAATTGAGACCCATGTAAAGCAGTATCAAGTATATCATCATGAAGAACACATATGTTTTAACTCACATTTATTCCCTTTACCTCACTCCAGATAGCCATAGCTGACATGAGACAAATGGTCCCAAAAGAGAAATAACCTGTAGAAAGAAATGGTTAGATATTTTATTTTACAGAGAACATAAATCCAGATAGCACACAGAAGGGATAGTCATAATGAAATAAGATCTAAGTTTATAACGATACAAACAAATGTAGAAACTACTCTTTTCTACTGAACATGCAGCTTTTCCAAGGCACCGAACTTCAGCATCAAGAAAAAAAAAAATAAAGTAAAGATCTAGGGAAAGTCCTGTTCATTATATCACTCAGTTCACTATCATGCCCTCTGGTTCTAAAGACAATTTAAGAAATTAAATGTCAAGTGGTCTGTTATATAAAATATTTCACGATTAGATGAAGTCAAATTTCGTTCATTATGTCAAATACACTAGATACTCATAATGTGTTCACAATTTCCTTGAGCTACACATAAAAGCCCAATTTTCTATTTCTCTTCTATAAGACAGAGATGGCTTTCCTGATATTGCCTACCACAAAGAGTTCTTACAATATTTAAATTATGAGCCAGGCGGTGGTGGAGCACGCCTTTAATCTCAGCACTTGGGAGGTAGAGGCAGGCGGATCTCTGTGAGTTCGAGTCCAGCCTGGTCTACAAGAGCTAGTTCCAGGACAGGCTCCAAAACCACAGAGAAACCCTCTCTCGAAACACAAAACAAAACAAAACAAAACAAAACAAAAAAACAAGATTTAAATTATGTACTCTAGTTATGGTACTTTAAAATTCTCTTGGCTGTATATGTTTTAGCTGTCAATAATCTTTATCTATGTGGTTCTTCAAATCAGATTATTATGCAAGATTTTAAATTAAAAGTCTTTCTTCATTTGTCATACCAACCACAGTTTCCCCTCCCTCCCTTCTTCTTGCTCCCGGCCCACCTTCCTCTACCTAACCCCCTCATACACTCCTCAGGGGTATTCATATCTTTTCTACAAGGAAAGGTGTAGAGGGTCTCAATCAAGCTTTAACAAATTTTTTTTTTTGGTTCCTTTAAAAGTGGAACTGTGAGAACTGAATAAAGGGGGAGCTATGTTTACAAAACTTTCTTTAACTCACGTTCAACTTGTACTTATTGAAGACTCACCACATCATCAAACGTACAGATGCTCAGCGGGTGAGAAAAATGTCAGGTATTTATTTTTGTACTTGATTTACTGACAGCATAGCTAATTTAATATGGGGCACATTTTCGCAGAAAAAGATGTTTTAAGTGCACGAAGAAGTGAAAATGAAAATAAATCAAGTATAGTGTGTAGACAGAGTTATATTGGATATGACACAAATAATTCTCTAAAACTACATAGTGACAGACTATTGCTTGGTATTGTAGCAGCTGAGACACAAAAGGAAAGGGATAAACAAAGAGAGAACATAATGTTGCCATTTCATAAATGCCACATATTTAAGTAAAACTTGAAGCCCTGGTATTTTTTCCCCACAAGTTCATCCCATAGGAACAAGCGTTATTCATTGCAATAGATTCTGTCCCAAGCATAACATTTATCAAATACTTACCCACACTGGATATGTAAGCTTTATATTAATAAGGGGTTATTTTTTAAAATCTGTAGAATGTGATAATAAGTTACATCAATATTAGTTTTAATGTGAAAACCTGTATGAGGAAATGGAACAGCATGAAGTAAGCCCATCCTCGAAACCTACATAGCACCCTGTCTACTGTGTCGCTTCCATCAGAAAACTAAAAGTTCACACAAATGAGACAAGTTCATAAAAAGAGCATTCAAGGCATTCTGGAACCTTGGCATGTTACTTGTAGTATAACACTTTGTACAATAGCTCATCTCACTCACCTGGTAGAGTTTTTGTGCCATGTAACTGGTAATTTTATATAAATAACATTTTTTTTTTAATTTTTAACAGATGAACTCTGTTCTGCTTTATTTTGAAGACATAACACACTCAATTTACTAGATGCTAATGAGTCTAGAGATAAATCTAATTATTTTTTTCCGATGAAGCATTCTAATAATTGCTATTAATTTGAAGGAAGAATTATTGTTTCCTGTACCTCACGCTCCGATGAATGTAACTGTGGCAAAATGCATAGTATTGAACAATTAGCATAAAATAGACTGTATTTTTTAAGGCCCTAGTACCACTTTCATTTGATTCTTGAACATGGTTGCATTGATACTCTCTGAGAAAAGTTATCTAGATATAGTTCACATTCATTGACCATCACATAGGTAAAAGCTATAAAAAATTCAACTTCAAAATCCAAACAGACCCTGACATGGGACCTTATGTTCTAATTATGTTTAAATAGCACTGTGTGTTTCTTAAAATTCTCTCCTGGATAAACACAGGAATGTGGCCACCTGGTTTACATTATAAAGGTTAACACAGACAACACACAGGGTGTGGGGGGTAAGGGGGAGGCCTTCTGCCTCACCTCTTTTGCTGCTTTCTCTGACCAAATAGCAGAGAATGTTGATTGTCTGTAGAAAAAAAAAAATCTTATCAAGACTTATTCACTAAAATTGATAAAATGCTCCATTACCTCAAGATCAAAGAGAAGTCAAGAAAAAAATTATACCTAAGGGGACCAGGAGAGCCCGTTGAAGCCCATCAACAGACAGGCAAGTGACAGACCAGGAAGCAATTGGAGAGCCATCAACCTAACTGCCTGTGAAATCTACCCGGGACCCAGGAGCTGCCACCCGGATAATATTATCTCTAGACCAAAGCACCTGGGACCTGTCAGTCATCTGAGCCCAGAGAATTAAGAGTTATATGATAATTGTCTCCATTTCACAGCCTTAGTTTTCAATGAACTGGAAAAGTATGAGGCTCAAAACAATTTGCTTTTTAAAAGACTGCGGGAAATAAAAATATGAAATGATTTTTCATGGTAGTTAAGATGGGAATGCGGAAACTCTCTATTGAAGTTTCTGAGCAATAATATATTTTATTTTTTTATACTCATTTCAAAGATACTACTCAAATTGTGACTTTCAATATAACTAGATTATAATTCTGGGGAAATGTTATATGTACAAAATTCTTTTCGGCAGTTTTTTCTCATTTAACAGTACATTTTATTTAAGTAAAAAGTAACAATTCAATAATTGTTGAATGAGTCTTAAAATAGAAATTACTTGACATGTTAAAATAAATTCAAATCCATTAAAGAGAATACAAAAAAGTTCATATTATTTTTATTGGTGGTATACTTTTTTTACTAAATTTTCTTAATTTGTTATACATGCTGTCCTTTCCGAGAGGGGTCTTTATCCTAATAATATTCAACACTAATTTCAATAACTGACTTTGACAATAATAGTATAGCTGGACAGTGGTGGTGGCATCCACCTTTAATTCCAGTACTCGGGAGACAAAGGCAGGTGGATCTCTGTGAGTTCGAGGCCAGCCTGGTCTACAAGAGCTAGTTCCAGGACCGGCACCAAAGCTACAGAGAAACCTTGTCTCAAAAAAAAATAATAAAAAAATAAATAAAATAAAAGTATAATACATTAGTATTGGTTTAGCAAATTCACCATATGATAAATATGGATGGCTCTTATCAGTGGAACACTGGACAGACTAAGCCACCAAACTTTGTATGTAATTGTATGTAGTCAGATTTGTACCCATGATTTGAAGTTGCCATTCATTCTTAAAGGAACAGCACAAACTCTCAGGTGTTTGAGAGCAGATCAAATAGTGGTAAACCATTTACCTTATGTAATTCCTTAGCATTTATACTACATAAGACAGTTTTACATATGCTGCCTTGTCAGACACTTACATCTCTATATGGTCGTTAACATTGACTTCCTGGTATCATTCATACATAGCCTGTGTATGTGTGAAAACCATAGCTTTCAAAAATCAGAATCATTAATATTACATGAGGACTATCACACTGATGGTCAAAGGGTATACTGCACTTTACAGTTTGGGATCTTCAAAGTTTGCCTTTACATTCATTTTAGACACAACCATGTACCTTGCAGTAATCGTCATAACCGTGCCTGTGGTACCTAAACTTTCAGAAATCTAATGCTGTTAGCAGAGTGACCTTCAAATGAATACCATATATGCAGTTCTGCTTGGGTCAAGTCAGTTAGCTTTTCCCAATTCCAACCACACCCAAATAATGCATAATTCCCCTGTAGTATACTTCTTTACTTCTGTAGATTTTGCTTGATTGCTTATTATTCAATCTGAAAATTTCTTGTGTGGTAGCCCTTATGCATTATTATCCATATCTGTCTTCTCCACAGTTAATATTTATCAGAACTTCTGATTTATGACTTGAAGGGATTTAGTAATCTGTATTGCCAAGTAAGCAACATAATACAGAAAAAATATTGCTTACTCTATTAGCTGGATTTCCATTTTTGAAAAAATGAAATATTTGACGCTGACTTTACAGAGCAAAAAGTTTGTGTGCTGGCGAGTAGCTATGCAAGCAATGGTCATGCAAATAAGAGGATTAAATGTGGACCTTTAAAATCCACGTAGAGCCTGGAAAAGCAACAAGCAAACTTCTGTGGTTTTTATCTTGTAGATGAGAAGTAAGCATAAGAGAATCTCCAGAATTCTAGAGGGTAGTACCATATGTAATACATAGAGAAATGATCAAGCAAGGTAATAGTCAAGAATTAGCATCCAAGGCTATCTTCTGACCTCCACACATGCTTCATGGCAAAACCATGTACCTGAATAGGCAATAACACAAAGTCACAAACATACACACAGAGAGAAATAAACACATACAGAAACGGAGATGGAGACAGATATAAAAGAGACAGAGAAAGATGGGGAGAGAAACAAAGAGTTAAAAAGAAAGTGAAGTTTGAATAATAAAATAGATTTATTTAACTGTCAGTTAAGGAGAATAAAAGACATGGTATCAGTTTGGTTCTGTAGAGGATTTCCTCACCCATTGCAATACAATTGTAGACACATAGGTGGGAGAAAAAGTTGGAAGATGGGGAACAATTCAGGAGTTTTGGCTTCATATCTTCATATCTTCCTCTTCAAACAATTTAGAGTATAATCAAAACAATATTTGTTCTTTCCCAAAGCACAGCTACTAGATTGTACATTTTAACTGTCCACACAACATCTCTAAAAGATCAACCTAAGGTCCATCCACAGGGACACATTGAAATCACAGTAACTGTTAAAATGTATTTCTCCTTACTATTGCTACATTTTTAAATTTTGACAATTTTGTTATTACCAGTGAATATGGCAACTGAGTAGACATCTGGTACTATATTCAGATTTAAGAACATCGACAATAAAAACGAATAGACAAATCAATAATAATAGAATCCAAAACTTTTTTAAAGAAATATATAGCTAAGAGGGAAAGGGGACATATATACCTGGGAAAAGATTAAAGCTCAATGATCCCCATGTCTTACAATTTAGAAGGTTTGCCAGTGATTTGAACAGTACTTCCCTTGTTTACCCCTGCTTTATGAATTACATGTTGTCTTTGGTGGGCAGGTTTTCCAGGTTTTCTGTCAACTGGCTTATTAGATATGTTAATTTTAACCTCAATTTCCACTAGATTCCGACCAGAGTATCCCATGACACTTTAAAGCAGCTTTGGACCATTAAAAGAAATAAATTTAGTGTAAAATTAAAAATTAGTTTTATTTAACTTTTATGATATCCTTGTTTAACTTGTTTGGTTCAATTGTTTGGAACATCATATCTGACACTGAATAAGTTTATTGTCTTTTCCCAAAAAGTTTCCCAGTGATGTTGGTGGCTTCATCAGAGTTAAAGTCATAGTATGCCCTTCTACAGCACAATGAAGTCTAGATCATATGTTTAATTAGGATTTAAAGTAGAACTCATGGAAATACTTCTTTTCCAAAATATATTTATTTTCCATAAATTATTTTTTAAAATGATAGTTTTTGTAGTACCACTTGTCTTTATTGAAAGTATCTCTTTTGTAAAAGTAATATTTGATAATAATGAAAAGAATAATGGCAGGTTATTTCTCAGGATTTAGAGAGATTCTTGGATACAAGGAGTATTTCTACCAAATTCCTTGAACAATATTATATATTTTAAGTGGCATCTAGACTGTATTAGTTCATTCAGAGTAACTCTGCTAAATTACTGATCCTGATGATTCTCTATGAATCTATGAAATATCTCAAGTTTTTAATCTTATCTTTGCCAAGTGGAGTCATATAAAATTATGTGATTTTCTGCTGCTAGAAGCCAGAAGCATTGGTTGACAAAGACAACCAGTCCTGTTCTCTTCACTCCATATTATGGTTTGCATAGGAAATGGCTCTACATGCTCATGCTTTGAAACTTGATCTGAAACTGGCAGCACTATTTGGGATGTGATGGAAATTTTAGTAGCAAAGACTGACAGGAGGAAGTAGGCTAACATGAACTCATTTTTGTCTCTATTGCTGCTTTTGTGTCTGCCCCTCTGATAGGACCAGTAATTCAACGTTCTTACCAAAGTAGACTGACTCATTCTGCCATTTGGGGAAACAGCACTGAAATCCCCAGACACTGTGAGCCAAATAAATCCTTCCTTTGCTAAATTGTGCCTGTCATGTATTTTCCCCTAGAAAGAAGAACAACAACTAACATGTTAACACATTGTACCACCTTTTCGTTTTTTAAACTGTTTTTTTTGAAATTAAAATATGATCACATTGTTTATTCTCTCACTTTTCTTCTTTCAAAACTTCCCAAGTACTCTCATTGTGTGCTCTCAACATTATCACTTTTAAAAAGTACTGATATAATTATATATACATGTATATATAAAACATATAATCATACAAATTATATACTACACATATTACATAAAATATTTATATATTTAATATATGTATTATATGATATATCATACACTATACATATGTTTTTATAAAAATACATATTTATAGTTACATATTAAAATTTCACATAATTATATATAACAAATATAATCTTCAAATATTAAATTAATGGAAAAATTATGTTGTATACCACATATAAAATTAATACATTTTATATAGAGTTACATTATGTTATGCATTATAAATTATTTATAATTTATAATATAAATTATGTGGCAAGAGAACATTTTTTTGGATCCAGTCTATTTGATGTTCTGTAAGCTTCTTGTGTCTTCATAGACTTATCTTTCTTTAGGTTGGGAAAGTTCTCTTCTATGATTATGTTAAATATATTTTCTGTGTTTTTGAGTTGAACTTCTTCTTCTAAACCTATTATTCTTAGATTTGGCCTTTTCATGGTGTCCCATATTTCCTGGATATTTTGGGTTGAGCTTTTGTTAGATTTAATATTTTCTTTATTTGATGAGTCTGTATCCTCTATTGTCTCTTCAGTGCTTGAGATTGTCTTTTCCATCTCTTGTATTCTGCTGTTCATTCTTGCATTTGTGGTTCCTGATCCTTTTCTCGTGATTCTATTTCTATAATTCCCTCGACTTATGTTTTCTTTATTGTCTCTATTTCAGTATTCAAGTCCTGAATAGTTTCTTTTATATGTTTGATTTCTTTTTCTTGGTTTTCTTTAAGGGATTTGCTGATGTCTTCCAATTTTTTGTTTGTCTCCTCCTCCATTTTTTTAAGGGAATTTCTTATTTTCTTTTTAAGAGTTTCAAACATTCTCTTGAAGTTATTTTATGTCATTTTCTTCTGCTTTATTCATATTTAGGTGTTCATGTTTTGCTGTTGTAGGCTCTTTAGGTTTTATAGGTGTTGGGTAGCTCTTTGTGGTGTTGCATGTGTTCTTACCTTTTCTACTCATTCCTTCTCTAGTAGGAATCGATGGAGCTGTTTAAGATTCTGTTGAATAATCTTCTAGGTTCCATTGAATCCAAAGCTCAGATGGTTGTTCCACATAGTACAGTCAGTGCCACAATTCTAGTTCCCCCATTGGTTACCCTGTATTCCTGGAATTGCTCCTGTGCTTTGCTCTGTTCCCTTGGAGTTTGCTTTCTCGGGCCTACTTTAGCCTAGATTACTGGCTTTGACCTGTTTCTGTAAACCCTGGTTTGGATACCCTCCTGAAGAAGTCCCTGGCTTAGAGTTGGTCCTGCAAAGATCTCTGGCTCTAGTCTACTGCCTTGGAGTTCCCAGGCTTGGGTGTGCCCAGAACTGCAGAGGACCAGGCTCAGGCCTACTTTCTGTGAGGCCCCAGACTCACATCTAGCCCTGCAGAGATCACTGGTTCCTGCCTATTCCCTCAGAGGTCCCAGATTCATGCCCAGACTGGCAGAGGTCCTGGCTCAGGACTTGTTCCTAGGAGGTCCCAGACTCACGCCCATACCCACAGGTCCTGGTTTAGGTCTACTCCCTTGAAGGTCCCAGATTCATGTCAGGACCCTCTGAGGTCTCTGGCTCACTCGCTCAGCACTACCTGTTCCAGGGGAGATTGCTGACTCTGGATCAGGTTGCTGGCTCAGTCTTGATCTGCCAGTGTTCCAGGACTTGACTGGCTCCTGCGACTGGATTGTTCCTTGGCTTCTGCTCCCAGTGGAACTTGCTTCCTCAGGCCCAATCTGTCCTATGTAGCTGGTTCAGTCCCACTCCTGGTTTGGTGAGATTGCTGGCTCTCAACATGTTAATTCTAAAGGTACAGGAGTATCTTAGAGGAAATCACCAGCTCTATTTCACACACACAATTGTTTAATCTATAAGAGACAATGTCTTGGTATCATTTGGATACTAACCAAAGATAACATATTAGGGAAGGAGGAAAATAAATGGGGATTGTCACAATTCAATTTGGGTTTGATATATCAGTCTGGTCAGTTAATCTCAGGAGCAATATCTGACACCTCTTAATTAAATTATACTAAAGGATTTCAATAAAAGGTATTGTTTCTTTTTTTCTTTCTATTGTTTTGTTTCGTTGTTAGTGCCCTACAAAATTAATTTAGTCCATGTGACTGCTCTAAAATACAGGGATGCATTTGCAGTGATGTTCAATCTGAACATCCATAATAATATTCCTCATTGGTAACTGCTTCTTGGCGACATCTGTCAGCTTTTTAAAATAGTGAAATGGGATGATGGTGATGACGATAAAAGGGAAGAAGAATAAAAAACATCCTTAACCAAAAGTCTGACAGTCCCCTCCAGGGGATGTTTCCTGAAGAGGAGGCTGATCAAAGGAAAACATTCATACTTCCTTAACTCACAACAATACTTATTTTATTCATTTTCTAGTTTAAAGCACCAAACATGTTGGAAATTGATTGCTATATTAATTTTAAAACCTGTGATTTTTATACAAATTGAATCAGTCTGTGTATGACAACTATGTACTAATCGATATTCTGTTTGCCAAAGGATAGAGGATACAGAAACTCTTCAAAGCCTTCTCTTTTTTTTATAACGTAAGATTTTGAGTACAAATAAAGGGAAGAAAGAACCTACTCTAGGCATTTTCTTTGTTTGCTTCAAGCAAGAGATTTGGATGGGGTATCAGTGCTATGTTCCAGCATCTCCTCTGATGTGGCTGACAGCATTGTTTATGAGGCTTAGAAAGCATTGGATTCTTTTCCAATAACTGTGACTCAAAGTAAGTAATATTCAATTTCATCACTCTTACTATTTGGAAGATGGAATTAGGTCTGGCCCCTCAAAGTGGTCGGAATGTCTTTCCCCTTCCTTCAAAGGGAACGTTTGGCAGGAATGAATGGACTGAAGAGACAGAAAGGACAGACATTAAACACTACAAGATGTGAATTAAATGATTAGAGGGCAATTTGTAGAACTTGCTGACAAGATATACACACAACAGTGCTGAATCCCGGGGTGGTTAGATGGTGTTGTAAAGGAGGGAACCTGAGAAAGTGAAAGTGGAGGCTTTAAGACATTTTTCTCTTCTCAAAGACATGTTCAAATTATCATCTTTGTGGAATGGTTCAATGGTTCTGCCAGTGTAGGAATTTATGACCCCAGGATGTCCTATTTTTCTTCTAATTCTGGAAAACATAGCCTTAACCCAACTGAAGAAAATAATTGCTTCAAGTGGAACACAATCCAAGATGACAAAATGAAAATAAACCTATGTTAAAGTATACACACATTATTATTATTATGAACATATTTATGACAGATAAGTTTAGAACACTTCCATATACTGATTTGAGGACAAGGCAAAATATGTTTTATAAATTTATTTTCTTTGCCAGTGAGAGGTTTACATCCCCAGAACACAGAGTAGAATGAGAGAACCCATTCCTAAATGTTGTCTTCTGAGATCATTTGTGCTTTATCATATGGTTGCACCCCAACATACATACACACTTCATCAATACCTTCACAATAATTAATAAAATAATAATAACAAAATAGTAATAATGTTTTCAAAAGAGAGTTTGTTTTTAATCATAGGTCAATATTAATTAACACAGTGGTAGCAGCTATTTCTATCCCATGAATGACTAATATTACAAGAGTAAATTAGAAGTTAGCCACCTCAAAACTGGCTTAATAAATATAATCACCTTGCCTCTACTATCCTTTTTAGAAACTGCAGTGATGTTTGCAGTGCAGTATGGACTCAGCCTACTTGAGAGTGCTACCTTCATTAACCTGGCCTATCTTATTAGATTCCTAAATTCAAAGATGTTCTGCCATAAGCCCTTGCACTCACATAGTCAAATATCCTAAACTTACCAGGACGACACATTTCTATTGACATCTTCTTAGAAAAAAATATAGTTCACATACCACAAAAGACACTATTAAAGCTTATATCTCAGTTCTATTTTGTATTATTTGTAAATTTTGCAACAATGTCCATAATAATTTTAGAACCTTGTCATCAGTTCCAAGAGAAATCCCATGTCTATTTTCCAACTCTTCCCATGTTCCCCACTTCCAGTCTCTGAAGGTGACCACAGTCCAGTCTCTGTGGACATGGCAATTTAAAATTTTTCACATATAGATCATATATTTAAAATATTTATAATTTTTTCTTTCCTTTGGCATGTTGTTTTCAAAAGTTCTTCCTTGTGTTAGCTTGCAACAATACATTCATTTACATGTCACTGAATTATAATCTACTACATAAAATATTTTGCCCATTCACGAGATAGATATTTTCCCAGTTTTTGATGATTATGAATAATTCTGTCATGAGCTTTCTCATTTGAATTGTTTAGTGGGAGTTTGTTTTCATTTCTTGAGTTCTCTCTAGTAGTAAACTGGCTGGGTAACATGTACTTCATGTTTTGTATTTTGAGTTACTGCTAGACTACACATCAAATATACTGTGTTATTTTATATTTCTCTTCAGAAATATAGTCAAAGACTTCCAAGCTTCCAAAGTCACAACACTAGGTAGTATACCACACTTTAGTAACCTTCATAGAAGCTATATCTACCAAATGCGATTTGACTAATGGTTCTGGCATCTTCTCCGTTGTTATTTGCCATCTTCATGGCTTCCATGGAAAGTGTTCAAATCATTGTTTGGTTTTGAATGACATGATTGTTTATATACGTACATACAAATATAAATATATACAAATATATATAATTTTAAGATATTTTTAGCTGTTTGACATATTTCTCAAATGTTCATTGCTTATCATATTCATCGCTTAAAAACACATTCTTCTATGACTTGTTATTTGCTATTATTTGCATCTAATGAAGCTCAAATATTTTAAAATTAGGATAAGATCAATTTTCATTCTCATTTTTTTAACCATGAATCTGTTTTCATGGCCTAACAAAAAGTTGCTCAAATTAAGATCATTATTCATATGTTTACATTTATATATTTTATATAACTCTTATAATTAAAATTTAACTCTTATAATTAAAATTATTTACTTAATTTAAAATTAAGTTTTACATTAAAATAGGGCCTAATATTTCTTTTTAAAATTGTTTTACTGAGATATACATTTTTCTCTTCTCCCCTCCTTTTCTTCCCTCTTTCCTTGTACCCTCTCCCGTGACCTCCACATTCCCAATTTACTCATGAGCTCCTGTCTTTTTCTCCTTTGTATACAGATCCATGTGTGTTTCTCTTAGGATACTCTTTATTGTCTGCATTCTCTGCAGTTGTGGATTGCTGTCTGGTTTTCCTTTGCTTTATGTCTATAAGTCACTTATGAGTGAGTACATATTACATTTTTCTCTCTAGGTCTGGGTTACCTCACTCAATATGCTTTTTTTTCTAGATCCATCCATTTGTCTGGAATTTTCAAAATGTCATTATTATTTTTTAACTGCTGTGTAATACTCCATTGTATAAATGTACCGCATTTTCTTTATCCATTCTTCAGTTGAGGGGTATCGAGGTTACTTTAAGGTTCTGGCTCTTATAAATAATGCTCCTATGAACACAGTTGAGCACATGTCCTTGTGGTATGATTGAGTATCCCTTAGGTATAAACCCCAAAGTGGTATTGATGTGTCTTGAGGTAGATTATTTCCTAATATTCTGAGATATTGTCATACCGATTTCCAAAACAGCTGTACAAGTTTACACACTTACCAACAGTGGAAAAGTGTTTCTCTTACCACACATATTTTCCAGTATAAGATGTCATCAGAGTTTTTGAACTTGGCCATTCTGACAGGTGTAAGATGGACCCTCAGAGTTGTTTTGATTTTCATTTCACTGATGCTAAGGATGTTGAACAATACTCAGCTCCATTAAGTACAAATAATAAAATCCAGAGACAGAAATTTGATTTTAACCCAAATACCAAAAAAGCAAAACAGCCAAACCACTAGAGAAGTCTTATCTCTACCAAGGCTGGATGACTGAAAAACTAAAGCAGCCTAAGGCCCTCTCTTCTCCCATTTTATATTCCCTCTACTTCTGGGAGTAAAGGCATAATTCCCTAGCAATAGGATTAAAGGTGCAGGCCTTCACCATCTGGATTGGAATCTATGTTGTTTTTGTGTAGCCCAGGATAGCCTTGAACTCACAGAGATCCATCTGCCACAAACCTACGAACACCTGATTTTTTTTTTTACAAAGAAGCTAAAAACATAAAGTGGAATAAAGAAAGCATATTCAATAAGTAGTGCTGGCTAACTGGAAATCAACATATAGAAGAATACTAATAGATCCCTATGTATTGTCATGCACAAAACTCAAACGCAAATGGATCAAAAACCTCAACATACAACCAACCACACTGAACCTCACAGAAGAGAGAGTGCAAAGTACACTGAAATGCATTCTCAAAGGAGACCACTTCCTAAATAAAACCCCAGTAGCACAGACACCGAGAGCAACTAATAATAAATGTAACTCCTAAATCTGAGAAGCTTCTGGAAAGCAAAGGACACAGTCAACAAGACAAAACAGCAGCCTACAGAATGGGAAAAGATCTCCACCAACCCCACATCAGACAGAGGGGCTGATCTTCAAAATATACAAAGAACTCAAGAAACTTAATATAATAATAATCCAATAAAACATGGGGTAGAGACCTAAACAGAGAATTTTCAGAAGATGAATCTCAAAGGGATTTTCTCATTTATCCAGCTGCATAGAACACATTTATGAATTTGGGTTTCTTGCCACATCAAATAAATTTTAGTTTTGACTTTTATTTCTGTAAAATAATAACACATGTTTGGAAAAGTATTCCTGTTGGGACTGTACTGATATTTTCAAAATATTCCTTATCAATACAGTTTTTATAATTACTGAACACAGAAAAACAATTCACTTAATTAGTATTTTTGGTGGATTATCATACTAATATTTTCTATATTTTATGCTTGATTCTGCATCCTCTTTTACTAATTTTATGCTAAAGCAATTTTGTTATTTTGATGATAATGTGAATGGAGTTTTTATAGTTTTTACATTATATGATGGTTATTAATGAAGAGAAATAAAATAGATCTTTGCATATTAAGCATACACGATGTACATGTGTGAAGCAATTAGAGGTGATAATCATCTACTGTGAATTCCCTAGGGTTCCTGTACACAACATCATGTTTTCTGTGGTGAGACATATGCTGACTGGTTTCCGGTATAGAGAGCTTACATCTCCATGCAATGGCTAAAAACCCATCATTGTTTTAAAATGGAGAACAAATGTATGTCTTTTTCTCAATGATATTACAAGTAAGTGTTCAGTCTTCCACCACTGAGTATGATATAAGAAGTTTCATTTTCTGTTTTCAGACTGACAGAATTCTTCTCTGCTAGTAGTTTTCCAAATGTCTATCAGTAGATTGGTTTTATTAAATTGTGTTGTTTCTCATAATATGTTTTTCTTGGTCAGTAAAACGAATGGTTCATATATTTAGTTCAACGTTCCAGCAAATATTTGGGTTTGTAGAACATCATTTGTTTGTCTTTATTGTTATTACCTTTGAGGCAGAATGTTAGCACATTAGTTTAATCTGACCTTGATCTCAATATGTAGTTTGGCTTTTAACCCTTGGTGAATCTCCTTCCTTGGTCTCTCTGTTGATGAAATTTACGGCAGTACACTCACCTTCTGGGTTTTTTTTTTCATATTGTATGAGTATTCAGCCACAGTATATTGAAACTGGTGCTTTATTTAAGTCATTTATTATTATTGATTTAATAAATGATCTATTAGCTTTACTATATATCCCAGGACAATATGACTTTTCCTTTAAATCTTTTATTTTCTGCTATATCCATTAAACTGAATAATAACAGCATCTTAAGAATTAAACATTAATCAATGATAAGTCCTTTGCAACACTCGTGGATTTTAGAGTTCCTGTATACCCATTTGATGGAAGGGTCAGTAAAATAAGAAAGTGGTGTATCTCTGGACTTCCTTCTTAATGGGAGCGTCCAGTTTTCGAAGAATTAACCACATATCATGGTGAAATTAATTTTTTTTAATTCTCTTTTATTCATCCAGAAAACCACATATGCAACACAAAATGTGCGCTGTATTTTTGATAAACATGAGATGAAGAAATAAACAGGGGTTTAAGACTATTTTGTTTAAATAATGCAGCTATTCGTATTTTCTTTTGGGTGAGGGGCTGGAGAGAGACAGTTCCCTGGTTTATTTCATTGTCTGCTCATGACTAAATTAAGTGATAGTAAGCTTTTTACCACTGAGACAGTATTTGAGCAATAGTGGGACCTGGTTTATTTTTGGTCTGACTTTTTGCCATTTCAGCTACTGATTGCTTACTCTCTCTCCAGTTGGTTTCTGTTAATTCAGAATATCACGGAATGGGTGTGTGGTGGAGCAAAGCTGCTCACATCGTGGTCTGAGAACAAGAGAATCAGAACAAGGGGCCAGGGACAAAATAAGTCCTCCAAAGCCATATGATCAATGACCATGTCCTCCAACTGAGTCCTGTGTTCTAAACAATCTGTTCATGATGATCAGTCCAGCAAGGAATGTATCCACTAGCAAGAGGAGTGCCTTCATGATCCAATAACCTTTCAAAAGTGCACTGTCTAAAGCCAAGCTTTGAACATTTGCACTCCCAAGGTGTTTTCACACCCATATATCATCACTAACCTAACATTGTTTAATTTCACTTATTTATGTATTTAATTTATCTCTCGTCTAAGTATGGTATTTATTTTTAAAAGTAGAATGTAATGCTTACAATAGTGTGCTTTAAAATGTTTATTCAATGTAGGCAGTGTTATACTGACCTAAGCTAAGGTCTTTTATCTTCATTATCTTTGTATGCATTGATTCCTCAAGCACAAAATTTTACACATACAGTTCTTTGTGTGTATTTATTTCCCATCTTTATTATTATTGGATTTTACATTTTTTGAGCTATGTTTCTTATGAATTAAAAGAAAATACTGTCTTAAGAATTAAATGGTTGCTGGTTTAAATTTCCTCTAAACTCAAACCATTTAATAACAAATTATTCAAAGCAAATTTATACTCTTCCTGTGTCCTTTGTATAGAGTGTGTGAAAGATAATTGTTCATTTTCAAACATTAATGGTCACATACAAAGAACTAGGAGCATTTTTATATTTGCACACAGAATGATGCATATAATATTACATATTCTCACTTGGATAATTCATTTCATATTCTTTGTCATTGATTAAGCATCTTCAAATATATGAGGTCACTGGTGTGAGATAATGATAGATAAATGATGTGTAAATTAAAGCCAGAATGCAGACAGAATGCAGACAGGCATGGTTAAGTGTAGTCACTGTGTGGCATCATGAAAATTGTAACTATTTGACCTATTTCTCCAGGCCAAAAAAAAAAAAAAAAAAAAAAAAAACCAACCAAGAAACCAAAACTGTTTCTCTGTGTTTTAGGTATTTTAAATCTATTTTTGTATAGTAAAATCCACAACTTTACTAGTGTAAAACGTATTCTATATGACATAATTTCTCCAATAATACAAAAGAAGCCATAGGTAGAATGTAGAACAGAGGACTATGATGACAAAAGCAACTCTCATGGAAATCTCAGTGCATTCATATGCACCCAATAATAGGCTTATCACATGTGACTCACAGTGTTATTTTTTTACATAGAAGTCAGATCATGTATTTTTCTGTGTTTCTGGACACTTTTGTCTAACTTTCCCAGCATTATGAATATTCTACAATTTTAAAAGTCTCTTATTAAGGGAGTCCTATTAACAGGTAGAAAACATACAGCTTGGTGGTTTATGTTAGCATTTGCTCCAATAACTTACAGACAGGAAAGTTAATGTTAAACTCACCTCCCACCCAGAGAAGCTCTTATTTGAGAAAATAACCCATTTGTTATTATCAGCCTGCCTCTCTGAAGTTTCACTAAATGGTACCTGCAAGACAGTACCACGGGCTGAGAGCAATTTTTCTATTGCAGCCCATTTGTTCCTTTAATGAGGCCGAACAAATCCTGCTAATTTACCAAACTCCAATAGGGTACATTTGTATTCTTATGATATTAATGGTACCAAGAGATGCCATTCCTTTCCTTCATGCACTTTTCGACGTCTGTACTAAGTGTGTTGCCATTTAGCTGAAGGAATAAGAAAAGTGTGAGGCACATTCAAGTATCAAAGGTAAATAATTGTCAGAGAAGCCAACTTCAGTGTTAGCATCCCAAGGTCTTCATGTTTGTACACTGCATGGAGTAAGAATTCCATTCAGAGTAACATAGAAGAAGGAGAAGCCAGAGCATAAAAATGTTAAATTAAAAACGTAAGCAATTCTTGTTCACAAAACAGCATTCCAATATTTATGTATAAGTTTGTGTGTCAGTCAAACACTAGTGATTACTAGAGTCTCTTTATAGCCACGACTATGTGACAGGATTTTATTATATTGCTTATGTCCAAAATTAGCAATGGGAAACAATAAAACTTTTAAAAAACATTCATCTGCAAGGTAAAATAAATGCACCTAAGAGTAATATTTAGTGAATGAAAGATCAATGTGCATCTGAGTTAGCTAATTAATTATTGGTAGACATTTCAAAATTTTCATTAAAAGACAAGAGTGTATTCCTTAGGGAGTGTGGATTTATAGAAAATTAAAAATAAAACACATATTATTTGGATGTTAACAAGAAAGATTAATCTCCATTGGATTTTAGATTAGTATTTGATCCCTGTAGTGAGCTGTTGAAATTGTAAAGAAATACAGAATTAAAAGTAAAATCCTTTATGGGTGTAGTCAGAGGAGCTACATGTGACTGACCTCCTTGAAATTAAACTGAGCTCCAATTTCAGTAGTGTGACATGTTTTCTTGCTATTTAGTTTTTGAGTTCATTATATATTATAGATATCACCCCTCTCTTACCTATAATATTGGTAAAAATTTGTATATCATTTTCTAGGTAGCCTCACTGTCTGTATGATGAGTGGTTTTTCCATGTAAGAGCATTCAGTTTTATGAGGTCCCATTTATTAAATGTTCATCTTTGCCCTTGTGTCAACTCTGTTCTCTTTAGAAAGTATATCCTTGTGCCAATGAGTTCAAGGCTGTTCTTTATGTTCTCACCCATCAGTCTCATTGTATCCTGTTTTATGTTGATGTCTTTGATCCTTAAGAGGTTGAGTTTTGTGTAGCGTGATGAATATGTATCTATATGCATTCTTCTACGTGCAGCTGTCCAGTTTGACACAGGACAATTTGCTGAAGATGCTGTCATTTATCAGTGTGTACTTCCAGCTCCTTTTTCAAAAGTCATGTGTCTACAGATACATGGGTTTGTTTCTGGGTCTTCAAAATTATCCTGGGAGAAATACCATGTCCAGAAAGATAAATGTAATATTTATTGTTTAGATGCAGATGCTAGCTCTTAAGTCAATGATGACCAAGCTACAATTCAGAAAACCACAGAGATCAGAGACAAAGAGGAAACAGATAGTTAGTTATTCCTAGGGAAATTAAATAAAATAGATAGTTTTAGATGGATGGGGTGGGAGGAAAGAAGAGGGGAATAATAGAATGAGGAAGTGAATATGAGGAGAGATGCCTAAATTAAGGGTCATTCAGAAAGCAGTGTGGAAGTTTAATACAGTAGAAACTTCTTGAAGCATAAACATAGAGAGAGGAAATCTCAATAAAATCTCCAAAAAATGGGAGATACACAGCCCCAACTAGTCTTTTCTTATCACTAAATGAAACTTCCAGTACTAGCATTTATTTGCATCTATGAGTTATTAGAAAAAGGGGCCCAAAGGGGACATCCAAAAAACACATGGTGTTGCCAAGACTACAAGTTTCACTCCTCAAACAGATGGGAAGGCCCTACTGCTGAGTTTAACACTCACACAACTCCTTGAACATGGGAACGTCAATCTGATGCTCCCCCAAGCTGTCATCCCTACATGCTAGCACTTTTGGGAAAGGAAGGTACACTTCACACCACCAAAGGGCACATGTTGACACCAAGCCAGTCACAAACTCTTTGATCTTCAATTATGTCCCACCTGTAAGATGTGTTAGTAAAATGGTGGCACATAATTTGTCAGAATAACCAACTATATGATTTTACTTAAGACCTACTTACTCTACAAGAGGGAACCCATACCAAATATGGCTTTTGTGACCAAGAACCTGATACTAGATAGCCCAGTGACCGAAGAAATGTCAAATACCATCTTCTAAAAGAATATAAATAAATAAATAGATAGGTAGGTAGGCAGGTAGATAGATAAACAAATAAACCATAGCAATAATATGATTCTGATGTAGGTTGGTCTTCTATCTATCTGTTACTTTCATTGGTTAATTAATAAAGAAAACTGCTTGGCCTGATAGGTCAGAACATAGGTAGGTGGAGAAGACAGAATAGAATGCTGGGAGGAAGAAGGCAGTGAGGCAGATACGATGAAGCTCCGGCCCAAGATGGACATAGGTTAGAATCTTCCCGGTAAGCCACCACCTCATGGTGCTACACACATTAATAGGTTAATCAAGATGTGACAGTTAGCCAGTAAGAGGCTAGAGCTAATGGGCCAGGCAGTGTTTAAATAAATACAGTTTCCATGTAATTATTCTGGGGTTAAGCTATTCTGGGGTGGGAGCCAGGCGGGACGAAAAGCAGGCTTGCTCACCCCATCACTACATGATTCCTAATGAGTTTCTGCTATACTCATAGATGAGTGTCTTGCCCATCTATCATCAGAGAAGCTTTCAACTGTAGCAGGTGAGAACAAATACAGAGACCCGCAGCCAGACATGCAGAGAGAGTGAGACTCTAATTCTTAGCCTTAAACAGGATTCCTCCATTAAACCCATCCACTTAGGTGTCAGGAAACCCTAAAGAAGAGAAAGTGAAAGAATTTAAGTGTCAGAGGAAATGGGGGACACCACAGGAATGAGTTTTGCTAAATCAACAGGATCATCTCTGCACACAGGAGCTCACAGAGACAGAGGCAGTATGCACAGAGTCTGCACGGGTTTGCACAGGTCTATATTTCTCTGCACCAGCTAAAGACCTAAAACTGAAAGGAGAAGTGGACACACACACCAATTCCTAATCCAGAAGCAATCTCAAATTGATAACCACTTGGAAAGGAAAATATAATTTCCTCCAAGAGAGTATCACTGAGAAACAAACTACTCTTAAACGTAGGCTAGATACCCAGTAATAGGTAGTCAACAAAAAAGATATTCAACACCATCTTTGCAGGTTCTTTGTCTCACAGTGTCATGTTAAGGATCTTCTATCCAACATTCTATTTTGCCTTTGTTTTCCTGTTTTTTTGTTTTGTTTTGTTTTGTTTTTGACAGAGTTTGTCTGTTGCTTTGAAGCCTGTCCTGAAACTAGCTCTTGTAGATCAGGTTGGCTTGATTCCACAGAGATTCATCTGCCTCTGTCTTCCAAGTGCTAGCATTAAAGGCATGTGCCACCACTACTTGGAATTATCTTAATATATTATAAATTATTACATTTGTATAATATAATATTTTTATTTCTACTTTTACTTAATTCCTTTGCATATATATGAACTTAATTCCTTTGCATATATATAAACTTCTAGTTTAGTGTTTTTAATGGAATTCATGAGTGTGCAAACAAGTGGATCTCCCTTTTCTGTGTTTCCTCCCCTTGGGTTCTTTTTCTTCTCGTTGTTTATTTTGTCTAGTTCTGATGTTAATTTTTGTTTTATCCTAAAATATTTTATGCTATTTTATTATTATCACATGAAACCCTGTTGATTTTCCAAGGAGAGACAGAGAAGAGGAGGATCTGAATTAGTGGTAGGGAAGGTAGGCAAGAATATAGCTAAAGGAAGCCATAGTCAGTATATACTTTGTGAGAGGAAAATAATCTGTTATTAATAAAAGGAAAAACTAAATTAATCCAGATTCCAATACATATTGTTTTTGAAAATGATATTTATGTAACTTATTTATCAGTATGCATATGTGTGTTTGTGTGATATGTGCATTTTCAATAGAGACCAGAAGAAGGTATCAGATCTTCAATTACAAATAGTGATGGAGGAAGAGTGGGACAAAGAGTCACATATAATGTTCCTGAGGGTGGAAGGAAATAAAGAGTGAATGAGGGACCAAAGTGGGAGAGGGAGCTCAAAAAGTTACACTAACAAAATTACATGATGAATTCTAATAATTTTTATGATAAATCAAATTAATTTGAATTAAAAAACAAAGAGGGATGGAAAATCATGTGATGTCTAATTCCAGTCTTCTGAACAAGCAGCAAGCATTCTCATCCAATGAGTCATCGCTATTGCCCTATTTTCTTTCTTAACACTGCTTAGTATTTTTCATGGTATTATAGAGAGATACATGGTTCCGACTTCAGTTTTGACACATCACAACCATCATTGATCAAGAGCATTATGACTTTCTGAAATGCCTACTATGCCTTTATTCTAGACAACAAGATAGTTTCATAAGAACAGAAATATACTTTCAATTATCCAAGGAATAGCTTGAAAATTCATCTAGGTGATATGCAAGATATTCATTAGTATGGCTATAGGATCGGGCCATTTCAGGCTCTCTCTCCTCAGCTGCCCAAGGACCAAGTTGGGGACATCTCTCTGGACCCCTGGGAACCCCTCTAGAGTCAAGGCTCTTGCCAACCTTAAAATGGCTCCCTTAATTAAGATATATACTTCCGTGCTCCCATATCCATCCTTCCATTATCCCAACCATCCCATTCCCCCAAACTGTCCCCATCCTCCCCTTCTCACTTGTCTCTCCCCATCTCCCTTTCCCCCATCCGCCCCCACCCCCAGTTCCCATGGAGAGGGAGGGGGAGGGGCATGGGAAGTGGGGGAAGGGGAAGGAAAAGGGAGGCAGGGAGGAGGCAGAAATTTTTAATAAAAAAAAATTCATCTAGGACCCTAATATTCCCGAGGCTGTTAACATTTGACCCAATGAACACATGATATCATCTGATGCAACCTTTCTTTCACAGTGTATTGCTCTTAGGACTGTGTTTTCTCTTGCTGCATTATAGAGTAGGTATTATTTTAATACATCTTTTCATGTTTTCAAAACTCTTTTACTAACTTCGCAATCATGAAGACCTAAGAAGTGAGTGTGTACCACAGTCATTGGCAGAAACTTGACTTCCTATTTGTATTCATGCTGTCTGAAGGGATTGGAGGAGGCCTTGTCACAAGCCCCGAAGCAAACTGAATACAGATACATAGAAGTTAAAAAATAAAAATAAAAAAAAAATCAGGAAGAGGAGAAATTTAACTCTGACTTACAATTAATGGCCAAGAGGAATTATTGGCACCCTCTCAAACAGTTCATAAAAGAGGCTTTTGATAGTATACAATGTTTGTCTAATACATGTTTATTTGCTTTTTCTTTGGCTCTTTGTCTTCTGTTTATTTGTTTCATCCTATTCAGTTTTGTTTTTATTTTATTTTACTTTATTATTATTCTTTAGATGTCATCTTTTTTCTAAGAGAGGCAGAAAGAATGTAGATTTGGATGGAAGGAGATATTGGTAGGATCTAAGAGAAGCTGGGTTAGAAGATACCATAATCAGGATATATTGTATGATAAATTATTTTCAATGGAGAAAAAGAGAAAATATTTATTGTAACCACCATGATGGCAGTGTTTACAGATAAACTGGGCAACTGTGTGCCTTGCATAAAAACAATTAAAATTTCCCACTTGGCAAACTACAGTTTAATCCATCAAATGTATTGTAACTATTTTGTTTTCTTTGAAAATAGGCTGCTTCATAAAAAGCCTTACAGTATGTGCCAAGGCCAGGCACAGATTCACAGAGGACCAAGGCAGAGAACATAAGCCAGATTTCCCTCAAGAGATAAAGAGAGAGAGATGTTTTGTGAGCTGTTGAAATGATGAAGGATTTCTGAAGGCTGTTTGTGTATAGAGACTAAGTGTGAAGGTTCAACAGCCTAGGTCAGTCACCAACCAACTGGGAACAAGACTTAAGGTTCTCCTCCGAAGAACTTAGCAAAGGAAAGCAAATAAATTTAAATGTCAGCAGGTTATTGTTAAAAACTATTCTAATAGGAATGATAAAATTATAGCTTTTATGAGTCGTTCTACGAACTTTGGGTTATATTTTTAATTGAAGGCGTTTTAAGCAAAGAAGGAAGATAAATAGACATTCAGATTCTTGGTCTGTCATGTTATGGAAGGTATGTTACCTAAATTTTCTGGACATGTAATTCCGAATTCTCAAAACAAAGCAGGCAATGTTGAGCCACAGACCCAATCAGGATAGTGAAAATTAGCTTTCCCTTTTTATAACTCCAGAGAAAAACCAGTGAAAGCTAAACATAAGAATTCTCTTTTTATATTAGGAAAGATATATATTTCTGATGAATCATCTGGGATAACAAACGATTTTCTTGTGAATATCAGTGAAAAGTATTTAGCTTTATCAGCACTGGAGTCCTGTTTTCTTTCTTTGAATTGAAGGGACATCACAGTGTCTGTATCAGAATAATTATTTTCTTGAAAGATGTAGGAAATCAAACTTAGGCTGATATTTAAAATTAACTAAACAAAGATTCACGTGATTGAAAAACAAATTTCATTATATTTCAGGTACAAGAGGGTCATTTCAAATTACAAGCTTTGTTTTGAAATTTAACTTGAGTGAGATTGTCTACTCTTACATCTATGGACATATTTGGAATTGCTGAAGCTACTAAGACCCCCTATGTAGGAATTGAATAAAGTCATGTATTATTGTAACAATGAAATTCCCTTGTCTGATAAACAATGTGACTACACAGAAATGGAAAAGATGCACAAATTCCTTCTCAAAATTTTCTCTAAAAGTACTATAGAAAAAGACCATGATAAAAATTACCATTTTCAGATATGAAAGAAGTGAAAATCGCAGTATATTAAACAAAGACAAACAGAAATCCATTTCCCGGAAGCCATTAACTAGGTAAGAAACCAATGAGGAGTTAAAAAGGGTTTTCAGCTGGCTGGCATGGAAAATAAGAAATTAATTTTGATGAAGCCGTTCACAATACACACATGTTTGCCTCACAATAACTATATATGTAAAACCCGTAAAGTTACCTACTATTTAATGAAGGACAGTATTAAATAAAATGTGTCATCTCTGTTATTGTAGATCAATCTGGCTAGATAGTCATTTGTTTTATAGGACTTAGCAATGAAGAATTGGCTTATTATCTTATTTACCTTACTTAATCATTTTAAATTAGTATTCTGAGAACTACAAAATTATTTCAGATGTGGAGTACCAAGTACCAGGTGTAATTCATGATGTAGTTCAAAGGGCCAAGTTTGAGTTCATAGGTTGCATTAAAAAAATGCATTGTTTACTTGTGTTTTTTTATGTATTCTGAATCATATTCCTGTGTCAGATATATGATTTGCGAGCATTTTCTCCTCCATGAATATCCTGTTCACTCTTCAATCTATGAATATATCCTGGTAATGTAATCGAATCTTCTGCATGGAGGTTTCAGGGTTTTCATTGGGCTCACTTTATTTGAAGTAATGTTACATCCCCAACATGACATTTCCATTTTTTATCATATATATTTAAAATTGAATTAATCAAATAAAAGGATTAAGATATTCATTTGGACTCAAGATATTATTTTTAGTCTTCTTACCCTTTCTCATAACAATGCAATGTTTGATGAAATCCAGCTTTGTCAGCAAGGTTATGTCCTTCTATATCTCTTTCAACAATGCATGTTTACATTGATTTTATTGTTAGAAAAACTTGGCAAGTATTTGTGAAATCATCCCCCGAATCTTCAGAGTTCCAGGTCTTAAATCTCACGCATAGGAGACAATTGTAACCATAGAGACAGGAGTAAAAAATCTGTGCTCATGGAGCTCTTAGACGTGACACACAAAACAAAATTGGGGCACCATCCTCACACTTTGCTCTCTAATGCGATGAGGGTCATGTCCTGATTGTACCACTGAGAAAATAACTATCCAGAGAGAGGAAAAATACAAATTTCTGCTACTAAAGACAAACTAAAAGGTCAAGTTTATTTCTTTTCATTTCTGGGAAGGAAATACATAAAAAGAACACTGGAAATGGGATGTGATAATGTGAGATTGTGTACTGGTCTACCTGGGATCTCAAAATAGTCAAGGTGTATCTCAATTTTCTCACCTCTCAAAGGAAAAACTAGAATAGTAACTAACAGTATAAAAATTATCTGTGTGAGTGTTACTATGTGACATCACCTTTAATGTGTTTACACAATAAACTGCAGCTGTTTGCTAGGTGTGATTATAGGAACGCAGTGAGAAAGACTGTGTAAACCCTATTATATTATGGAACATATTTATGAAGTGCTCAAAATATCACACAATCTTTTCTATTCGGACTGATAAACATAAACAAAATATGACTTATTTTTACCAACTAATATACCCTCAAAAAATTTAGCTAAATATAAATGATCAAAACATGCTGATGAATGTTTTTCAAGGACTGATATTATTAGTATAAAATGGTGCAAATAAACTAGGAAATGTTTTTTAAGATTGTAATACACTAACACAATAAAAGAACCTGATATCTTAGATTGTTTTATTTTAAGATTTTGTCAAAATTATAAATTCTATTTTAGAATAATTGTTTCAAAATTACTTCTATTCATTTGAGAGTGTGAGTATTAAAATACAATAAAAATTAGAATACCTCTTTACATAACAAAAGGAACAGATTTGAAATTAAAATAAACTAAAAATGAGATTAACTGGAATAAAGGCAAATAATGACAAATGAAAATTAGTTTGGCCTTAGGTTAACAATTAATTTAAAAGAAAATTAATTTTATTTTTGAAGCACAATCATAATTACACTTGTAAGTTACTTAATGATGCAAAAGAGGTTCTAGTAGCCGGTTCATAGAGTGCACTAAATTGCATGATATTGAAGTTGAAAATGGACATAGGTCAAATAAGACCATGTAAATTAAGCTGACATTTTCTAGCATTATCCAGAGGTGAAGAGGAAACCATTGTGGTGGTTGACATGTTCAGATTTATGTTCGTGGAAGGGTTGGTTTTGGCATTGTGGAGAATGAATTACAGGTAAGTAAGGTTGAATACATTCATCTCAAAAGCACATGATGCCTTTTAATAAGTACTTTTAACATGATCTGGTTTGACTTAAGCAATTTCCATAGACTTGATAAGTATTTGGCAAGATTTAATAAATACTTTGGTGCAGCTATAGGTGAGTGATAAAGAGTTTTATGCCTCCAACTTATTCAACAGAGTTACAGACCAAAAAAAAAAAAAAGTCATCTCAATTTCTACTCAATTCACAGGGTTTGCAACAAAATATAGAAATGAGTTTGTCTTTTTGGTTCTATATCTAGCTGTGTGCCTCCACGTACAGGAACAGAATAATATTAAATCTTCTTACTGAAATTATACCAATATCATTACCAAAAGCAACAACTTTGACTAATATGCTAGAAAATTTTTAAAGAACAAAATGGCACCATAAGATTCACAGCCAAAATGAACTTTACCTCAGACGGTTACTGATTCTTTTATCTTCTCTGAAAATCATGAATTCTCCTTTCAGAACATGTTAGTCCTATCCTCTGCTTAAAAGCATTTTAAGCTTCTACCAAGTGACCCTTTTGGTGTGCTATGTTTCTATGACTCCTAGTCACATCTAGACATGTATACATTTACTTTGTATTCCTCTTTTCCTGATAGTCTAATTTTAGGTCATCCAGCATACAAAGTTATAAAGACATGAAATATAAAATACTGCATTTGCCTATAGCTTCATGAACCACTGTGATTATTTACAGAGAGAGTGTTGGTAAGTGACAGGTAGCATGTACTGAATTCATGTGTACTTTTCCTGAAGGAATATGAAATAAACACTTGGGTTAAGGTACATTACATGTATTCTGGAAGTATGGGATGAATATTGATTAAAGATAGAGACCTGGAAAGAGCATGTGGAATAATATCTTGTGAATATTTAGTGACCTACCAGTGTGCTATATGCAATTTCTATAAGGAAGATGAGATTGAGAAAAAGAACTCTTAAAGTCTTTGTTCTTCATTTTAGTGTAAATTGTGATCATATTTTAGAAAGGAAATGGACTAAAAGAATAATAAAAATTTTAAGATACAAAATAGCTTTCAGGAATCATAATTCAAACTATTCCATAGCCACCTCTGACTTCCATGTGTATATGACAAGAAACCCTTCACATACATATATATGTACATAATTCATGTATGCAAATAAATAAATTTTTAAAAAAAAACTGCAAAGTGATCTCAGAGTATTCACACAGATATGCTGGATAAGATCTAATCATTATAATCTCACAATGTGTAGTAATCAAATTGGAGTAGTTAATATTTCCATCTTTTCAAACATTTATCACTTTTTTTGTCATGAACTTGTTTTTTTTTTTAACCTATTTTAAAATATCTAACAAACAGTTGTGGGTGACAGTTGTCCTCTTGGGCTCTAGAAAACTCAGAAGTAATTTATCCTAAATAATTGTATTTTGGTACCTATCATTTATCAGCTTTTTTTATATCCCCCATCTCTAGTGTACACAATAGTACAGAAACTGCACTCTGCTGCTTCAAAGGATCAACAATGATAGCTTTTAAAAATGAGTGAGAATGTTCATTATTTGTGATTTTCTACCCGTGTCATGGCACTGACCAACATAGATCTAGAGAAAGCATGCTTCAATACAATAAAGTCACAGCCAGTACCAGACTCAGCAGAAAAAAACTGAAAGCATTCATTCTAAAATTACTAACAATCCAGAGTATGACTCCATTCAACATGCCCTAGAAGAGTTAGTTACAATAGTTGGGAAAGATAACCAATTTAGAAAGCAAGGAATCACATTATAAAGGTTATAATGACATGATTTCATATGCCAAGAAATAACAATTACACTGAAAACTATGAGAATTGATGAATGTCAATAAAGCGGCAAAAAAAAAGGCAAAATGCTTGTGAAAAGGCTAAGTGGATAGAGTTCTTGTTATGCAACCATAAAACCTGAATTCAGATCACTGACACTTGTGTGAGCACGTGGTGGGCATGATAGACTTTGTGTAATCCCAGCGTTTAGTAGACCAACAGTGATGTCTGGGACAAGCTGACTTAAGATAAGCCTTATCAGTGTGCTCTGTGCTAAGTGAGACCCTGCTTTTGATGTCAGATCAAGAAGAGGGCTGTTCCTTTCTTTTCTGGATGTCATACACTGATGGACTGTAAACACTTGGAAGCCATGTCTTCATACTAAAATTACCACCATCTGATATTTTTGTATAGGTCAAAGACCACAGACTTCCTCATTTGTCCTGGAGTTTGACTTAAGGAAGTAGTAAAACACAAGTTCTCTCGAGTAAATTGGGAGCATGGGGACCATGAGAGAGAGTAGAAGAAGAGGCGAGAGGCAGGAAGGTGAGCAGAGAAAAATGTAAAGCTCAAAAAAATCAATAAAAAATGTATGAACCCAGTTTATTCATCAAACTCTACTGTAAGACTGTTAATCTGTTATCCTCTCTGAATCTACCTGCAAACCAACATTCCCTGCTCCTGACCCATATCCTGCTTTTGGTCACTTTGGACACGGGTATGATTTTTCACCTTTCATATAAGCTTAGCCTCTCTCTCTCTCTCTCTCTCTCTCTCTCTCTCTCTCTCTCTCTCTCACACACCCTCCCCCACACACACACATATGGCTGTAGCAACTCCAGCACCAACTCATTCCCTGCACTGGTGCACTTAGTTCTCTTAACAACACAGACCTTCACCCAACTTCTGAATCTTCTACTGCAATCTCTTCGACGTGCATTTTTTATAACACAAATGTACACACATACACAGATATGTATATATACATTTATATATTGATATAGATACATTTATTGGATGGTATGTGCGACTTAATATTACTAATTAAGATTGGAATAAAAGTTTTCACTTATCTTAGCCAGACTATCAAGGTACGTAAGATTATATGACAAATTGCTGTCATTGAACTTCTTAAACTTTGTAAGCTCATTGGTATTCAGTAATTCTGACATCGTAGAAAAACATAGATGTATTTGCTAGTTTTAGGTTTAGTTCACTCAAAACAAGCGCCAGAAAACTGAATCATTATTCTAGAAGCTCAGGTTCTTGGTAACATTCCTGGTCAACCCAATTACAGTCTTTGCAGAAAAGACCCCGAGAACTCCACTTTTGAGCAACAAACCAAGTGAGAACATGTGCAGTCTGTAACTTTACATTTATAGATACTTTCAAGTTCAAAGATCTGTGATTTTATATGAATATGGAAACAAGACCCTGTAAAAGAAGATAAAGGATAGTGATGGTAAATTCAGTCCAAACATCAGGTTTGAAATGTGACAAATTTAAACCATCCCTTCTTTTCCTTTTGTTTAAATTGAATGCCTCACCTTTAAATTTGCATCAGAACTTGGAAACATATGTGTTAAAGTCCAATGGCTTTAGTGTCTTTAACATTGACCCCTTTGTGGCAACTAAATTTATAATAGGTGACAGAAGTAAGTCCTTGATTATCCAATTTTCCTCTCTTTGAGATTCCTGACTTGTATTTTTTTTTTCTTTTCTTCAGTTATTTTCTTAATAGGAGATATTTATTACAAATGTAGCCAAAATAAAAGTTTACCAGTCTGACATCTTTAAGAAAACTACTGTAAAAGTTTACTCAAAAGTAACAAAACAAAGCATTATTATGGATTTAAAAAGTTAACTAGAGAAGAAATTACCCATGATTTCCTTAATGATGGCCAAAAGCATGATTGTTCCCAGAAGTTAAGGAAGGCTGTTCTAATGTGAGATTCCTAGAAGTACTAGGGTTAAACTTTTACCTTAAAAATTGTATTCATATACAGATAGAACTGTCAGCCATGGTAGACCCATGCAAGGAACATAAGAATGGATAATTTTCATTTGGGGCTAATTCTGGCCGATCATTACTTTAGTTCATTAAAATGAGAGAATCCGAAAAAATTTCACTTTCTTATGACTGAGTATATGAAATTTTTATTAAGGTCTCCAAGAATTAAAGAATTTTTTAAAGATTCCCAGACTCAGCTAGCAATTAAATCAACTTAAATGTTAATGGCATGATAAATAGACTTCATTCAAAATAACAGATCTTATTACAAACATGTTTTTTGTAAGTTCTCTTTACACATTATATCAAGAAGTAAAATTTTAAACTTTCTAGCCTGTAAGTCTAAAAATAGTAATTTCCCTGTTTATTTGTGGCCCTTAGCATATTGATACACCACTGCCCCCCCCCCAAAAAAAAAGCAGTTACCATGAGTCACAGGCAAAATGCCTTATAAATTTGAATTCCATACCTTGTTTTCATTGGTTTATCAAAGCACTGGCTTGCTTCTCTGGTGTGAGGCATCATTATTTTTCTCTGTGTAGCTCAGTAATATCCTTAATTAATTTCTTCAACAAATAATAGTGAAGGTCAGTAAGACACAAATGATGACATTAATCCAGAAGGGTAGAAAAAAATAGGTACTTGTTTTTACAAACTTGTGGATGTCTAATTAAGAACAACATCTTATCATGTCACATAGGAAAGCAAGTGCTGGCGTTATCTTTTCCAACTTTGGTAGATTCATCATTGTTTCAATAATCTGTGTCTAATGAATTACTAGATAACTAGACAATATCTTCAGGCATAAGATATAAAGGAGACCAAGGATATTACATCTGGAAAAAGGAAAACAAAGAGAACAATACTCTAATTTATTTTCATTTTCTACCTAGTTATCTTTCCCATTGTGCATGAAAGTCTATATTATGTGGTATCCATATTATGTGGTATGTATTATCCAGATGGCAGAGATCAGGAATAAGAGAAGCAGAATGGACTAGAAATTATATATGTGTAAACTAGGAAAATGATCTAGAAGAGCATGCGTATTGAACATCTACAAATATGCCCCATTGAGGTACAGGTTACTTGTGAATTTGATTCCAGGTTAAAAGAAGTTGAGATAGTCCTTCAGGGTTCCTGCTTCATGAAAGAGTCTGCCAGACATTCTACAGGACACAGAAAAAAGCGACTGACACACTGCCAATATATGTTGAACTTTCTTTGAAAATTTCCTGCTTCCTGAAAAAGACTGTCAGATACTATGGACCCATAGGCTAAAGATGGGTGCCTGCAACCTTACAGAAGAACTTTGGGTGACTGTCCAGACAGTAAGATGTCTCTGTCAGTTCTAGAGTTTTGAAAGTTACTTACAATGTACTTCCTGTTAATTTAGGTTATATTATATCCTTCTGGAATTTTGGAGAAATAATTTGGGAAGTTGTTCTGTATATGTGTTGCAAAAATAATCTGAACATAGCCATAGCTTTGGGAATGCAATAGAATTTAAAATGTATAGCCAACATCAACATGATCTCCAAGAAGCCAGCTAGCCATAGCTTTGGGAATGCAGTAGAATTAAGAATGTATAGCCAATATCAACAAGTTCTCCAAAGAAGCTAGCTGGCTACTGAGAAAATAATCAGTCCCGAGTCCTTTCATTTTATAAATCAAGTAGGTAATTACTGTTTTAAGTTCCCCTTGGGTAGATAGCTATTTATTCTCATCGTTATTTTACTATGGAGCAGGCAAAACCATCTGAAGAAAATGTGTAATGTTAGAAATTAACTAACAGGAGTTTCAAAGACTTAGGTGCTTTTTAAAATAAAAAAATTAGATGTATTTGTATTAGCCTACTTTCATTATTCAATAATAAGGACTAATCCAGATGGTTTTATCACATAACAAGAAATATTTTTGTGTTTTTCTTCCAATATTTTATGGTTTCATAGCTCACAGAAACAAAAGTTCATTGCAGTTGTACTATCTTTGAGACTTCATTTAAGAAAAATCAGTATTCTCTTAGTTGAGGAAATACCATATCAAGATTATATTACAAAAGTAGCAAAGTGGATGTGGCCCCTTAAGTTAGAGGTAGTTTATCTATGTATTCACTTTGAGAATAATTGCTGGAATTTTCTCTTTAATCATTTAAATAGTGGTTTTTTGTTTTGTTTTTTTGGGTATTTTTTTTTTAGAATGAATGAATTCTCTTTTCACAAAAGGCATTTACCTCACTATTTCTTTCTTTATCTCTATGCCTCAACCGGTGTTTTTGCCTTGGCTTCTATTGCTTAATTAGGATTGTTTCCTTGGCAAATGATAAAACTCAAATTCTAAATAGTTAAGTAAAAATGTGAATCGTATGGATCAATGTGTGAATTACTGATGTATATTGATCTTCCTGAGCCTGAGAGGATCCAGTGAGGTGGGTGATAGTCTCCATATATAGTCATGTTCCATCAACTCTTACAATCTTTTACGGGTAGGCTGTCCTGATTCTGATACCTTTCCCTAAAGGATTGCGAGACACAATGGAAAAGCTCAGTCAAGGAATAATTCAGATGGACCTGCTACTATGATGTGGTTATCTCCATTGGTACTTGTAATTTTGTGAAATGATATACATTTGCAATAGACTCCTTCACTGGCCCTACCTTGTAACAGGACAGTTAGTATGATGGACATCTTTAAAAGAAAAGAGAAAGAAATTTGATAAGATGCAAAATGCTATTAGTTAAAGATATCCTCTGTGCTGAAAAGACATACATTAAAAAGGTTAACTTAGTCACATTACTTTCTGTTATATTAACCCCTACACAGTTTTATAGATTCTCATTACAAAAATAATTTAAGATGACAAAAACAATAGTGACTAACAATGCTATCATCTCATAGATAAGAGTGTGCTTGTAAAAATGATAGTAATCTAGTTTAATTTACTCAAGAAATGGAAGAAATACATGTAAATAACTACTGCATATCTTTAGTTCTAAAAAAAATTTAAGATACTTTACTGTATGGAAATGGAAGGGAAATGAAAAATGCTATATTACTGATTCTTATCATATCCTAATTTTATTACTGATTATGTAAGAAAATACAGTTAGAAATATCAAGGAAATAAAACCATTTCTGAATGTTAAATATATGAAGAAATTTATGTATTAAAACAAGTTTAATAAGAGTATAAAATTGTGCTATGTAAGATCAACGTTCTAGATGACACGATTGTAAAATTGCTAAGATATACTACAAAACAATAAAAGTTAAACCATGTTCAATAGTCATAAATATTTAGGCAAATATAGCTATAAACAAAATATTTAAAGTGTTGGTTATCTATCTCGCTATTTAAATAAAAACTTTTCATGAAAATACATTAGTGCATTTATTTTAATATTTATAAACTAGAATTCAGATCATGATAATCAGGTCTAGTGCTTCTGGGCTAAGACCAGAACCCTATAAAAATCATACACCTATCATGTCATTATTAAACCAATTTGAGAATTTGAAGGATCAATCATGAAGCATCCATGTCGCTGGAGGCAATAATGTACAGACTGAAGTGCATCTGCCATTTTGAGTAGATGAAGCACAATGCTGCTTGTGATCTGAAGAGAAATTGTGAAGTAAAAGTATTCTAGGTTTCTATCTGAGAAATTTATATGCCCAATATTTTCAAAAAAAATTATACAAGAAATATTTTTATCTCTTAGTGTCTTTGGGGTGGCCATTCAGGCTGAATTTAGCTGAGCCACTGGTTCCAGCTGTCAAGGCTGCATTCCAGTGGTCAGCTAATGCAATTTCATGTAATGCCTCACCTTGGAAGAGATTCAATTTCTCAGCTGACTTCTAGATTTATGGCAGTGTTCAACTCCCTTTTGGAGTAATGGAAAGAATACCTGTATGTGTTCTACCTAGCAGAGAAGGGACAGGCTCGGTTAGATCAGAGTGAAAATAAAAGTAGATGACAAAGAAAGGATAGACTGTGACTCACGCAAAAGTGGTTTAGAAGCGGTATTTAATCACATCTGCCTTTTTCAGCTTGTTAAAAGAAAGCTCCCAGGGGAAGCCTACCTGAAAGAAAAGGGACACAAAATATTATTGCACAAAATCAATATGTTCAAAAACTGTTCCACACTATAGGGCTAGCATCAATAATAGTAACTGCATTGCATACTTAGAGATGCTTAGTGTAGATTTACTTTTTCTTGCAATAAATGTATGTGCGATTATCATGCATTTGAAACAATATGATAAATGTGTCAACGTACCTTGCTGTGTACCCTAAGTAGTCCATTAATCTAAAATAATATAATTTTAACATAAAGCAACAAGGTAAGTTATCCATATGAGACTATTTGTAAAGGTATGATGAATAGAAGGTATCCATCATTATAGACTAGTTTAGAGGGCTGCCTCCCACTTCCCACATTAGCCAATATTAGGAGGACAACCATGGTTACAGATACTTGATCCACTGACAGGGATAGATATGATTATAATATAAACACAAGAATCATAGAACAAAAGTCTCTCGATGTTTAAAGTGAATTTGATTTTATTTCTGTTAAAGAACTGAGAAATACTGGGAAAGTTCCCTGTTGAGCCACAGGAAGCAGAAAAGCAGTTTTAGAATTCATGGGATCTATAATCTGTTTTCACTGAAGGATCTGTGCATTCAAGTGTAAATGTTTTACAAAGTGCTTACAATGTTCTTAACATGTACAAAGCAAATACACCCTAAAATAAACACTACTAATAATTACAATGTTCATTCTCGACATTGCTTTTATTTTCAAAGAATGCTTTTAAAGCAAAACACACAGAATTTTTTTTGGCCATTATAATGTAATATTCAGTGTATTACTCCTTTTTCCTGTTTGTTCTTTAATCTGTTACATATGGTTTGTGAAAACATGTGGCATCAGTTAGAGATGTATCCTTTGTGAAATTACTCAAGCCTTTCAAATCCTTCACACCCCTTTATCTTCTTATATCCACCTCTTAATATTGTAACCACACATACAAGTACTTTTTTTAGATGACTGTTTCAGCCTCTTACCCAACACTCCAACCAAATTGACCATACTTGTAGTAATAAGAGCAGCGGGGCTGCGTCCCTAGCACCCGGGCCGCTTGGCTAGCTTATGCCCCGAAATAACAACACACAAATTGTATTCATTTAAACACTGCTTGGCCCTTTAGCTCTAGCGCTTACTGGCTAATTCTGATATCCCGATCAACCCATCTCTAATAATCTGCTGTAGCCCACGAAGTGGCTTACCAGGGAGCTTCTAGCCTATGTCCATTCTGGGTCGGAGCTTCATCGCATGTGTCTGCCTGGGAGCCGGTAATGGTGTCTCTCTGAGGTGTCTGCCCCTGAGAGGAGAGCTGTCGAGTCTCTGAGCTCACTTCCTCTTCCTCCCAGCATTCTGTTCTGTTTACTCCACCCACCTATGTTCTAAGCTATGAGCCCAAGCAGTTTGTTTATTACTTAACCAATGAAATCAACAGATTGATATATGACACTCCCACATCACATACTCACAGACGTTTAAAAGAATACACATAAGAATGAGAAATTTAATTTGCAGTCCAAATTTAATGACTATCCATTGTCAGATGAGGGACTTAAACAATTCATTTGAAATTAAATCAATGAATCCAACCAATCAAACTGAAAGTATTAAAGGTTGCTCTATGGAAATAACAATTATTAACTGCCCCCTGAACAAAATTTGAGGATTTTTATTTACAGAAAATATCAAACATCATTATTTTAAGCACTACCATTCCCTAGACACCATTAACATGGATGGAATTGAAAACAAAAATAAAGGAAGTGATATTGGGAGGAGGGGAGGAAGACACACATAGAGAGGGAATGGAAGAAAGAGAGATCAGGATATGTTCTTTATTTGGATATTTTCCATGCAATAGATTATGTAAGAGTTTAAATAATTCAGAGATTTGCTGTAGAATGCGCATATTTTGAACAGGTGAGATATGGATGACGGAATAATGGGGGAAGTTTCAAAGCATACCTCTGAGAACAACAAATGTGTCCTTTGACACACAGGATCCAAAGGTCATAGAAGTAAAAAAAGAGAAAGAAGTCATTCTCCATTCCTGGTTCCTTAATTTAACTATCTGCAGGCACAGCACAGCCATTTCTCTCACAGACAGGAATGATGAAGGGTCTGACTTCAAGTACAGTTATGGAGATGATATTTTTTTAAGATATCAAATATCCAAGAGAGTTAGAAAAATGAGTAAGATGCATGGCCTCAGACACTATTACATCATGACTAAGAATAGTATCTGAATTATACAAATAGAGATAAAAGCTGTGAATAATTGGCAAATGAGATGGTAGTGATTGGCACATTTTAAGCACTATATAATTAAAGTTGAAGTTGACCTGTGTGAATTATGGAAATACAAGAGGACTGATAAATAATTACAAGTATATAATATTTTAATTTCAGTAATATATTTTTGTGCTTCAATACTCAGAAGTGAGACAGAACTGAAAGCCGCAGAAAGGAGATTAAAATATTAGATCATTAATTAAGAGGAGAAATGAACTGTACTTGCCTCTGATACTAGGCAAGGACAATGATTAAAGAGAATCAGGTAATGGGTCAAATTCTGCTAAGAGGAAATAGAACGGAAAGATAAAGAACTAAATTTTATGTATGGTAGCAAGATTCTTCGTAAGAATACTTGTAAGAGAACTTTGGAAACAGATCATGTTTATATCAAAGAAAAACAGGAATAACAGAAGTTAAAACAGCAAAACATATAGAAAAAATTACTAGATAAAGGATCAGAGAGAAAAATGAAGTTGATAAATACATCAAATTTTGTAACAATTGTATTTTTTATAAGGGTAAATCACGCAATATGCTTATACGTGATGCAGTGGACCAATAGGAATGTAAATAAAAAGATCAGTTACGAGAGATGAGGTAATAACAGTAATATGATACTAAGCTTCTAAATTCCATGAACAAGCATCAAAAATAAAGGTTTCAATGAGATTCCTCTATGGAGTTAATTATCCATTTGGTTCTTAAATGTATTTAAATTATGATTGGTAAATCATCTTTAGTCATTGTTTGACAATGTCATTCTTTAGTACTCTTTTTATTTACATCATTTTCACCTCATGCTCTCTTATTTAGAATTCCTCCTATGTCTATGCCAGCAGTCCTCCCCCTCTCAAATTCATGGCTTCCTCTTGGATACGTGTGTGTGTGTGTGTGTGTGTGTGTGTGTGTGTGTGTGTGTGCCTGTGTTATAATTATATGTTCAAATATATGTATATACATATAAGTATATAAATTTATGTTTAGTACTGACCACTCAAGATTAGATTACCTAGCAAGGGCCTTGTTCATAGAGAAGAAAAGACTAAGTTTTCCTCTCTAGCACCCTTAGTAGCATTCATTACTTACTTGTAGCTGTTCATATAGGAAGGGGACATTGCAATATTGTCCATATTCATGTTGAAATGTCAACTGGGGAGTATTCATATGACTAGTATCATCTAGTCCTGTGTAACTACTGTGTAAAAGCTCAGATTACATAACATTAAATATACTGTGCCATATCCCAAAGTCATATTTCACTCTGGTTCTTCCCAACATATAGTCATTACACTTTTCTAATATCCTCTTCCACAGTAATAACTAAGCCTTTAGAAGAGAGGGATGCATGTAACATGGTTGCCCATTTTAGCTGAACACTCTACAGACATTTATTTTCTGTATTTTGACAGAAAATTCTGAGTTTCTATATTAATTTCAATCAACTACAAAAACAAACTTTTCTAATTAGGTTCTAAATCTGCACTAATCTGGGTTTGTGATTTAAATTTAAAGAGTAGTTTGATACTACATAAATTCAGTAAATTAATAGTAGTAGGTTTACTTCTTTGGAACTAAGTGCTCCCAGACCAAGATTCTGGGACAGATTTGCATTGTAAAATGTGTTTCCTCCTTTGGAATTGGCATTAAATCCAATCAGAAAGTAGCTTTTTAACTCATAATATTTTTGCCATTATTATGCCCATAGGTACGTCCTGCTAAGCTGGTCATGACTGTAACTCACTGTGTTCACATCTAGAAAAGATTGTTGATGATTTCTTTACAATAGACTATGTAGCTCTTTCTGGCACCTTGAAGATAATCAGAAGTAAATCTTCTGATAAATACTAAATTGATGTATCCATATCCATAGATCAAAGTATATGATGTATTTATGAATAGGGACATACCAACTTATACAATATATCTATTCATTTGTGTGTATGTGTGTGCGTATGAGTGTGTGTATGAATATATATTCTCCTGATGTCTACTGAGCTGTATTCTTCTTTATCATAAAAAAATGACATAATTTAAAAAAATGTTTCTATTTAAAACATTTTGCATCTCTATTGTGTTTTCTATCCATCTTTATTTTTCAGTCAGTGTCAAAGTATGCATAGCACAAAGTATTATCTGCTTGTTTACCATTAGCTAAATGCTAATGAACTCTCTTGACAGAAACATGGCTCAAAAGCGGAGCCCAGTACTTCCTCCCTTAAACTTAGTTTACAGAGGTCTGCAGTCAAGGATGAGATTTGATCCTTCCCACCCACCCACCCCCAGGCACCTAAGACATGGATTTGCATAAATTAAAATGCAAGTTCAGTAGACAGATAAGACTATGAAATGGAGAAGTGTTCATCCCAAGGCAGGTGTGATCATCTGTCCTGTTGCAGAAGCACAGGCTTTATTGAAATTAATAAAGCGGGAAGAAAAGTTTGAGACTTGTTTTTAGTTTGAGATTATTGTGCTTCTAATTCAAACAATCGTCCCACCTAGTTGTAAATCAGAATTCTGCTCTCTCCGGGCTATTGTAAACAGATGTGGCTAGTTGCCAGACCTCTCCTGAAATAGGGAAGTAGTTGGTTCCTACTTACTCCTACTTTTGAAATCAGGTGTATATTAAGCTGTTGGAAATTAAACAAGACAAATTTTCAGTACTCACTGAAATTCCCCTCTGATTCAAAAAAATAAGAAAAAAACATAATTTCTCAATTACTTAGGTATTACATGTTCCTTATTAGTTAAATACCTACTTCTATCTATGGGTTTCCCTATGTTAATGTTCTAACATTGTGTCCCAGAATGTGAAAATATTTGCAAAAAAGAAATTTCAAAGTAGCAAGAGAGTATTGCAAATGTACGCTGAATAATTCTACTTTTTCTAAATCTATTGAATATTTATGGGCAATTTAAAAGGATTGCATGTTAAGTTTTAGAAGGCACATATTATTCTTTGAAGAGTAATGATCCATGAGACAGGAATTATAATTTTTGTGGTTAAATTTCTATTATGAACAATTTCTAAATTTTTTTATAATTTATTCATATAAATGTAAAATCCCTCATAGATAGATTTAATCATTAAAGTTGCTTTATATATTAATTCAAGTATTATTTTAACTTTTCAGTAACTTGTGTTAATTTTTCTTTAGCTATCTCTTTTGTTAAAGTCTATTCTCCTTAGAAATAGCATTACCACTCCATCTTTCTTTCCATTATATGCGTCTAGTTTTATATTTTGTGCAGTTGAAAGACCCGAATAAATCCAGACCCCTCTAGCAGAAAGAACAGGGCCAAAATTCTAGCAGGAAAAATAGAGCCAAAAATCTAGCAGGGAGAGAAGAACCAAAAATCTAGGTTAGCTAGTTCAGGGACTCTGTTCCAGGAACTAGCTGACCATAAAGTTAGATTATAATCTTGAGAATAATCTTGAGAAACAGGGACTTACCCCCTTGTGATTATCACTGGTATTTTTGGAATTTTCCAATGACGCTCTCCCTACCCCTTTGGGTTGTGGTTTCTTCCCCTAAATACTCCCAGCTACTTGGGGTCGAACTTTTCTACCCCTGTGTGGGATATGAGTCTCGGCCCCAGCACTCTGGTTCCTGTCTTGTCAATAAACCTTGTGTGATTGCAGCAAGGACGGTCTCTCATGAGTTCCTGGGGATCATGTTATCTGGAAACTTGAGTTCCCACTCCAAGGGTCCTTCACAGTGAACTCTGTTTCTTCACTTTACATTTTCCTTATAAAAAAAAATGGATAAATTGCAAGTAGAGTTTTCATTCTACATGCCATATTTTATAGATTTTATTGAGCTAGCTATAGATTTTTATCTGCTCCATTCCCTTCAACTCCCCTCCCCTTCAATCCTCTCCCATGGTCTCCCCATGTTCCCAATTTACTTAGGAGATCTTGTCTTTTTCTACTTCCATGTAGATTAGGTCCATGTATTGCTTTTTTAGGGTCCTCTTTGTTGTCTAGGTTCTCTGGTACTATGATTTGCATGTTGCTTTTCTCTGCTTTATGATTGAAAACAGCTTATGAGTGAGTACATATGATAATTCTCTTTCTGGATTTGGGTTACCTCACTCAGTAGGAAGTTTTCTAGCTCCACACATTTGCCTGAAAATTTCAAGATATTGTTTGTTTGTTTGTTTGTTTTTCTGCTGTGTAGTACATGCCATTTTTAAAGCTGAATGGGACATACTTGATTACAAAGGACATGGTAGTCAAAGCAAATGTTTTAAAAAGGAAAAAAAATAAGTGTTATCTTCCAGTCTCTTACTAACAAATATTTTGAAAGCACTTAGGACTATAGAAAATTTGATCTTCTTTGTGTTATATTTTCTGTTTCTTACCCTATAAAAACTGATCAAGGATCAATTGGGTGAATGATACTCTCCTTGTTTACTCAGATGGTCAACTATCCTTTGCTCTGACATATATTGGAAGGCTGAAGAGATTCACTTTTGTATATGAATGTCAGCTGAATAATAAATGAAACTCCACCTCGAGTTACTACACTGAATTGTGAGGCTTTGGTTGCAATACAATATGGAGCCTTACAGAGTCAGGATCATGTGTTTTCAGAGTGTTGCAATTCTTGGTTCAAACACTATCAGAAGACTACCTGTCATATTAAGATAAACAAACTGAAAAGTCTAACATACCTGCAGGGCTGATTTCCTACACAAATATAGACTTTGATATCCATGATGGTGCTTCTTTCACACCAAAGAAGATTCAGGAGGACTGCTATATTGCTTGGGTTTTTAAGTATTTACTCAATAAACAGAAATAATGCATAAAAATGTAAACCAAACAAAAGAAGCAAAGATAGTTATGTAAAATATGGTAAAGTGATTTTCTAAACACTGGAAAAGTAAAGATGGACTTAGCAATAGTAACATTGTTTGAACCAATATTAAAATAAGTGAAATGACTGGTGATATTTCATATTGTTCCACATCCATATATTAAGTAAAAAGATGAATTAGTCATACAACAGAACTCCCAGTGATCATGAAATTTATTTGCATCGTTTTGTAATTTCTCAATCTAAGAAGAGTGCTACAAGCCATAGCAGTTTCTCAGCCATCTTTCTACGAGCGCCTTATCAGAACCAAGGTATCTGGTAAAGACTAAGCCAAAAGGCAAAGCTTTTTGTCATCACTGCTTTGTGAATAAAGTGGTTGTCATTTCCTGTAAATTTTTCCCTGTAGCTAAATCCCTTTCTGTTACATACTTGGTGATTAATTCCCTCAGTTCAGAACTGTTTTGTGAAAACAGTTTCCCATTGGCCAGGCCTTGTTCTTCTCTCCAAAGTAAGTGCAGAGATCTGCCTCCCTCCAATTATCTTTATCAGCTGGCATTTGGTCAGTATTTAGGCAAGAGCATTCCATTTAAGATATTCACAGGTCTCTTGAGGACATAGAATCACTATCTGCCCAAGATGCTCCTCTGGTTTTACCCCACAACACCCACGATGAGAATGGCTGATAACAGCATAGACCGGAACTGATCATTTAGAGGCATGGGTTTTTTTTTGTTTGTTTTTTTTTTACTTAGAACAGTAAGTCTAACTCCAGTCTTAGGCCCATAGAAACTGCAGCATCTGGTGTATGGGCTATCTGATACAGAGCCACAATCTGCTTGTTTAACCTAGGTTACTTGGTTACTTGACTCTCTAATATTGGGAGAAAAGAAGTAGAACACTGATTTAAAATACAACCCATGCCCTATTCATAATCTTGCTTAAAATAAACTCCTTAGCTCTTTACTAATGACTTAAAAATGAAGTACATCACACTACGAAACTTTCCTTTTAGAATTTCCTGATGATTTAATTCCTTGCTTAACTATCTTTTACCATTAAAAAGTTCACCGTATGTGTACTAGCCTCTCCCATAATTCTATGTGTGTGTGTGTGTGTGTGTGTGTGTATGTGTGTATGTGTGTGTGTGTGTGTGTGTGTCTATGTGTGTGTGGTGTGGTGTGAAAACCCATATCTGATTTTCTATGGGGCACAAGAATACCACCCCTGGAACCTGATAGGGCTGAGAAATTCCTGGATTTAGGGGTATATATGACTGGGAACATTTTTTTTTTGAAAAGTTTTTTAATAATTAAATATTTATTTTTTTTGACCTCTATTTCTTTCTTTTTTTTAATTTATTTATTTATTAAAGATTTCTGTCTCTTCCCCACCACCGCCTCCCATTTCCCTCCCCCTCCCCCAATTAAGTCTCCCCCCAGCCCGAAAAGCAATCAGGGTTCCCTGTCCTGTGGGAAGTCCAAGGAACCCCCACCTCCATCCAGGTCTAGTAAGTTGAGCATCCAAACTGCCTAGGCTCCCACAAAGCCAGTGCGTGCAGTAGGATCAGAAACCCATTGCCATTGTTCTTGAGTTCTCAGTAGTCCTCATTGTCCGCTATGTTCAGAGAGTCCGGTTTTATCCCAGGCTTTTCCAGACCCAGGCCAGCTGGCCTTGGTGAGTTCCCGATAGAACATCCCCATTGTCTCAGTGTGTGGGTGCACCCCTCGCGGTCCTGAGTTCCATGCTCATGCTCTCTCTCCTTCTGCTCCTGATTTGGACCTTGAGATTTCAATACTGTGCTCCAATTTGGGTCTCTGTCTCTGTCTCCTTTCATCGCTTGCTGAAGGTTAATATTCAGGAGGATGAACATTTGTAATGGATAGAAAGAGGAACAGTGTAGAACAATGTAGAAGAGAGAGCAAGGGAGAATGGATAGAAATGAGAAAGAAGAGAAGAAAGAAGAATAAAGAAATATGGATAGAGGATTCCTGTTGTGAGAAGATTTCTTACCCCTCAGATCTTTAACCTCAGATTTCTAGTCTGCATTTAACTATCTGTGGTGTCTTTAACTGGACCCTGAAAGGGAGTCTTAAACACAAAACCTTTTAAGGCTCTCTAAAGAACAGCAATGAGTATGTTTGTTAATACATCTACTGAGAACATATTCTAGCTACTTATGCATTTACTTCTGTAAATCAGAACATTAATACTATTCTCCATAGAAGAAGTTAAATTATACTACTCGATTGTAGTAATAGGGGGCACGGCGGCGGGGTTGCGTCCCCAAACACCCCAGCCGCCTGCCCTGCCCGGCTAGCTTATGCCCCAAATAATTACACGGACACTGTATTCTTTTAAACACTGCTCTGGCCCATTTCTAATAATCTATGTAGCGCCCCTAGGTGCGCTTACCGGGAAGATTCTAGCCTAAGTCCATCCTGGGTCGGAGCTGGGGCATGGTGTGCGTCTTCCCTGGAGCAGGCAGCATGGCGTCTCTCCTGCGTCTGCTCCGGAGACCGGAGCTGTGGAGTCTGACCTCACTTCCTCTTCCTCCCGGCATTCTGTTCTGTTTACTCCACCCACCTAAGGGTGGGCCTATCCAATGGGCCTAGCAGTTTCTTTATTGCTTAACCAAGGAAATCAACAGATTGATATATGACACTCCCCCATCACTTCCCCTTTTTCTGTTTAAACAAAAAAAGGAAGGCTTTAACCTTAACATAGCAAAATTACATATAACAAAACAGTTATCAAGTAAAAGTTACATCAGAAACATTTATACATATAACAAAATTGACCGTAAATCTCTATCAATAAAGCAAAATCTATACTAATGCAAATTATTCATGTCTATATCATATCCCCCTTTAAATGTAAAAGAACATTTATAAACCATATTTGGGAACATGGGCGCAGTTTTTCTCTCCAAACTGCTTCCTGCTGAATGGGGGCGTCGTTAATTAGGTCTTTCTTGGTATAACCTGTGTGCTAGTTTCATCTCAGTTGGCAGTTGAGCAAAGCAATTTTCTGAAGATGTTCACAGCAACCCTTCAGGAGGACGTGGTCCATCATACCAAATCGGGATAAATGCAATCCACAAGGTCTGATCCTCTGTGAAAACAAAAGCAGAATCTCTTTTCCAAAGTATCATATCCTTAGATCCAAATTTTGAAATCATAATACCCTTATATCCATTCTGGTTTAGCTTGGCAGCCCATATAATGAAATGTCTCTCTGTACTTAGCTCCTTCACAGTCAAAATTTTTAAAGAAAACACAATAATACAAAGAATCCAGACTCTCTGTGAATTTTTCATCTTTACGCGGCTTATTTTTATTTATATCTATAACTATCTGTACTCTGTCTCTTTAAAGACTTTACTTTTACTTTTTTTTTTTAACCATTAACTTTATTCTCTATATTCTTTTTCTTCTCTCTCCCAAGCCTACGTACATTCATCCAACAGTGTGACTCATTCAGTGGTCTGAATCTGTCCTATTGTGAATCTGCAATTTTTTACTATCCAGGAGCACTTTTGATTTGCGCCTTTAAATCATTAGACGCTTAAGGATCTAAGCTGTGACATTCCTAGGTTAACTTTTTGCTTTTTGAGCGTATATCTTTGACCTGGAATAACCCTGTAGACCAGGCTGTCTTTGAACTCTCAGAGATCCGCCTGTCTCTGCCTCCCAGGCATTGGGATTAAAGGCGTGTGCTACCACACCTTGAACTCACAGAGGTCTATCTCCCTCTGCCTCCCAAGTGTTGGGATTAAAGGTGTGTACTACAACACACAACAACTCTCTTCCTTTTTTTTTTTAAGAACTTCAACTTTTAGCTTGCATATATTTTTAACACACTTTAAACCATTCAGAAATTTTCTCTGTCTTTGAATCTCTCTTTACTGTATATCTCTCTTTTTCTGACCACAAGAGCCTTTAATTTACCAAGCAATATCAGTAGGACTAAAGGCGTGGCTTTGCCAGCTAGATCCAGTCCATTTCTTAGCTTTCCAGCCTCAAGGCTGAGGTACTGGCTGTAGCCATGTTTATAGCATTTCAAGGTCCCTGCCAGCCAACAAGCTACAACAGACAATACTCAAGTCCTCTCTCGGTAGCCGGCCCTCCTGCCTCAAACAGTCAGAGTTTGCCCTGGCAGGATGGCCCAGAAAGCCGGCATTTTAAAACAACACAGGTTTGTTCCTGCTGCTGAGTCAGGAAAATTTCAAAATGGAGGACGTACCATTTTGTGCTAGCTCCATCACCAGGTAGGAGCGGCACTCAGCACTTTAATTCTGAGACTGAGCGTGCAGCACAGAAATTCTTTTCATCCAAGTAACATCCAAATCTGACACGCAGAGCACTGCGCAGTCTGAAAACACGTCTCTGTATGGCGGCAGGAATCTGCCATGCTCTTCCGCCTGCCTAAGCCTGATTCTGCCTTCTTCCCAGGAGCAGGCGGGGAGCTCTGAGTCATCGTCACAGTCTCAGAGAACTCTCCTTCCGATCCCAAGCGGGAACACAAACATAAAGCCAGAGTTTGCACTGGCGGCACAGCCCCAGGAAACCACGCTTTAAAATAACGCAGCTTTTTTTCTGCTGCTCTTGCTGAATCAGGAAATCTCTCTACAGCACGCCACCAACAAACAGCAAAAATCTGTGTTAAACTCTCTCCCTTATTTTTAAGCCTTCTCAGGTTTTTTAAGTGGGTTTAGTTAGCCACACGTCTGGGCGTCATTTGTAGTAATAGGGGGCACGGCGGCGGGGTTGCGTCCCCAAACACCCCAGCCGCCTGCCCTGCCCGGCTAGCTTATGCCCCAAATAATTACACGGACACTGTATTCTTTTAAACACTGCTCTGGCCCATTTCTAATAATCTATGTAGCGCCCCTAGGTGCGCTTACCGGGAAGATTCTAGCCTAAGTCCATCCTGGGTCGGAGCTGGGGCATGGTGTGCGTCTTCCCTGGAGCAGGCAGCATGGCGTCTCTCCTGCGTCTGCTCCGGAGACCGGAGCTGTGGAGTCTGACCTCACTTCCTCTTCCTCCCGGCATTCTGTTCTGTTTACTCCACCCACCTAAGGGTGGGCCTATCCAATGGGCCTAGCAGTTTCTTTATTGCTTAACCAAGGAAATCAACAGATTGATATATGACACTCCCCCATCACTCGATGACTATATATTATTCTGCTTTTACTTTAAGGGAATATTTGTTGTATAATACGAAATTGATATTTAAGCATTATTTCAAATTTTAAAAGTTCTGATTGAGGAAAATTTTGATGTCTTCTAAACTTAGACAAATCCCCTATGTTTGTCACAGTCTGATCAGTGTATGAATTCTAACCTTGATGTTACTTTTGTGCAAAATTTGTTTAATATACCATATTAGCACTTTTAAGTGATCAATAAAATTAACATTTCCTTTTGTGGTATACATTGGTTTGTTATAACCAATTCTTTTTATAGCTAATTAGGCAAACTACAGACTAAAACATAATGATCTACTAATTACAATGTTGTAACCATTTACTTAATGAAATAGGAAAGTAATTAGTACAAATTCAAATTCTGGAAAGATTTTTCATTGGTCTATATATTACTATAAGTTTGCTATTTTTATATTACTATACTATGCTTTCATTATTTCTTAATTAGATAGACTGATACACTGTCTAATAATTGTCTAGAACAAAACAATTAGGAAGCTATTATAATTGAAAATAGAGTAAATTTATCACAACATGTAAATGAGGTATTCAAGATATGGGGAAAATGGAAGAAATTATTTCAAATCTGGTCATTTTATAATAGGAGATACTTTACTGGCAATGCAAGATGGGCTATGCATACACTCTACATACATGTTAAGCAGATGAATGAATTCAGGAAATCATGATGAGACTACCACACCAAATACTATATTTAATGTAAATAATATGTTCAAGATACATACACTGTAATATATATCTAATCTTTTTTATTGATTTTGTTACATAAATTAATTGCTAGTAAAAACTAACATTCTGTCAAACAGCTATAGGTTATTTGTATTAAGAACTATTTATTCATCAGCTCATTTATTGAATAAATCTTATATTGTTAAACTTGATTTAGTATGAAGAGGGATAGTTAATTGATTTAAAAAAGACTAGGTGGATAAAAATAAATATTTTATCTTACTGTATCTCAAAAAGTAAAATTAAAATGAACAAAATTGTATTTCAATAACTGGGTTGCAAAAATAAAGTTGGAAAATGACAGGAAATACAAAAAAATATCATGTTTATCCAACTAGCTTATATTCCAGCTTCAGCTTCCCAACCACCATGTTCCTACCAACAAACTAACTTCCTTTCTTCCTTTCTTCCTTCCTTCCTTCCTTCCTTCCTCCCTTCCTTTCCTTCTTTCTCCCTCCTACCATTCTTTCCTTCCTTTGTAGTGATATGGAGCTGCAGGCTATGTTCCTGGCACCCGGCCACCTGCATGGCTAGCTTTATACCTGAAATAATTACACAGAAACTGTATTCTTTTAAACACTGCCTTACCCATTAGTTCCAGCCTCCTATTGGCTAGCTCTTTCATATTGGTCTAACCCATTTCTAATAATCTGTGTAGCCCACGAAGTGGCTTACCAGGAAAGATCTTAACCTGCAGCTGTGTCAGGTGGGAGAATCATGGCTACTCCTTCACTGGGCTTCTTTCTCCCAGCATTCTGTTCTGTCTACTCCTCCTACCTAATTTTCTGTCGTATCAGGCCAAGCAGTTTTCTTTATTAGTTAACCAATGAAAGCAACAGATAAGATACAAGACCCACCTCCATCATTCCTTGGTTCCTGTCTATTACATTCTTTTTCAATTTATTTCTTCTTTTTTTTCTCCTCCTCCTTCCTTTATAATCCATTTTTTGTCATCTAACAATACTTCCAGGATCTGGTGCTCTGGAGAGTGGTAAACCCATCAATGTACCAATCTCGGTGCATTAAAGAAAGCAGACTCTCCTACAGCTACAGTTAATAACTCCTTCCTTAGTGGCAGAATTCCAAGCCTACTCCCCTTTCTTCTTACTGAGATGTCTGCCTAGCTTAAGCATGAGTAGGTTTTTTGAATACTGTTACATTCACTATGTGTTCACAAATTCCATATTTTAATATAAACTGCACATTTTTCTGAATTTGGCAAAGCCATATACAGCATAAATATTATCATTGTAGAAATAATGTTTTCAGGAGAAATGTACTTCACAAGCTACAATTATATAATTCACATGGTGAAATCCATACCAAAATTTATCAAGTTGTCTGAATTTTAGGAATTTAAGAATGATATTTGTGGTGGGGGAATTAAAATAACCCCCCTCAGCACATAGGAAGTGACATTATTGGAAGGTGTGTCCTTGTTGGAGTAGAAGCACCTTTTTGAAGGAAGTGTGTCAATGGTGGTTGGACTCTGAGGTATCAGGAGTTTAAGCCAGGCCCAGTGGCTAAGTCTTCCTGCTGCTTATTGGTCTAGATGTTGAAATTTCAGCTCCTTCTACATCACTATGTCTGCAAGTCTGCCACCAAGCTTTCTACCATGGTGAAAATGAGCAAAACCTCTGAACTCTAAACCAGGCCCAATTAAATGTTTTCCTTGACAAGAGTTTCCATGGTCATGGCATCTCTTCGCAGCAATAGAAATCCAACTAAGACAACATTGAAGATACTTCACATTGTATTAAGCATTTAAACAAGTAATTGCATGACCAAAATAAGAACAACCTACTAAAATAATACTGACTTAAATAAAGTAATATACTTATTATAATCTTTGAAGTAAGTTATACAGAAGGAATAGCTAACTTGCATATAACACACACAATTTACTTGAAGTTTTTTTTTCATTTTTCCACTTAATAAAAAATTAGTATGTCATTACCTAAAGGAATATAAAACAGAAAATAAAACTATTGAGTATCTTTCTCATAGTCAATATTTATAAAAATGCAATGCATTGTTATTAATACTGAACCAAAATAAATCAATCAGAAAATAAATCAGTATAATTTATTCATAAGACTGCATATACTCTAAAAATAGATTAGCAAAACAAACAAAATCATGTGTACATAGTATGAAGTGAGCAGGATACTCTTGTGGTTTCCTCCGTTGAATGTAATTATGTACCCTTGTCTTACTGAATTTCAAATTCCTATGTCTTGTCTGTTACTCCATTTACAAAGTGAGTTTTATTGAACTATATCTGTTTTGTTTTCTGATTGGTTTCTATACCCAGAAAAGGACCTGATATAGTAGATTGTCAACATGTACAAGCAATTAATTCCAGAATTAATGCAAATTAAGCTTAGGAAAACCTCCAAATAAATTCACCAAGTCATATGATTTAATCCATGTATACAAATAAAAGTTTGTTCTTTTATTTTTTCTGAGAAAAAATAAGTAAGTGTAGAAACTTTCATAAATAAACTAGAGGAATGTACTAAAAATCAAGATTCTAAAGAGTATTTTTCTCCTAATCTCAGAGTTGTATGTTATTATTTAGACATTCTAAATAAACTATAGAGTGTCTTCATATATACACAAAATTAGAGATAATTCTCATGTAATGCCATTTAGAGTTAATTCGAAGATGTGTTGAACACTCAATGTCTGTAGAATGTACTTTGGAATTTTTATTAAAAAGCACATTTCACAATAATTTTATGAGTCATTTTCCTATAAATTTTCTTCTATGGTTTTTAACAATTTTGCTATTGAAAACTACTTTGAATTGATATTCATATAAACTGCAATGATATAATTAGAATATCATAATGAAATCCTTCATTGTATATAATAAGACAAATAAATGAAAAATAAAAGAAATACTGTAGAGTCACACAAACAAAAGTATGACATGGAAGACTCACGGAAGTCATGCAGTCAAATGGAACAGATGAAGATCCCAGAAAAATGGCCACCAGTTTTCAACAAAGAACGAGAACACTATACAGACTAGAAAAGGAAGAATCTTTGATAAATGTTGCTGTTAAAGCTGGTTTACCACATGACTTCTGCCTTTCACCCACTGTTAAAGTTAACACAGTGAGCCAGGCGGTGGTGGCAGACGCCTTTAATTCTAGCACGAGGGGGGCAGAGGCAGGCAGTTTTCTGTGAGTTCGAGACCAGCCTGGTCTACAGAGCTAATTCCAGGACAGGCTCCAAAGCCACAGAGAAACCCTGTCTCAAAAAACAAGGAAAAAAACAAACAAAAAAGTTAACACAGTAAATTCAACATCTTGGTATAAGTTGCAAATTGTATTGTTAAATTAAGAGATAATTGAGGATATGTTTTTAAACACCCTTATGGTCGTTAACTGTTTTCGATTATAATAATTCTCTTTTCCTTCTTCAAAACCCCTCCCATTTTATGGCCTGTTTTTTTTTTAAATGTGTGTGTGTTCTTAACATAAATTATTCAATCTTTCCAATGTTACTTATAAGTGGATTTATATGTGTATTTTTAAAGTTGACCATATGTTATTAGATTACCACTTGGGGTGCTCTTCCCTGTGGAAGGTTTTTTTTTTTCAAACATTTCTTAATTGCATGCAGCTCTCTGTCTAGAGTTGAGGCATCTTGAGTATTTCTCTTCCACATTAGTGTGTCCATTAGTCTTGTTCTTGATCAGGTTGATTTTAGGGGGCCATATCATGAAGACTTCATGGATGTAGCTTAGGACATTTCTAGGAGATACAACTATTTTGGCACTTTTCAGGTAATAAATACAAAATGAGGTGGGAATCTTCTGACCAGTGAAGAAAGCAGCTAACGAAGTGAAAACCTAGATAATGGAAGAAAAACATTTGCTAAACGCTGTCTGTAAAGTAATAAAATCCAAAATACATAAGCAGATAAATAAGAACAAACCAATAAAAGAGGAAGAAACACTGTCTTCTAAAATCACTATTTATCTGAATAGATATTAAAATAAAAAATATGAACAACTGGCAAACAGCAAAAATAGAAAAAGCTCATTTATATCTACCTTCAGAGAAATATAAACCAAATCTGTGAAAAACCTCCTCCATACATTAGAATGGCTATTGTAGAAATGTGTACTTATTTACATCCATATATAAGTAAAAGGGCAAGTAAATAGCAAATACTGGCAAGGGTTTTAGGAATAGGAAATTCTCATATATTTTTGGGAATATAAAACAATTAAATCATATGAAGAACAGTATAACAAAGTGGCTCAAAGTATTAAAGCTACATACCCCATATGACCTAGCTTTCACAAATCATAAAGATAAAATTATAAAATTAAGCTGTCATTAAAAAATATAATACCTGCCCACAATTGCCAGTACCCTAAGTTAGATGACTATATAAAGAAACTAAGGAAACACAAAGGAATATTGCACAGTCATAAATAATGGGATGCTATCACTTGCAATGAAATAGAGCTAGAGGTCATCATAGAAAACAAGCAAACTAGACAAAGGAAGTAACATATGAAATCTCCTATATTTGGAAATTGAGAACTAAACTGAAAAATAAATCATTGTGTAAGAGTGCTAGCAGCATAAGCTTGGGACCTGAGTTCAGTTCCCAGCATCCATTTAAAAGCTGGCATGAACTTGAGAAAGCTTTGTACTCTGTGGAAAGCTCTTTCTCTTTACAACAAGGTAGCTTCAGAATCAGTTAGAACCCCTGACTTCGTGCAATAAGGTAAGGAGTGATAGTGCGGACACTTGATGTTTCAGTCTGAATTTTGCATTGTTTGCATCTGCACATCACATTAACATATTCCAGATATGCATACACTACACTCATTCATACCACCCTCATTACACACCACACACACACACACACACACACACACACACACACCATTTACCTGCATGTAGCATAGCTAGGACTAGTGATTAAAGAGAGGGGTAATGAATGAAAGGAGACTGTGTAAGATCAGATCATGTTGTATGGATATACTGAATTACTGTATATATATATATATATATATATATATACTGAATTACTGTATATATATATATATATATATATATATATATATACTGAAACTCAGTAGCAAGCATTGTACATACAACTCAATCAAAAGTGAAAATAAAGTTAAAAATACAAAAAGTTATAAGAACTGCAAGTTAAAGTAATGTAAAGGCAGGGGGTAAGAGGAGTGGCATAAAATTCTATATCTTAAAGATTTCACAAACACTTGAATTGCATTAGCAGGAAGTTCAGCGAAAATGCTTTGATTTTATTGATTATTTAAAATGGTTTTGTTATTGCTGTCTCCAGAGTCTTTTGTAAGTAGACCCTTTAAGTACATAGTCTATTATCAGGAAATATATTTTTAGTTAAAATGGAAAAGTGGGTGGATTTGAGCTCTTTATTTCACAGGAAACTGTTCTCTGAGAGTTTGTGTGCAGCTTAGTGGTCATGAGATAATATGAATGGCAAAGGTCTGGACAGCTTTACCCATTATTAGCACAGACTCTTGTGTTTACCTGGTTTTCTCGCAGTACCACGAGGCATAAGGAGTGCTGCCAGTGTTTCCGTTTTGTTTAGAAATCAGCCACGACACTTTGCTTTGGGCTAAAATCTTGGCATATGAGCCTCTAGTCAGTTTTATTTTTCCTTATATAAATTCTGAAATACTTTTCAGTTAAGCCATTTTAGTTAGAATAGAACATAAATAAATGTAACTGAGTCCAGATGCTTTTGCTGCCCACTGCGAACCAGCAGAGAGTATATGTGTTTTCTTAAAAATTGAAAAATAAACCTGAAAGCAATGACCACCACCACCCTCTCTCTCATATGAGCCTATCTTAATTTAAATGTGTTTTAATTTACTTTTAAAATATTCAGAGGCTATGTGCAGCTAAGACTATCCAGTACATTTCTAGTTGTTTGCTATTTTTAGATACTTCTTGTCATATTTATTTTGCCCAAGTTGAAATAGAATGCGTATATCAATAAGACTCGAACTTGAATTATGCAGCAGTATATAGACATAAAATTGGAAGACCTGAAAGCCATCCTTTCCTAATAAATCTGGGAAAGATCATCCCCTCCCTCCACACTTCCAAATATATCACATGACAGTTGCTGTGTGTTGACTCAGCCTTGGAGAAAGGCGCCCAGCAGGTTGGCAGGATAAAAGCTTTCCTGTTTATTCAACAATGTGCCTCCATAGGGTATATGATGGTAATCAGACTGCAGACCTTACAGAGTGCATAAATATTTCATTTTCAAAACCCACTGAACATGATCAGCAGTATGGAAAAAGTGAGACGGACCTCGGCAAAACTCAGGCTCACCTGGAACGGCTTTCAGATGTGACTAGGTATCAAACAGAACTTTCATTGGTATTTCTTTGTTTTTATGGATTTTTAAATTATGATGGTGGCACATCACTCAGGGACAGCAACGCTCAGTCTGGTGACTTTCAGCAATTTAGAGGATCAAGGTTATTGCATCTTGGAACCTCCTGGGAAGTGAGATGTATAATCTTCTATCTAGAATCTGACTAAACTCATCAAAAAGAATTTGCATTGAACCCAGTCCCTAAAAGCATTATTTTTTAAACACAACCAGAAAAGCTCACTAGATAAGTGGAGAATGGGAGAAAAGGTAAATTAAGCAAGAATATTGCATTTGTGGAGCAACTCGTTGATCCAAGTACACTGAATCTGGGATTATATGACCTAAGTATCTCCTCTTTCTTGGCCATATTTACCACTCTCGAAACTTATAAGCCAAAGTCATACAATATGAGTAATAAGATTATGTTGTTTCCTTTACAGGAGGGTTAAATTTAAATGAGATACATAGTAGAATTAAACTAGAGAATAATAACTCCCACAAAAGGTTTTTATTTTAAGCTAACAGTGTAACACAGGTTTGAGATATAGTGCAAAATCCTTGTTACATGAGTGAGAGGATCTGATTTTGTACCTGTAACAGCATGTTAAAATGAAGGATGCTGGGGCATGTGCCTTTAATTCTGGCACTGAGAGACTCAAACAAAAAAATCGCTGTGGCTTTTCCATTCTTCAGTGTAAGCTTCAAGTTCAGTGAGAGACCCTGCCTCAAAACCCATGGAGGAGAGCAACTGAGGATGACACATGATATTGGTATATGACTTCTACACACTCATGCAACCATTAATGAACATGTGCAAAAAATAGTATTATAAAACTAGTTAGGCAAAAATATTAGGAAAATTATTAGCACTATTGATATTGCTTTGAGAAGATAGTTTTCTAAAGCAAGGAAGTATAAATATACCCATGTTCTAAACTATCTGTGATTTCCAAAACTCATGCATGTATTATTCTCAAGTTTCCTGCAAGAGAAGACACTATCATTTACCCCAAAAGGTTTCTAGTTGAATAACGTCAACAATGGCTTAAGAATCTATTAGCCTTGAAGTAATAATTCACACACTTACTTCATCAACATGCATATCATCTGGAGAGGGATTCAGTTGTGTAAATACACATACAGTTATAGATGATGAAATAGCCAGAAATCCCTTGGTTGGCTCTCTAAATCATTGGGTTTAGAGACTTGCCTGGGTTCAGTCTCAACAGAATTCACGTGTTCCAGGGGAGGAGCAGGAAGATTAGAATTATTAAGCAAAAGGAACAGAGATATGAGAGAAATAAAACACAGAAACCCAGAGCAGCACTGGGAAGGGAAGCCAGTGAATACTGAAAGTCACCTGTGCTTCTTTTCCACATTCTTATATACTTCATCCCAAAAGGGGAGGGGGAAGCAACAGACTTCATTAACGTGATATAAGGAATAGACCAAGTATCCAGTCACTCCCTGGAACCTCCTGCCAATCTCCTTGAGAAACAGAAATAGACTTTCATTCTTTGACTTTTGTTCAAAGTGGAGTGGATCTACCTCTATACTCAAAATACTAACTAAACACACCTTAGGTTGGGATTTCTTATTTGTACCCACACCTGTTATCATCAACTTGGAAAGAGCAAAAATATACTCAAAATCTCTGACCTTTAATCAAGAAGGAATGAACTCACTTCTGGCAGAGACTCCATTTTTTCATCTGGCCCTCTTGACTTTCAACATGATTGTCTATGACGTGAGTGCTTCCAATCAGCTAGAGTTCTTTACTGAATGAAAAGGGAAGAGAAAGTGAGCTCTCTCCTTCCAGTTCTGTTTAGAGAAAGAAGTTCATGTCACAAGTTCCTACCACCATGAAGCCCACATGCCTTTTTTCCCCCTGGTAAATTGCACACTCTAAAAGTATATTTCTTTCCCTGGGTTCTTTTTTTTTTGTCAGATAATTTGTCCCAGAAACATGAAAAGTGATCAATACAGTGTCTTACCTTAAATGTTTTAGTTTTTACATGTCAGGCTTCTAAAAGAGTGAGATGCCATGAACAAATGGTCTCTTCTGTCGTTTTACTATCAGGTATCATAGTGTTCAGCACAAGTCAATTCGGGGTGAACACTGTAGATTCTCTAGACACATGGTTATAATGGACAGAGAGTCAAAAGAGAATATAGCTATGATTGGGTCCCCAAGGATCAACCAACTTAGAACCATTCCTTCTTTTTTCCTGTCTCCTGTATTTTCTCATTTTATCTGACTCCAAAAAGATCTAGAGACAGATATTTTTATGGATAATCCTCAAAAAGGTATGCATTCATATTTTATTCAGGAACTTTAGTGTGAAATGATTTGTGACTGAACATTATGTCCAAACAAGAAACGGTGTGATGGTATCGCTGCTCTAACTACCGACCTTATATGCACCAAAGTGTTTCTTCACAGCTCCCCAAAGTATAATTATAGTGGATTTATTTCTGGTCCTTATAAACGCCTACAAGAACACATTTCTAATAAATGTCTTTTCTTCTATCAGACCTTTAGCCCAGTGGACCAGAAAAACTGCCCAGCCTGGCGTAACACTTATTAAGTATGCCTTGTCTTTTAAACTGTTCCTATAGTATGACACATTATGTATTATACAAGTCAGAAAAGGACAAATAATATGTTGGGATGTTTTAATTGTTAGATACCTAGAAAATAGAAGTATTAATGTGGGCTTCTTAATTGATTTTTTCACCAAATGTAGTCCTTATGTGGATATTTAAATAGGTCACATAAGACACGTTTATAAAATTGATATATAATGAATAATATGAATTCTTTTATCTATAGCAGCATTTGTAGAAACTCATGTATTTAAAAATAGTAATAGTGTTAACTTTATTACCTTGTTGAATATTTTAGAAAGTTAACTTTTTTTTGACATAGACTTGACACCATGTAATGTCTGTAGGAACTTATTCCCGGTGAAGACAAGATAGCTAATATTAGCAACAAGCTGTTTTTTGGGTACAACAAATAAAAACTTCCAACTATTACAATTCATAACCCCACCTCACTCCCAAACTCCCAACACACACACACACACACACACACACACACACACACACACACACACACACACACAAGACAGATTCAATAATTCAAAACATTTTGCTTCACCTCAGCCAAGGCCCATTTTACATCAATAGAGTTCTTTTAACTTGCTAGTTACCCATGTCACCCACTACTGCCTCAAAGTCCAGGCTTATATAATATTGAATTCTGCTCTCATAAGTCTCATTTGAGATCCTGGCTTAATGTACACCCAGATGGATGAAGGGAGTGCAAAGATCCAGGAAAGAACTTTCTACTGAAGCCATGTTGAAACCCAACTCAGAGTTCCCTTTCTGATTTGCCATGGAACAGTTAAGATTTGCATAGTGAAGTTCCATACATGCTGTAACGAACCACAGCAGTCCATGCAAGTGTCATTTTTATGTGAACAGATGCTGCCAACATTAAAATACTGCCTTGATATCATATTGCATTGAAATGTTTAGAGAAGCTAGAACACTCTTTAAAATTCTCCAAATGAACTGTACTTTGCTGATATTAATGACATACTAGGCATTGCTAAATCCTAGCATTTCCAGAGTCATGTCTTTGCCTTCACCAGCTCTCATAACTAGGCCTAATATATTTTGTCTGTCTACTTCCTATGTGTGTCCTTTACACCAGGAACAGCTTAGGACAGCATAAGCAGATGGAAGATTCCAGACTTTATTCCTGTGTATTCTTACTTCCCAAGTAGTCTATGTCATACTTGGAAGCAAAGGTAATCTTTTGTGTTACTATATTCGTCATATATAATCTTTTACATAGACCATGGTTGGCCTCAAATTCATAATAATCCTATATTCATAATCCTTTAATTGTTGAAAAGGTATCATGTATCATCTGATATAGAAGCACTGGTGATATTAATGGTAACAAAGAAAGGCTCTGTTGTTACAGAACATATCAGGTATTTGTTGCAAATACATTATTTCAGAAAGTCATATGAAACAGCGTTAAAAGGCATGCTCAGTTTACTTAGTCCAAGATGTTTTGAGAAGTTATTTTGATATGTTCTTCCCACAAACTTAATTTTCAAGTTTTTTTTATGGCATCCTTCGCTTAGAGAAATCAGTAGTAAAACATTCATATTGTGGAACTTTGATTAAATGAACCGCATGTCAGGAGATTTGAATTTAAAAAGAAAATGTTGGGTTTCAATTTTTTGTCTACATTATGGTTTTTATGTCCATGTTAACCACTTGTCACAAAATTCTAGTAGTGCAAATAAATACTAGAATATAGGGTTTACATTATCATTAATATATGTAAATACAATCTACAAAAGACATAACAATAAAATAAGCAATAATAATTTGTATGTGCCCTTAATTTATTTACTTGGTCTTCAAAATACTATTTTGTAAAACAATTAGCATATTATAGTCTTGACCTCTTTGCTCATATTCTCATTCCTTCCACTCTTCAGTTGAACTTTGGGAGCTCAGTCTAGTGCTCCAATGAAGGTCTCTACCTCTGTTTTCATCAGTTGCTGCATGTAGGGTCTATGGTGATATTTAAGATATTCATCAGTCTGACTACAGGGCAAGGCCAGTTTTGGCACAGTCTCCTCTATTGTTGAGGATCTTAGCTGGAGTCATCCTTGTGGATTCCTGGGAATTTCTCTAGGGCCACATTTCTTCCTAGATCCATAATTGTTGAAATAGGAGCAGCGGGGCGCTGTCCCGCCACCCAGCCGCCCACATGGCTAGCTTTATACCCGAAATAATTACATGGAAACTGTATTCTTTTAAACACTGCCTGGCCCATTAGTTCCAGCCTCTTATTGGCTAGCTCTTACATATCGATCTAACCCATTTCTAATATCCCTGTAACACCACGAGGTGTCTTACCAGGGAAGATCTGCGGCTGTGTCCGGTAGGAGAATCATGGTGACTCTCTCACTTGGCTTCTTTCTCCCAGCATTCTGTTCTGTTTACTCCGCCTATCTAAATTCTACCCTATCAGAGGGCCAAGCAGTTTTCTTTATTACTTAACCAATGAAAGCAACAGATAAGATACAACACCCACCTCCATCACATAATGGCTCCCTTAATCAAAAAATCTCTTTCCTTGCCACTGAAACAGTTTACTTGAATTAATGGAAGCTCACTAACTCCAGTCAGACAGGGAAGGAAACAGCATAGTTCCAAACTAGTCCCTCTGAATGTAGGTGACAGTTATATGTCTGGGGAAGACTGCAGGGCATCTGGCAGTGGCAGCAGGATTTATCCCTATTGCTTGTATTGGCTTTTTGGGAACCTATTCTCTTTGGATGGATACTGTGCTCAGACTCTATATAGTAGGCAGGGCCTTGGACCTTCCCCAAAGCAATGAGCCTTACCCTCTCTGAGGAGTGAATGGGGGTGAGGTTGGGGGAAATGGGGGGGTAGAGGAAATGTAGAGGGGATGGGAGGAGTGGAGGGTAAAGGAACTGGGATTGGTATGTAAAATGAAAAAAAGATATTTTGTTTTTTTCAAAAAAAATAAAATAAAGGGAAAAACAATATATTAGAAATATGTGAAAAGTGTTCTAGATGAAAACCTACATTGGATATAAAGAAAGACAAAAGAATACATATACTTGAGTATAATTTTTATATTATCATATGTGTTCACAAAAGAAAGTTAATCATGGTATCAGAAGTTTTGTGTGTCAACCACCAATGGGAGGTAACTTTTAAAATTTTCCCACAAATTAAATAAGGAAAAGTCATAATAAATTCCTCTTACAAGACCACTTTCATTAACAAACTGGGATAAAAGCAGTCATATAACTATTCTGTCAGATCAAATTGTCCTTAGGACTATGCTATTTGATTTGTATAACCAATAAATCATATCTAAAGAGAGCAACTAATCAACCTTATAGGCTGCATTAAAATAACTTAAGTTCTAACGGAGTAAGGGAACTCATTGTGAGATTACTCCTTAGACAACATTCAGGAAAGAGGTTGAAACAAATTCTAATTTTCTGCATATGTATTTCTGCATATTCTTTCATAAATATAGAGCCCCCAACTCTGTAAACTACAGTAAGTCAAGCAACTAAATCATATAAAACAAAACTTTTGAAATACAATTTTAAATACTCAGTTATATATATCAATTGATGCTACTTAGAATGACACTGAAATTTCATCTTGCAGGAGGACATTTGTATTAAAAATATGCCAAAAATATGAAATGAAAAGTGAGGTCTGTGAGAACTGGTAGCATCAGTCAGAGTATCACAAAGAAATGGAGATAGTTTGAGTAGGGGAATAAAGAGACGGAGTAGCTTAGCCAGGGAGCAAACAAGCTGATGGAAGGAAAGAGCAGGAAGTGCCCATCAGGCAAAGGCAGGAAGGAGGAGGAAATGATAGTGCTGCACAGATGTCAAGGCAATTGTAAGGACCTGTTCCTTCTAGTTGGAAAACTGCAGGTGGTGCTGCCACTATTGGGTAGCTCTCAGTAAAACGGAAAAGACACAATGCCTCTACCATTTTCTTTCGTCTCTCCTCCCCTGCCATCTTCCATCAGTCCCCTGCCTTTGCCTCTCCCTGGAAATGAGAGGCCAACTGGTAGCAGATTCTGAGAGTAACAGTCTGCTAGCAAGAAGCTGGGATGGACCCAAAGGCAAGCACAACTAGGAAATGAAATTCTCCCTTCTTCTTAGCGAATCAGTAGTGCAAAGACTGCTTCCTCCACACACTATTTTCTCCAAGACTATGTTTAAAAAAAAAAGAAAAGAAGAAAAGAAAAGAAAGCTTTTTGATCTTAGAGTTAAGTTCTATAAATGAGCTTGTTCTAGTTTTGGATATTAAAAAAAATAAAGCTTCCCTAAAAGTACAAAGAAGCAACAATTTAGACCTCTATTTAAACCAATTTCAATTTTTCCTTCTGCTCCCTTTGGTTTCTGTACTAATGTGATAGATGGATCCTAGATCTGCCATTTTCTATTTTGTCTACCCACATCTGCTCTCTCTATCACTTACGGCATAGACTTGCTTTTCTTTGGAAAAGGTAAAATATACTTTAAACGGTATCATGTTTTCAGTATATTCTTATAGATTTACTTTGTACTTTTCAAGTTAAAATTCTGAAATGATTAATCTTTTTAATTAAAAAATGTTCTGTAAAATGTTGATTTCTTATTTTAAATACTAATTGGGATGTTCAGGAGCAATACTTGGTACTTAAAGGAATGCTTCATCTGTGGTGAAAAGAACGGACACTCACACAGAGATGAGTGATAACACAACCATACAGGAGTCCCACTTTTGTGCATGCGAAAAATAAGAAATCTGTCTCATTGTTCTGTTCTGAATGCAGTTTGAGCATTGGGTGAAGAGGATGTCTTTTCTTCAGTGTGTACTGTGGGCATTTGTCAGGGGGTTGTAGAGTGTGACTCACATATCAGACCTCACTTATGTTGTTTTGATGAGTGTGCCCTTTTGTGCTGGTACTATTCTTTCTGTTACTATAGCTGAGTTTTATAATTTAAAATCTAGGATAGTGGTAGCTCTTGCAAGTTTTTATGCATTTCTTTTTGTTGAGTTGTTTTTTATTACTCAGGGTTGTTTTGTTGATATTTGTTCTTTTTGTTATCATAAGACATGTAAGAAAAGTTTTTAAATTTATTTCAAGAATGCACTGGAGAGATGGCTCAGTGGTTAAGAGCACTGACTGATCTTCCAGAGGTCCTGAGTTCAATTCCCAGCAACCACATGATGGCTCACAACCATCTATAATGAGATCTGGTGCCCTCTTCTGGCCTGCAGGCATACATGTAGACAGACACTGAATACATAATAAATAAATAAACTTTAAAAAAAGTTATATTTAAAAAAAAAGAATGCCCTGGAATTTTCACGGGGAATGTAATGAATCTGCAGATTGCATTTAGTAGGATGGATATTTTCTTAATATTAATCCTCAAACCCATTAATATAGAAATATATATAATAAGGCAGTGGTTGTGCATATGAATTCAATGCATTCAACTAGGTAAGTTAGTCATCAATCCAAGAATGAAGTCCTACCTCAAGCCAAGAGGCTGTCTGTTGGCTTGATGGGTAAGGAGAGTCAGTTTTGTTAAGAATGTGGTCCCTGGTGTCTTGATCATGTTATAGGGAAGGAAGGAAATGACACTTATACTTAATGGATTAAAAATTAAAAAAAGAGTAGTACTCCATTGTGTAAATGTACCACATTTTCTTTTTTGTTATTTTTTTAAAGAAAACAAACTATGTTTTTTCATTTTATATACCAATCCTAGTTCCCTCTCCCTCCCCTCCTCCCATTTCCTCCACCTACCCCCTACTCCACCCTCATCTGTGATGGGGGAAGCTCTGTTAGCCAGTCACTTTTAAGAAGTGGAACCTAGTTAAGGCGTGGTTACCTGGAGCCCAAGAAGAAAATCTGGGATGGATGAGGTGCTTGCTTTCTCTGGGTGATTCCTGCCAGACACGGCAGAACTCAGACATTCCATTCTTCTGGCGTAAGTTTCCCCTTATAACAATTAAAAATATAATTGTTTATTTTTAAGCTGGCCTGGTTATTTCCCAAATCAAGTGAACAGTTACACATCCACTCCTGAGAGAGGGTAAGGTACATTGCTTTGGGAAAGGTCCAAAGCCCTCCCTCACCACTATAATTTGGCTGAGAATGGTATCTCTCCAAACTGGCTTTTTTGGAGCCTATTCTTTATAGAGGGATACCTTGTTCAGCCTAAATATAGTGGTCAGGACTTTGGTCCTGCCTCAAAACAATGTGTTAGACTTTGATGATTCCCATGAATGGGAGCCTTACCCTTCTGAGGAGTGAATGGGAAGTGAGATGGGGAAGGAAGGTAGAGGGGGCAGTAAGGGGGAGAGTAGGAACTGTGAGATTATTATGAAAAATGAGAAAAGGTAGAGTTTTTAATAAAAATAAATAAATTTAAAAAATAAAAAGACACAAAATTGGATGTGTAGAAAAAAAATGTTAACCGAAAGGTGTCTAGGGGAGTAAGGTCTAAATATATTGTACAAAATTCTTAAGATTTAATTTTGTGTGAGTGTATGTGTGTGTCTGTGCATGTGTGTGAATGTGTGTGTCTTTGTATTTGTATATATACATTGTAAAGTAGACTAGGCATGGTGGCACACACTCTTAATCTTAGCATTCAGAAGGCAAAACAGGCAAATCTCTGGCAGCTCAAAGTCTTCCTGGTCTACAAACAAGTTTCAGGCCAGCCAGAGTTATATGGTGAGATTTTATCTCAAAAAATAAACAAATAGAAAATGCAAACACACACTTACATGTAGTACTGGCCTAGGCATAGAGATAATTTTATGTGCTTTCTGGACTTTGTCCATACAAAATACACATATTTTCTTTCAATATTGAGACATTTTGTTTCCGTGGTTGAAAGGTAATACTGTCACTCAACATTAATATTTATGACAGCTATTATATTCTGTTATAATGTTGTAAGATTGGACATCTTAATAAGGAATTTTGAATGCATATATATTATACTGTTATCAGGATACAATCAATATTGTTACAAAGGTAAAAAGTGTTGTGCCTTAGGGAAATTTTGCTCGTAGGGATACATAGCTGCTAAATGTATTTAACCCTATTTTAATCCCTAATCAATTCATCTCTAATAAAAGCATTATATCTTTTTATTTTGCAGGTCATTTGATGCTATCCTTAGTTGTAGTTACCTCAAACTACTTCCAAATGATACTGTAAGTCTTTGTTTTATAAACTCTTCTCTCATACAATATAAACTGACTGGTACCCCGCCTTCCTCCTCCAATCATTCTCTCCCTTTCCTCTCCTCTAGATCTACTTCCTCTCCATTTCTCTTCAGCAAAGAGCAGGACTTCCAGGAATATCAACTGTTTGACATAACAAGATGCAATCAGACTAGGCACAAAACCCTCATATCAAGGCTGGTCAGCAGGACGAAAAGAGTTCAAAAAGCTGAGAAAACAGTCAGAGACACCCACCCACACACTCCCACTGTTAGGAGTCCCACAAGAACAACAAGCTTTATAACTATTACATATAAGCAGAGATCCTAGCGCAAACACATAAAATCTCTTTGATTGTCACTTAAGTCCCTGTGAGACCATATAAGTCCTGCTTAAATGGTTGTGTGGGCCATGTTCTTCCGCTGTCCTAAATCCCTTGATCCCATCAATTCTTCCTCTTCCTGGGGAGTCCCTGAGCTCTGCCTAATGTTTGATTGTGGGTCTCTATCTGCCCCATCAGCTGCTCAGTGAAGCTCCTGGATGAAGCCTCTCTGACATTGATTTATGAGTATAGCAGAATATTGATAGGAATAATTTCATTTACTATTTTGTTCTTTCTTAGTCAAGTCATGCTTGCTCTTCCCTAGTCTTATCAAATATTTCTGAACATGATACTCACTAGATTGCTCTGTAACACCAGTTCTAAACTGTTGTGGGATAATCTTTTTGAAAATGGTAAAGATGTGCCTCTGCCTGTAGTTTTTTGATGGGGAGTTGACTCAGTTAATAAAGCACTTTCTGTGTAACTTTAAGGACCTGAGTTAAGATCCCAAGAACCCAAGAAAATTCAAACAGTCTACTTCATTCCTGTAATCTCGGAGCTCTTGTGCTGAGATGGGACACCGACACCAGTTTCCCTTGAGGTAGCTTGTGGTTCAAAGCTCTAACAAGAAGGGGATCATAACTCATACTAGGTGAAAGGTGAGAACTGAGAATGAAGGTTGAGTGTCATCTCTAAATACATTCTGACCTGCACATTTGCTCCATGAAATGCTCCTGCCAAGATTTATACATTCAAAGACATGAATACAATGTATACATATATGCAAACACCATACAAACACAAACATTTTAAGACATTACCTTATTCCATGAGTATGCCTCTAGTTTATTATTCTATGCATCTAGATTTAGGAGAATCTTTAAAATACGTAATGCGTATAGTAACATAAGATAGAAAAATATGATGAAAATTTAAATATTACTATTAAATGAAAGAGCTGAAACTCTGGGTGGTCTTGTAGAACCCGTCAAATATTCCTGATGCCGAGGACCACACAGAGGGAAACTGTAGTGCTCTATTATATTGTTAACAGCCATTTACAATGTTTTTTTCTACTTATTAAACTGTAATTGCCTTTTGTGTCTGGAAAGCTTACAATTTCTTGATCAGGAAGTCACGGGGACTCTTATCAGCAGGGGAAAATGAAAAAGAGAAAAAGAAAAGCTTATACTGGAAAATGTGTTTATGAAAAACAATCTCATCAGTAAATTTCCTTTTACCTATAGTTGACACCCTAGTTTAATTAGAGGGTTGTTTTGTTTGTGATCTCTTTGATTCTCTGCAATCCTCAGTCTTTCAGATTTCTCTGTGGCCTACCTTTTGTTTGGCACGTCTGTGTGTTCTGTGTATTAAGTACTATACTAGTTGATAGCAACTTTAAATTAATATAACATCCATAATCCCAATGATTATCTACTTGTTTTCTTTTTTTCTTTTTTTTTTTTTTTTTTTTTTTGGTTTTTTTGAGACAGGGTTTCTCTGTGGTTTTCGAGCCTGTCCTGGAACTAGCTCTCGTAGACCAGGCTGGTCTCGAACTCACAGAGATCCACCTGCCTCTGCCTCCCGAGTGCTGGGATTAAAGGCATCTGCCACCACCGCCCGGCTGCTTGTTTCCTTTGAAAAACAATTCACTTATAATCGCCAGGGGTGGAAACTGCGTGTTAGTGTGGAATGTGGTCTATTGAACACTTCTGGATGTCCTTCCGTTACTGGCTTGAATACCTGAGACCCAAGAACATTACTGATCCCTGCTATTCTGTTTTCTGGAGAAAATTTACATCTCTGGAGAAGAGAAAGCATTGGGGTTTATGAGAGACTTACAGCACTGACTATCAGTTTTTAATCTAAGAGTAACCATTCACACAGTAAGCCTGAGTTGATTATTACTTATTAGTGAAATTTCACATACAATAAGAAGTTGACCATAATTGATTACACCGTGCTTCCTGTACTTTCTTTTTCCTCACTAGAAACTAAACCTAGGACCTTGGTCATGGTTGTCAACCATTCTCCACTGAACCACCTCCCTGGTCTAATTTGCATTTTGAATACATGGAAACTTAAGATGCCTACAAACAAAGAAGACAAATGTTTACCTTATGTTTGCAGAATATGTTTGACTCTTTGGTTTTCAGGGACTAGTGGATTTTTAATCAAAGCCAGTCAATGACATATTCCAAAGTAACACTGCATAAATAATCCCTTACATGACCCGGGAGGACCCAAAGGTTATCACAGTTCTTTCACTGATGCCTTTTTCCCAAGGACTAATAATTTAGAATCAGTGACAATGAATGAAAGAAAAAAAACTAAAACGTGACAGGATTCCTTCATTCCAGAAAACAAATAAAACAAAGCTAAACATTTTTTTTTTAACTATTAATTCAATGTATACTAGGTTGTATTTGTTTTACGTAAACTATGAGAGTGAGAGCTTTTTCGTTTCCCTTCTTCCCACCTGTTTTGGTGCTCAATGCATTTTGTGACATACATGTTTTTCCTTAGGTGTTATCCTGTGATCAGAAAGATGGCTAATGAATTATGTCAGGAGAAGCCTGGGGCCTGTTTCTCATCTGGAGCCTGCTAGATTGCAGATTTGTATTTATCCTGACGAATTGGCCCTGGCACTCTAGAGATTTAGTTCAATTTCCTGCCCTGACAGGCTCTGTGAGTATCACATCCCTCCTTAAACGTTTTCCCCAAAAGATGGCACACACATCATGCCTTTACCAGCTAAGCACACTCATTTCCCACCTCTTTTACAGAATTTATAAAAAATATTGCAATGAGAAAATTATGAAACTGACTATATTTTAATTTGTCTTTCTACTTTTAAACACTAAAAGTTTGAGGCATTAAGAAAGAAGGGCAAGAATTAAAGGGGAAAGAATCTCAAAATAATATAATTTATAGCGATGAAATTGCATTTATAATTAGTAGAGATAAGAGTTTATATAAATATAATATAACATAATATAATATTGAAAATGAAGGTGTCAATCCTTAGATGAAACTTCAGGTATTTTGAACAATTATTCTAACTGCACAGAAGTTGGCTGAGAGGTACAGCGTGTGTGACTGCAAAACTGTTTGTGAAGGCATGGTGAAACCTGGGAGGAATTTTTGTCATTCATGAATACCAGCTCCCACAACTGCAGAAAGACCATGGGCATCTTCTCTCAGATGCTCTATTAATTATCAGTAGAAAAGTGTTCTTTACAGATTCACTACTCACTGTAGTTTAAATATGCTGTGTGAGCGCTGCCCATTGACCCCCCCCGCCCCCGCATGCTTATGATGTTGCCATATTGATAGCAAATAGATGCATAACTCCAGCCAGGAAAGTGTCCTCCTCTGTGCTCCTATATTGTACATTGCAAAATGCCATGGATACCTTTTGGTTCTTACACAAAATTTGTACTGTTTAAACATTATACACTACATGAAGAAAGTATTACTAGGTCATAAATGTCTCTTGTGCGTTCTTTACTGGTCTCCAGACCATAATTCTATGATATTAGTTACTATCATAGAAAATGCTGCTACACTGAAAATGGTGGAGTGAACAAATTGATTGCTCATCAACCCTATCCAGAAATGAAATTTTTATCTTATGTACGATCGTATCGTATATAGTCCTTCTAAAACACCTAGAACCTGAAATTAATTGATCCTGAAAAATGAAGAAAACACTAAAATATATCATGTTACAAATCCATTGTTATCGGGGTGACATGAACCATAAGAACATATTGATCAGAACAGTAATCAATCGTACTCGAAAAACAAATAAATATCCTGGCTTCACAATTACATTGTTTCAAGATTTGGCTAACATTATTTAGTTTTGTGAGTGAGTATTACATGTGCAGCTTCTGCTGAATGTGAAAAAAATGTAATTTATCCTTTTTCAGGTTCATTCTGCCTTCCAAATTGTCCTTCTTTACAATCACCCTCTTGAGGTTTCCTTTGGCATAAACGTTGAGGACTGATCTTTTCTTTCTAGTGATATATCATTTTGGTTGATTTTTCCCTTCATATTTCTAGCAAAAAGATTATTTCTGCTACTTTGGTATTATATATTCATCCAGACAGAGCATCCTTACATAGCTCAGTTCGGTCCTCAAACACACGGTACTCCTTTTTCAACCTGCTGAATGCGAGAGTGGTGTCCATACCTAGCATTCCAGTGACATTGTTTTAATGTGGAGCCGTTTTTCAGGCTCTTTTGCAGTAGGACCCGAGGTAAACACTGATGCCTCATCAACATTCTTGAGACTCCAAGAGAGAGATGATTGTCACCAACAGGTACTTCTGCACCATTGTAAGACTGTTAGACTACAAGCATCAATTGTAACCATAAATTCAGTTAGACAAAATCATTTAGATCACGGCTTCTCAAATTCCAGTAAGAATATGTGATCCTCAGAGGGTCTTGTTAAAAGACAAATTCTGATTTCTTAGGTTTGGAATGAGAGTCTATATTTTTGTTATGTCTCTAGGACATGTACCACAGACAAGTCATTCAAAGTCAAATGTGACATTGTGTTTGGTAAAGCACTTGTCCAGTACATGAGAGACCCTGAAAGAAAGCCTGCAACTTGCATAAAGAGAATTGCATGAATTAGGTCCTTTCACGTAAGCAACCAGCAAGTACACTAAAAAGATCCTTTAAATATATCCAATGCTTCTTAGTCTGAACTTAGGCCCCCAACTGATTACAGGCAAATGTTCCTACACAAGATTTAATATAATAGCAGTCATTAAATTCCTACTGAGCACTTTAAATATGCAGTGCATAAAAATGAGATTAACATGAAATAACTTATTGGCAAGGATTACTATTTTAGGTGGCAATTTTGCATAAAATAAACTTGTCATTAAGCATAGGTATTGAATAATGGATATTGCCATAGAATAACATATAACAAGTTAATATCGATATCAATCAGATAAGGGTTGGTGAGATGACTCTGTGGAAAGAGCACTTCCTGTCAAAACAAGAGAGCTGCCGTTCAGATCTTTATCATTTGCTAAGAAGCTGGACATGGCAGGCATCCAGCAGTAGGGAACAGAGAAAAACAAATTCAGAAAGCTCACTGTCCAGCCAGCTTCCAAAACCTTGAATTTCAGATTCAAAAAGACACTAACTCAAAATGAAAAGTGGCGAATAATAGATGCCAGCTCATATCCTCTGACTTCCACATACATGGTTCCCTGTACGTGTATTCTATACCTCATATGTGTTCACATACACACACACACACACACACACACACACACACACACACACACACAATTATATACATAATCATACTATAACTATACATCAAGAAGATAGAAAGTATGTACACTGAGTTTAAAGTTCCCAGAAGGTCAAGCTTGGGATTTTTGCAGGCAACTTAATTCTATTATCTTTAATTTTTGAATTATTAATCAAAAATTTCTTACCTCTCACCTGAAAAGAAAATAGATTTTGCCCAAGCAGGACTTAGAAACAGTAAGTTTTTTGGTTTGTTTTTTCATACTCAATTTCAATTAATACACCTAGCCTTTCTGAGCTTGCAAGTATTTCTCATTTCCTTTGGGAATTGTAAGCTCATGTATTTGAGATGTAGACAAGCGTAGGCCGTAGGATGCAACTGTGTCTGTTCTGTATGACAACTTGTGTTCATCAGACACTAAGGCATCTATTCATTTCCATGTCAGCATCATGACTGTGTGCAATTTCCTTTTGCCTCATTCTGGTTTCGTGCCCATTTTCTAAGTTCATTTATGCAAATATGGAGATGGGTTATTTTCATTCTGATTTCTGGCTATTATTTCTGAATGAACATCAATCAAATTCAGCGACTAGACCTTTAAATTTCTATGTCTCACGCTCTTCAGTATTTGCCGGCTGCACGTGAATGACAATTTCTGAATGTATGCAACCCCCACTTGCAGGCTGCATCCAGAGCAAATGTGCAGGTTCCCTAAAGAGGTAATCAGAAGTTATACTCCGCTGGAACAAAAGAAAATCAAGCAAGATTATTTAGTTCTGTTGTAAATGCCAGTGAGCTGCTTTAGACAAGAGAAGAATGTTGCAAAGTCTCTATCTCTTCTAACAGATGCACTCAATCTGAACACATTTCAGCATATTTAGAAGTGAAAATAGATACTGCATTTTGAAGTAAACATTGCCTTGAAATCCATGAATAATCATTTGAATACAATTGTGCATTTCAAATGAATTGTGTGTTTTTAATAATGGAAGAAGAGAAAAATTTCTTCATTCAAATGGAAATGGTTTTTCATCTAATCTTCTGTGATGGTGGCAATCTTACAGCAGAACACTTGCCAGAACTAAGGGGTTGCAAGAATTATTTTTAACTTCCCTGGTATTGTTTTAAATATCACAACTTCCTCAGTTATTAAAAGGAAACTGCTATGACATCAGACATTATTGCACTGAAAACTAACAAAAAGTGAATTTAACAACATTGTTTAATAATAGTAAACTAGTACATGCACATTTGATTTCAGTTATGATCTTATAATGAAGAAGGTATTTCTCAAGATACACAGTATTGTCTCTGTTTAATCTATATATGTATGTGTGAATATATGTGTGTATATATATGGTATTATATGTATATATGTATGAATGTAGATAGTATTAGACATAATATAATATTATGAAGTTAGAAACCAAGGACTGTATTTCACTTTACTGGACATTTTGTAAATGACATTTACTTTGGTACCATTTTAAAGAACTTGTTTGCTTCTAAATAACAGTAATGACCAAGTTTCAGGTAATTCTGCAGTAACAATAGGCAAAATTCAGGGCAGTGTCTAAAGCAGAAAGAGCAAACATTATTGTTCTTCTAGCAACTTCACACCCTTCCCAAGTTACTGAAACCGAATTTGTCTGGGCACTGAGATTCAGAAAACAATATCAAAGTTTGGTAATCCAAAATGCCACAAATGAAAGTCACAAGTCTTTTCAGTTTAGTTTTCAATAATTCTAGTAAGATATGTGTCTTTCCCCAGGCTTTGTTATTTTGAAACATCCCCACTCTCTACATAGCTCTCATACTAATGAGGTATTGACTAAAGACAATTGATGCTTTTTTTGCTACTACATTAGCCACTGGTTTTTCTCAGATAGACACAAGTTTATTTGCATTTTTTCTAGTCTTCTACGTATTAGTAGAGTTGAATAATCTGTCAGCATACAGCCTGGGCCTTGACCTTCTACCTTTGTCAATATTGCAGTCTTAAAGAGGCTATGATTTTAAAGAAGTCTCTGATTTCTGCTAATCTCCATAGCATCAAACAAGACCCACGTGTTTATTGAGCATTTTAAGGAAATGTAAGTTATGCATATCATAAGAAAAGGAAGCACTCACGTAAACCCAATGACATCCCCAAAGATGCCTTAAGAAAACAGAAAATAAAAGTGGGTAACATTTAGCACTTGAATTTTGATTGGACTCTATTGTTATATAATACCATGTATTTTATTAGGTGAGCGAGGAATTGCTTAAATTGCTAGTGCTATTTTCTTCAGAGCTAGATGAGTTTAACAGACGGTGTGGAGTGGGAACAATTTCTAGAAGGATCTGTAAAACGATTAGCCTGAGATTGTGAGTTGGAGGGTGGTAGGCATTGGTGCAAGACGGAGTTTGAGTCTCTGATGTTTTGACTCTCCATCAGGATCTCAGTTTTACTTGAAGTAATTAAAAGATGTAGTAGTTAAATAATTAAAACTAGTTTAACAAGTCATTGTTTTTTACTGCTGAGTAGTATATATATATTCCATACTTTCTTCATCCATTCTTCCATTGAAGGGCATCTAAGTTGTTTCCAGGTTCTGGCTATTACAAACAATGCTGCTATGAACATAGTTGAGCATATACTTTTGTTGTATGATAGGGCATCTCTTGGGTATATTCCCAAGAGTGGTATTGCTGGGTCCAGGGGTAGCTTGATCCCGAATTTCCTGAGAAACCGCCAAACTGCTTTCCAAAGTGGTTGCACAAGTCCACATTGGAGCACCGGACTGAAACCCCAAGGTCCAAATCAGGAGCAGAAGGAGAGAGAGCACGAGCAAGGAACTCAGGACCGCGAGGGGTGCACCCACACACTGAGACAATGGGGATGTTCTATTGGGAACTCACCAAGGCCACCTGGCCTGGGTCTGAAAAAACCTGGGATAAAACCGGACTCGCTGAACATAGCGGACAATGAGGTCTGCTGAGAAGTCAAGAACAATGGCACTGTATTTGGATCCTACTGCACGTACTGGCTTTGTGGGAGCCTAGGCAGTTTGGATGCTCACCTTACTAGACCTGGATGGAGGTGGGAGGTCCTTGGACTCTCCACAGGACAGGAAACCCTGACTTCTCTTAGGGCTGACAAGGGAGGGGGAGTTGATCGGGGGAGGGGGAGGGAAATAGGAGGCGGTGGCGGTGAGGAGACAGAAATCTTTAATAAATAAAAAAAAAACTAGTTTAAAATTAGAAGCCTAATGTAAGTGCAATACATACTGAAAATTATTTATATTATATTGTGTTTTTGGCTGTCTCTATTTCTATAAAGTCCAGTTAGTCTTTGATTTTTTCCCATTGCTCCCTAATGACAAATAGCTACAAAGAAATACCAACAAATGTTACAATGAGTGTTTGTATTTGTAGAAAACCTTTGGCTAGCCATAGTACTGTTTTTTTATTTTTTGTTTTGTTTTGTTTCTTTGAGATGGGTTTCTCTGTAGCTTTGGATCCTGTCCTAGTATCTTTTGAGGGTTAGAGAAATGGATCAGAACTTGCTCCTCTTGCAGAGGACCACAATTTAGTTCCCAGCTTCAATTTAAGAAGCCTATAAATGCTGGACTTTGTTCTTCCTTCTGTTATGTGTGCATACCCTCATGCACACTGATATATACATACATATATATGTATATATATGCATATATATATTTAAAATTCAAAAGGAAAGCTTTGCAAAGCTCAGTAAGAAAACATGAAGTGGTCAGAGCTAACAAACTTAAAGAACTCTTCTGGTTTATAATATTTTTCTAGTGCATGGTTCTAATTTCTAAAACATGAAGAAACATACTTTTTACTTATTTAACGTCTATAGTGGATATTCTTGGTCATAAGACAGTTCTTAACCACTCCTCTTTCTGAAGCAGGATCCCATGTCTGTTGTAGCTACATTGTCCCACACCACTTTAATCTTGAATAAAGCAGCAGAAAGAGAGGCTGGAGAAATTCACTCATGGCATTTAAATTGTTCTACAGTGAAGCCTAATGGGATGAGCACTTTGGATAATAAGCAACTCTGGAAATGCGGTCTAATGATGTGGCAGAAAGGAAGAAGGAATCCAATTGATTGTGATTGCTGGGAGGGGGGCTGTTGAGAAGAGGGTTAGGAGTCACAGACATGACTTTAATTTTCTTTCTTCGGTCAAATAAAAGACCTATATGTTCTTAGGTTTGGCCTAATCTGTTGACAACTATGTGCAGATGTATCTAATAATTCTTTCAATAAATATGTTAGAAAAATTGCTATCCTGGAGTTGTGATTTTTGTTTTCTGAGAGCTTATTTTAGGAAAATAAAATAATCCTAGCTCTCTCCTTATTCTATTGAGGAAATGGATGAACAAACAGAAAACTATTTTTGGAAGAAGATTACCTATGCATAGGCTTAGTTCTTTTCGGTTTAAGAAGTGTGGAAGAAGAATCCAAGGGATTGTTTCCTTATCTATTTATTTAAAGGGGATCACAACTGACCAGAGGATTACTTAAAGAGACGTGAAACATATACAGGTTCAAATACAGTGTTTAAGTGCTGAGAGGGAGAAGGTTGCACAAAGTCCTGCTCCTATCCAATAAGTTCTTTGTAATTGATCCCCATTAACAAAGGGAAAATCAGATTTCCCAAGCACTCTTCAGGGCAGATCCTATGCCAAAGTGTAGCTAACCAATACAAAAGAATCCTATTTTTTTTTTGTTGTGGTTGTTGTTTGTGGGGTTTGGTTCCTTTTGACAATCTTTCTCTAATTGGTCTTTTATTTCTTAGTTTTGATTTTCAGTTTTTGTTTTATGTTTCTTTTAATTTGTTTTTTATTCTGAATCAGAGGAGGGAAACAAATATAAAGCTGAGTAGATAGACGAGTGGGGAGAATCTTGTAGTCATTGGTGGAGGGAAAATTTGGTGAAAATATATTGTATGAAATTGTATTTAAAATTCAGTAATAAAAATATTTGCAAAAAGAGAGACTTGAAAGATGAGGAGAAAAAATATATTGGAAGAGTTATGGTCTAACCTAGGAGGCCAAAAGTTAAAGATATGAAGATAGTGTTGGTCACTGTTCTATTGTTTTGAGGAGATACCATGACAAAGAAAACTTAATAGAAGAAATCATTTAATTGGATAATTCCATTCAATTTCAGAGGATTAGGTTATGGTCATCATGACAGGAAGCATGGTGGCAGGCAGACATAATGATAGATAAGTAGTTGGGCTTGTATCTTTATCACAAGGCAAGAGTCAGTAAGAGAGAGAGAGTCCACCTCGGTGACACCCTTCTTCCAACAAGGTCACACATTCTAGTCTATCTCAAACACTTACAATAACTAAGGATGAAGCTCTCACACATTTGAGCCTATGGAAACCACGCTAATTCAAGCCACCACTGATATAAAAGTTAGTACATATTCCACTGGAAAAAGATCAGAAAGTACTTGACATGTATAAATGAGTGGGGTATGAAAAAAGATGAGTTTACAAAATAATGAGCGGGGCGGTGGTGGTGCACGCCTTTTCTCTTAGCACTCGGGAGGCAGAGGCAGGTGGATCTCTGTGAGTTCGAGGCCAGCCTGGTCTACAAGAGCTAGTTCCAGGACAGGCTTCAAAGGTACAGAGAAACCTTGTCTCTAAATAAATAAATAAATAACAATGAAGAGTTTAAATGTCTGTGAAAGAGAATCTTAAATCTATTTGAGGGCAAATGGGAAGCATTAGAAAGTGTAATTCCAAGACTACTGATACTGATTTAAGTCAGTGCCTAATGGTTAGCAGAGTATAAATATTCGCTGATTGACAGGGTGGTTGCAATGGCTCTAGAAGGAAGAAGCTTTTGAGGGGTGGGGGGTGGTGCTCCTTTTCAAGTTCACTACAAATAACTACAAGGCAAGGGGATGGAAGCCCTGGGTAGATGCTTTCCAGGTCGTGGGAACAGGATGATACAGTGCAAGTGAAGTCTTTAAGTGGAAAAGAAACAGAAACACTGAGATGGATTGAATTCTGCTGACCTCTTGAAATTCAAAGCATTAGAAAGTCATAGTCAAATCTGATGGTTATACAGTTTAAAGATCTGAGAATTTTGCTTCATTAATCTTTAATGGTGTTTACATTTTATTTTGTGATAAGAGTAAATTTGTCATATTGTAGTGAAATTAACCGATTGCAAATAAAGCAATGAGTCTTTCAGCACGTGTTGTTTAAAATAGAGCAAGTAACAGAGGCAATAACCCATCCATAAAAAGCCTGCTCAACTCCAGCCAGTTGTTACCTTGTGCAAATGTAGTGAAAATGTATCTCCTATTTTTATTTGTTATTCACAAATATAGTCTTCTTTCATTAATTCTTCATTTTTTATTCAAAATTGGGAGACCTTCAATAACTTCCGTTTGCTTGCCTGAGAACAATGGCTCTCTTTGCTTCCTCCAGGATTGCGCTGATAGGGTCACTTAACACTGACCAAGGGACTAATCAAGAACTGGTGTATCTCAAAGCCTTCTCACCCTGCAATTCACTCCTTACATGAACAACTTATGGGAGAAAAGATTTATTTCAGTTCTGGCTTTCTGAAGACTCATGCAGTGAATCTTTGGTCAGAATAACAAGGTGGTAGAAATCCGTGACAGAGGACAACTTTATGTGGAGAAGAAGCAAAACGATCAAGACAGGAAGCGGCCCAAGACAGTCAAACTCCAGTTGAGGATCATCAGTTGTCTGCTTACTCTTTCTAGATCTAGTACTTGAAGTTTTGAGATTCCCATCAACACACCAACTTGCGAAAAGACTGACATACATGAGCATATGTACTAAATCAATTCATAGCACCAGGTAAAGAGTGAAATGTGAAGGTTACTAAAGGAAGCCCTGATTCCAATAAGAGAGAAACTCAAGAGATCTTCAATACTGTATTTTCCTTAAAAATATGTACAATGTTTATTACTCTATTAATGTTTCTAAGAAAGTTTTAAACAGATTTTTTTTTAAAAAAACAGGAATCTTCATACTTTATCAAATCATAAAATCTCTTCTTATGTGACACTTGTTTAATATATGTGGAATGCCAGTGTTTGGGCAGATAACATGAGAAAAAGTGAGGTGTCCTCACTGTCATTTACAATGACAAAATCATTAGAACAGTACCTTGAAAATAGAGATAGACAGCTCTGTTTATTGATTGGATATACCATTCCTTTTATAGGGAGAAAAAATTCTTTCCTTTGTAGAATATCTTTATTCACTCTATGTAAATTTCAGACATGTATGGTCATATCCACACAAGTTGCCTTTTCTCATACATAAACATACACTTTTAGGTACTTTATGGATTTTTTTGTTGTTGTTTTTTTCGAGACAGGGTTTCTCTGTGGTTTTGGAGCCTGTCCTGGAACTCCCTTTGTAGACCAGGTTGGTCTCGAACTCACAGAGATCTGCCTGCCTCTGCCTCCTGAGTGCTGGGATTAAAGGCGTGCGCCACCACTGCCTGGCTTACTTTATGTATTTTTGAATCTGATTTGAAACCTCGGTTATGTCTCCGAGGGAAGTTATAGAGATCACCACTCAATAATTATTTAGTATCAGCACTTTGATCTGTTTTAAGGCTCTGTATTATATGTCCCTGAGCATTCAATCAAGAATCTTCTTTGCCTATTCTATGTTGACCTATATGAGTATTTGGAAATCAGATTTTGACAACACATACATTTTGCAAAGAAACTGTAGTAGGATCTGCCCCTCCTCACACGGCCTCTGTCCTCCCAGGGCATGAGATTTTTAATCAAGTTATAGGGTCTGCATTAGTTACTTTTATATTGCTGGGATAAAATATTACTCCAAAGGCAACTTTTGGATGTCAGAGTTTATTTTGGAGTAGGATTCTAAGGTCTAGAGCTCATAGAGCTGTGACAGCACTGTAGTCAGTGGCAGGGATGATGGAAAGAAAAGAAAGCTGAAGGCTCACACGCTCAATCGCAAACATAAAGCAGAGTAAGCAAAGTGCAAAGAGCAAAATATTTTTGAACACTGAAAGCTTTTCTTCAGTGATATAATTTTTCCAGAAAGGGCAAACTTCCTAAAACTCCCCAAACAGAGCCAGCAGATAGAAAACAAGTATTTAAACGTGTGGGTCATTTCTCATTAAAGCATGTATAGAGTATCAATCATGAATTCTTTCCTATGGAAAGGTATCAAAAATTTCAATCACAAGGCAGAGTAATTGCCACTCTATCCTTCTTTCCACTATCGCACCAGTAGGCACATAATACATGGATTATGGTATGGAGTATGCAGTATGGAGCATATGACATTTACTCCTGTGTAAAACCAGTCCTAGTTTGTATCCTCTGCTGACATTAGGAACTTTCTCCAACAATATTAAATCTAACCTGTAGTAGTAAAGTCTTTAGGTCAGTTCTAGCTTGACTTCTCTATGTCATGCAACTCAACTATATTGTGTCGTCAGCAATAAGATCTTTTCTAGTTACAGTGAGCAACGAAAGGCAATAACAACAGGCTGTGCTTGTCATGATATCTGTTATTTCGCTATTCAATAACTCATAGGGTTGCATCCCATATCTGACAATGAATAACAGATAAAAGGGTTCCTGAGCAATAAAGTGTGCCTTATTACAGTTATCTGGAAGAAAGCTTAACAGTCCTAAAACTTAATTGAACAAATAAAGAAAATCAATCATGAGACATTTCTGCAAAACTGTAGGGTAAAAATGTAAAATAAGAAAAAATATATGCATAGAATGAATTGGTGGTATGGTGGCTCTGAAACAGAAGTTGAATGTGTGATTGAGAAGGTCATTTATTTTTCATCTAGAATTTCTAATTTGCCCTTCAAAAACAAAGATTAGAGTGGCCATACAGTTAAAGGTGAAGAAAAGACGAGTCCTTGTATATAACGTGAAATAACAGCAATTTAAATAGGAAAGTAGAGATTCTAAGATCTCAGTGTCACAGAGTACCAATGGAGAAAGGCTGAGATTTTAAAGCTTGCTAGTCGCTGGGAGCTCTACTTTCAAGGTACCAATAAAAGTGGCTTTGAGTAGTAAAGAGCTTATACATTCCTAAACCCTCAATGTGGAGCGGATAGTGTGGGGAGTGTAGGAGGAGTCTCAGAATGCTGAACAGAAACCAATTCTTGCAGCAAATCTACAGGAAGAAGACCACAGAAGAAAAGAGTAGTAAGACAGGTGGATCTCCTGTGTCTGGCAGCTCTAAGAACCTGGAGCAAGTCCCTTGGCTGTACCCGGAGCAGCAAATCATCAGGAGTACGGTGGGAATGGTGGATTTCACAAGAGTAGCTTTCCTTGGAGCAGGAACAATGGAAGCTGGTTGAGCTACCCTCCTTGTGGCCAGGTCCAACAGGTCTGCACTAGAGAATCTGTTCCAAGTGTGCTCAGGAGCAGTCTTCTTTCTTTTAAGAGCATCTAAGAGACAAAGGATATGGAGGCCAACTGTGTGGCCAGACTTTGGAACAACTAGGAGATGGACTGTTACCAGGATCTAAACAGTGAAAGTTTCCCTTCTCTTACTTCTTCAGTGAGCAATCCAATGAGGGTGTGCAGAAAGAATCTGCATACCCTGTTATATGAAGCTGTGCAGGCTCTGATGGGTGTGTGTGGGCAAATGTTGTATAAAATGAAACTGGGAGGGGAAAGTTGTCAAACTCAGTAGCTGAAAGAGAAATCCTAATCAAAATAAGAGTATTCTCAATTAGGGTCTGTGCTCTGTGCCTTTTTCTACCCCTTTTCCTTTTTGCCAGCCAGAGATCTTTAACTTGATTTTGGCTTACGTCCTTAGTTCTATGGTTCTTCATAGTTGAAAGCCGTCATTGACTGCTTCTGTGTAAGTGTTTGGGCCAGCCATAGGGTTTTGTTCTTCATTCCCTGTGCTGCCACTGACTTCATCTACAGCTAAGTAAGAACTTGGCTGTAAGAAATGCAGCAGCTCCATTTGTCACTGGCACCCATCCAATTATTCTTGGCTGTGAGCAACCAAATCTGTGGACTTTTTGTAGCTGATGCAACGAAGGACCAATTACCTTTGCATCCAGGTTCCTCCAGTGCTGAATGTTGAGCCAAAGCTGAAAATGCTGTTGGGAATCCGCCCCCTCCTGTCTTTAGCTATGATCTTCATTCGGTGCCTTTCTTACCTCAATATTATTAACAGGTAACAGAATATAACAGCAAGAAATATAACATTCCCACAGAGAAGTTGCTAATGGGGGAGGGGAACCACAAAACACTGATAACTCTAATAACTCTAAAAACAAGTGTAACTATCTAAAAGAACAATACTATTAATCTATGATTTCTGTACTCAAGGACGGTATTGTTAACAGCAGGCAAAACGCTGAGGAAATTCCTATATCATTTGGGAATCTTATAAAAAAAGAATATTAAAAAGGAAAGGAACCCTATGAGTCCAGGTACCACATGAGAGAGCCCATGTTCTTTGTCTCTACTCTACTGACAAGTTGCCCACAAGTAATAAAAGAAAGAGTTGGCATCATCCAACTTCCATTCCTTTTGCAAATTTGTTATAACAAGATAATACATCAGAAAATATAGGTCAAGAAACCTTAATAATGTAGTACCTAAGAATTTGGAGTCTACAATGTGGTACAATATTCTGTTTAAACCTCTTTTTACTGATTCATGACATAGTTTTCTCTCTGACGTTTGATTCAGGTCAGAGGATAACTGTTGTTTGGGGTTGCAGTAGTGAATTGAGCCTCACAACATGTACAGCACTCTGGGAAAGTGTTGAGCTGCTCTACAATAAACCCCTTTAGAGACAGATTGCACTCAATTCATAGCTTTTAAAATGTGGACCACGTTTGGATGGTAGTATTATTGGCGGATTTTCTGTTGTAAAACAGAGTTTTCATCTTTCACAGTGTGAAGCAAAGACTCTTAGAACTGCATTGTCTCTTTTTTCTGCAAAGACACATTAACAATGTAACACCTATTTAACTGGATAGAATGGGTCATGGGCTCTGGGTAACTACATAAGAAGAAACAAAAATATAATTAGAATAATCTAAATTCATCAAAAACAAGTTCATTCATTATGGCAAAGTTCAGATCATACTATCTGAATCACATAATACTAATGTTTGACAAGCTGGTAATTTTGAGAGAGCTGTGGACGTTTGCACTGATGAAACTTTGGCGTGTGTAGAGTTGTGTTTTCTGTATGTTCTCTTCAATAGCAGTGATGGAAATAGTGTAACATGTACTTTACTACTATGTTTCTTTACTACATTCCAAATTATAGTTTTGGTTTTTGTGTTTTTGTTTTTTTTTGTTTGTTTGTTTTTATCTATTCAAGAACTACAATTGATCAAGAACTGATTTTCCAGGTTAGAGTCTACTGCAATTTATGAGCCACAACAACATTCATTTTATGTTATTTTAAAAGTATAAATGATTTCCTTTCTTGCAGACTAATGATTGGGCTATATCTCATGGATTACTTTAAAGAATAAATAAGTTATGTGCTGGCAAACATTTAACTACTCTAGGTCCAGGATCATAATTATTTGGAGTCTTTGTTGATTTTACTATTGCAAATGCTTTCACCATGGCATGTTCAACTTACCAATAGCTTGACTGCCAATTCAAAACAATCTCGAAAAACTTAACAATTGTCATCTAGTATGTGCCCGCTCCTTCTAAAAGTCATCCATATATTCCCGAGTAAATGGATCTGGCAGCTCAGCCTCCTAAGAAGCTTGAAAAGATAGAAGCACAAGTGTGTGTCAGTGCAACCCAAGCTATATCTGTGATCCTCTCTGTTAAATATTGGAAATTCCTGGAATTCTAGCATCTTAATCTGTAATATAATTTAGCCTCTGGGTTTTTTGTTTGTTTGTTCTTTGTTGAAAACTATCTATTTTTTTGTTGAAAACTTTAATAAATAACCACACATAGAAGCTTGCACATTTTGATCTATTCTTTTTATTGTTTTATCATATATATGACATGCATATATGTATATAATCATATATATATAATATATCATATATGTCAATATTATATATCTATATTCTGTGTTTTTGGTTTCATGCTCACCACCCATAGAGTGGTTTTTCAAAGTCGAGAATGTACAAGATAAATAAGCATAATGTATCAAACTCATATTCTATGCAAGAAACTGTGATGAAAGCAGTATATACATTTTCTCAGACAGATCCCACAACAGTCTTGTTTTTTCTTATTTTTATTGAGCTCTACATTTTTTTTGTTCCCCTCCCTGCTTCTCCCCTCTCCTTCAACCCTCCCCCAAGGTCCCCATGCTCCCAGTTTACTCAGTAGTTTGTCTTTTTCTACTTCCCATGTAGATTAGATCTATGTCTAATCTTGGTGTCTGCATTGTTGTCTAAGTTCTCTGGGATTGTGATTTGTAGGCTGGTTTTCTTTGCTTTATGTTTAAAAACAACTCATGAGTGAGTATATGTGATAATTGTCTTTCACTCAAAATTATGTTTTCTAGCTCCATCCCACAACACTCTTATAAGTTAATCCCTGCTGTTTATTTTATAGTTCCTAAAGAAAATAAAATTGAAATTAACCTAGACTTTCCACACTATGTTCATCTCTATATCTCAGTTTCTGTGTCAGGGCATGTCTTATAATGTAGAACTACCAACTTGCCTTTGAATAGTTCCTATTACAAGACATAATTCCAGATACTGTGTTTTCCCAGAAACTCACTAAATAGCATGCAATATATATTGTACAATACTTACTTGAAAGATAAAACAGACCACATCACATTGAGAACTACTGTCCTTGATCTGAAAAAGGAAATGTGTAGAATAATAATGATATTTATAAGTCTCAAGAAATGAAAACAAAAAAGCAAAAAACTTTGATTGAATCTAGTGATCTTCTACAAAGAGAAGGTTTTCCTTTCCAATATCAAAATGAATAACTCTCCAATGTAATTTTTCTAAGAATATCTATATTATTCAAAACTGCTTTCATGACTATTAGAAATTTAAATTTTTCAAGGCATGAGCCTGAAGCACGTTAATAACCAAAAGGAATTTGGTGGAAGCATGTCCATATTATTCAAAAATAATGAGTATGACTTTTGATGCTACCATTTGTGAATGCTATTTGTCTGTAGAAAATCAAAGCTTTATCAAGAAACTCAATGTTACCATGTTAACATATTGAAAACATACAGACTGTATTCACAAATTGAAGGCAGAATATTTGGTATATCAACTACTCCTGAACACATTTTTACACACATTATACTTTTGATCTGATCAAAGGAAAATTACTATCATATGTTGGATGGACTTCCTCTTTTCTCCTTCTATAAGCAGAAACTATGATCTTAACTTGAAGCTGAAAGTATATTTATCAATAATTTAAAAAATATGATATTTTACGTAATGCATACAAATAACATTTGACTAAAATAAATTTAAAAATGTATAGTTTTATAAAAATTGAAATTTCAATGTATTTCCATTTCATTCATAAAAGAATATCACTAAGCTCAGAAAATAGTATCTTTTCTTTTTAATTTTTTAATATTTAAATAATATGTCTTATTTTTATCATCAAATTATTTATTCATTGATTATCTCTGATCTCACACACTGGTTTATATTTTAAAATATTAGGCATTGTAAGTCGAAAAAATGGGATTCTTTTCTAATACTTACTATAAAATAATTAAATGGGCCTTGAGTAAACCCACACTTCCTCAAAACTTCCTCTCAAATTACTGCATGAAAAATTGGATGAGTCCAGAAACTCCATTGACATTGAATTATTAACTTACTTTACTTCCATGGGATATAGTCAAGTAAAAGAGGCAATGTCCCACTGAAATGACTGGAAAAAAGGCAAGTTTATTTAGAATAAAGTGATGTAGAAAAAAGGATTTCTTTGAAAAGAACTCATGGACTTAAACAAACTAGTAAAAATGAAAGGGATGCTCAACTGATTGGACAAAGCTGGAAAAATATCTCCCACAACCAAACTTAGGGAATCCGAGGGATTTTTCTCACCATGAATTGAGAAAATATTCACGTTAGCCAAAATTTGCCATGGAAGAAGAGAACGAGTGTATACTCTGACAGAGACAAAGATAAAAGTTCAAAAAAAAAAAGAGAGAGAGAAATAGAATTTTCAATCATTTGTAGATGGAGCAAAAATGCTTTGGAGATTGTGTAATAAAATTTCTCTCAAGAATTAGAGCCAAACAGCAAAGGTGAAATTGTATGACGCAAATGGGGATGGCTTCCGCTCATTTGAGTTAGTATCTTCCCAGTTCTTTTCACCTCAATCTTTCTTGTTCCTCTGTTGTCATCCAGCTCCCCTGTGAGCATTATATATCAGAATATAAAGAATATTCATGCAACAAATATGAGTGCTTTTTATTTCTTTTATTTTTTGATGTTACCGGTGTTCACTTTTTGTTTGTATTTGCATACAGATCTATTAACTATTTACTGCAAAACTATTTTGTACTAAATACTGATTTAGGCTAAGGAGATATTTTTAGGGTTAGGGTCAAATGACTGGATCTCTGTTAGGTCCTGTTGATTTATGATATGTATCTTCAGAGTTACTGTACTTAATTTTTATCTGAATGCACTGTTGAACTGTTTAATGGTAAGATGTGGTTCTTAGGTTACCCCTATCATTGGGAAATATCAATATATGATTATAGTTATAGCAGTCTTTCTTTTACAAAGTTGATTGTCCTTGAATTTTATGCAAAACTGTTTAGAATTGTATTATCATATTTTCCTTTAATGAGTATGTAGTGTCCTTCCCTATCTCTTTTGATTAGTTTTGGTGTGAGGTTTTTTTTGTCAGATATTAAAATATTTATACCTGCTGCATCTTTCTTGTTTCTATTTGCTGGGAATAAATTTTTCCTTCTTTTTTTCCAGAGTGATATTCTTTTTGTTGGTAATGAGGTGTGTTTCTTGAATGGAGTACAAAGTAGATACTATTTTCTGATGTACTCTCTTAGTCTATGACTTTTATTGTATGATTGATACTGTTAATATTGAGAGTTAATAATAATGTGTGTTTACTGATTTCTTTTACTTGGTTGCTGGTGTGTGGCTTTTTGTTTCTACTAACTGTTTTGGCATTTATTTCTTGTATTCTCTTGGGATCAGTTAACCTCATCAGGATGAAGTACTTTTTTCCGAGTGTGTTTTGTTCAGCTAGACAGAGTGATAGAGATTGCTTAAATTTATTTTTTAATGTTATTATTTTCTTTCTCGCACAATTGTTGTTGCATCAAGATGCGTTCAAGGTTGGTTTTAAAAGGAGTGCTGTATAAGTACTTAAAGATTAAACTCAGGGAAATTGCAATAACAGAAACCAAAAAACAAATTAAAAGCCTATTGTATACCAATGTGTTAGGTGCTGGGCAGCAATGATGAAGATGAATGTAGGATATCAATGTAGCCCAGACAAGATATTTTGTGCAGATGGGCTGGATGTAGTGGTTATAGAATGCAAACAAAAATAGACTTGACATTGATCCACCTGATTAGTGATAGGGAAATTTAGGGAGAAGCAGGGATGTGTTTTGCAGATGGTACAAGTGAGAACATATGAAATGTAATATTCCCGGCATTGAATACTCAGGTACCACTTTCAAATACAGGTGGTAAAGATTATTTGCATATTTAAAGACTGTCAGTCAAAACTGGTATCCACTGCACATACATGCACATACTACACCACACACACACACACACACACACACAATGTAAATAGTCATCTGGGCTAGTATAGCATTTAAAATCTTCATTAAACACAATTCTCAAGTATCTAACACAAGATTTGAACTTAGCTTGGAATCAACAAGCCTTTCTTTCCTTCTTTTGTGTGTTTGTATATGCACTATTTTTTTAATTTTTATTTATTCTTTCATACACACATCCCAACTGTAGCTTCCTCTTTCTCCACTTCTCATAGCTCCCCCCACCTTCCCTCTTCCCAAGATCCAATCTCCGCATGCTTTCTATCTCCCACAAGAAAACAGCAGGTCTCCCAGGGACATCAACCAAATATGACAAAACAAGATACAAAGACCAGGCACAAACCTTCACATGAAGTCTAGATGAAGCCTTTCAGTAGAAGGAAAAGGTTCCCAAAGCAGACAAAGGTGTCATAGACACCCCCACTTCTACTGTCAGGCATATCCCCAAAACACCAATCCAACAACCACAACATATATGCTGAGGACCTAGTCCAGGTCCACATAGGCACTGTAATTACCACTTCAGTATCTGTGATCCTCCATGTGCCTTGCTTAATTAATTCCTGGACCATGCTCACTTAGTGTCCTTGACTCCTCTGCCTTCCAAGAATCTTCCTCCCATCCTCTAGAGTATTCCTGAGCTCCAAGGGAAAGGACACAATGGAGACCTGCAACTTGGGCACTCTCTTCATCTAACGTTTGTCTGTGGATCCCTGCTGCTGCTCCCATAAGCACTTCTTAAATGTAGTTCAACACTGAAATGATTTTTACAAATGCAGTAGGAGATGGCCCCCCACCTTGAATGATTGATCCCCGGCTTGCCTGTCTGTTTTTTGAGGTTGTGGGACCCTTAAGAAGATTCATGTAATTAGAGGGGTTGTTTCACTAAGGCTGGTTCTATCGATTTGCTATCCCTGGCCACTCTGTGTGTTTCATTCTGATTTCTCTTGAAGCGAGAAGTGAACAATACTCCTTACCTACATTCCTAGTGCCAAAATGTTTTGTTGTTGTTATACTAGAGGGACAAATTAGGAATTAAACACTCTAAAGCAGTAAGGCAAAATAAAACATCCCTCTCTCAGGGTGTCCTCTCAGGTAGTTTGGTCATGGTAATATTGCAGTGACCAATACACCCACACATATCATGCTTAGACAAAACACAGATTAAAGAATAATATATTCAAAAACTGAATAAATGTGTTAGACTCCTATCTCTGACATCACTAAGAATGACAAAGCAGGTAACCTTAAAAAGTAGAAGCTTTCCTACTTACTGCTCTTGAGGCTGTGATTCTGAAATCAACACCATAGGGCAGAAATAAAGGTGTCATTCTTTGTCTCCTATAAAGACATCAAGAGTCTCTCTTTCCACTGACTGCTGGCATGATAGACCATAGCTATATCACTCCAGTGTCCACAGTCAAGAGGATTATGGGCATCAAAGAGGTTCCTTATGGAGTTTGTTAGCCATTTGGGCAAGAAACTGCTCTTTGCCTGGACTGCTTGATGTTATGCTGTATGAACTTGCCAGACAGTAGCTACAGAGAAATGACTGCTGAACTTGCCTAAAGGTAAGACCGTCCTTCAGGGTTACTGCTTCATGAAAGAGTCTTCCAGACATTCTGTAGGACACAGAAGAAAGCAACTGATGGACTTTGCCATCACAGAGTCCATCAGATTTTCAAATTTCCTGTTTCATGGAAAAGTCTTGGGGCTACTATGGGCCTGTAGGCTCAACATGGATGCTCCAAAGATACAGTCCAGGCAGTGAGATATCTATCAATTCTAAAATTTTGGAAGTTGCTTATAATGCACTTCCTATTTACTTAGGTAATATTATATCCTTCTGGAGTCTTTAATGGAGCTGAATAATAGACAATTATAACTATAGTTTTTATTAGTTATAATAGTAATGTAGATATAAATATTGTAGCTGTAATTCTTGATTGATACCTGTCTTGTTATATGTAATTTTACTATGTGAAAGTTAAAGCCTTCCTTTTTATTTAAATATAAAAGAGGAGATGATGTGGGATTCCCCTCTTTATGCTGTGAATACCATTGGTTAATAAAGAATATGTCTTGAGCCTGGCGGGGCAGAATACAGGTAGGTGTGGAAAACTAAACTGAATGTTCGGAGAAAAAGTAGAGTCAAAGAGACACCATGGAGCTGACAGAGGGGAAAGACACAAGCTGCCAGCTGGAACCTTGTCGGTAAGCCATAGCCTCGTCCTAACACACAGATTAACAGAAATGGGTTCTGCTCTCCCTATAGTCATCACCTTCTTTATGACTATTTCTTATCTCAAATGCTTTTCTAACTATAACTTATGTACTTAAAATTAAACCACACTTTGATAATTTAGGATAATCTCATTTCAATATCCATCTTTGTTTTAATAGCATACGGTTTAACTTCTCACTGAAGAAGTAATGGGTCTTAAGAACTTGGCAGTTGATATTTGTGGGATTTATAGTATCCGTTAAGTAAATCATAGATAGTATTGAACATAACAAATTTATAAGTCATAATAGTGTAAAAAGTATAATTAACTGTCAAAACAAAAGATAATCAAAAGCTTCACAAAAAAAGAGAAAATTTAAAAACTTAAATTTGCAACTGACCAAGGAATAATATTCTCATTCCCTGGGTCTTGACACAGGAATTGGAATTTTTAATTTTGAGAATAAGAAGGAAATTGAGAATAAGTACTGAAAGCTGAGTGAAAATAGGTGAAAAATCTTTGAATCTACAAATGAAAAACAAATTCTTTTATAAAAACAGGTTTTTCTATCCTTATTGTTTATCTTTTGATGGACATAAAGCAATTTAAGGCATACTATTTATAAACATCCTAGATCATCTTTGGGAAAATAAGTTATGTTTATGTGGAAAATACAGAAAAAGATATCAATATGCAATTATACATCAATTTTTTTTCTATGTGCTTTCATTTTAAAGATTAAAAGGAAACCAGTGGAAATATTTACTTCTATTGGTAGCAATTAAGGATGAATAGAATACAACATATGAAGAAGGTAATACAAACAAGGTAGTTTGTACAAAAGAAAGAAAAGGAGACAAAGAAAGGATAGAAAGTGAAACAGAATTGATAACATCATAACAAGAGCATCTTTATGATTACAAAGACGTGAGTTGAATAACTAAGATTCACTGCTATGTCTCAATGAGTTAAGGTGAAGGACACAGAATGGTGACTCCTTGATGCTCTCCTCCAATCATGCAAGTCATATCTACACAATGTTGGAAATGTGTACTTCCATTATACATAATCAAGAAAAGCTTGAAGCAACAAGAATTCCATCACATGGTGAATTCTGAGAAAATTACATTAAAAATTTTATCTTCTAGACATTTCCAGGGCTGGAGACAAGAAGTTCTATAGAAAGTCCTTACTGAGCCAGATTGTGGTGGCACATGTCTTTAATCCTAACACTGAGGAGGCAGAGAAAGACAGCACTCTATGAGTTCAAGGCCAGCCTGGTCTACAGAATGAGTTCTAGGACAGAATCCAAAAGTTGCAGAGAAACCCTGTCTTTAAAAAAAACAAAAAAAAAAAATCCAAAAGAATCAAGAAATAAAAAAGGGAAAAAGAAAAGAGAAGAAGAAGAGGAAGAAGAAAGAAGAAGACAGACAACTGGGAAAAAAATTGTTACTGCAGATATGTAGTTTTTTCACACTACACAGAATGACCTAAAGTCACTCTTGTCTGGGTGGTAATGTTTATTGACCATACTTGAAATAAGAAAGGAATTAGGGAAGAATTAGCATATTGACATAGATCATCATCCTACACATATTCACAGCCACACCTACACACGTTTTCTGTAGAAGTGTTCATCTGGAACATAAACAGTGCCTTCAGCCTGTCTAACTTGCTAGAATAGATAAGGTATTATTTGCAAATTTCTCTGTGAAGCATAGATGTTTTCTACTAATAGAAATATTTTCCTGAAGTGACATTGATTTGAAAGGTTTAAAAATTGTGCGTGTACACATGAAGGGTTATTGTAAGCAAATGATACAATTTCAGAAATCAAAAAAATAGAAATCTAGCTGCCTTCATGTCTCCATTCCACATATCCTTTTTTGCTGTTTTGCACATATTTCAGAATTAATTTCAAAACAAGAAATATACAAGACTGTGACATGTAACTTTGTTCTGTTTTCAGATCTGAATGGAAGCAGCATGTGACCTCTGTGCACTGGTCCTAGATACAATTCTTTCTGCCTTGCTTTTCTCAGAAGTCACTTTCCCCAAGGCATTGCTGTAATTCAGACATTGTATTTAACTTTGGGATAGTACTGTTCAACATTTGAGATCTGATAGCATGTGAAAATAGTTGTAAAAATAGAAGTACATGTGCAAACATTAAAATGCAGTTCAAACAAACAGTCCATGAAAATCTTTTAGTGTAAATTTTGAAAGGCAGATTTCTGCCAAGGAGAGTCAGGGAAAAAGATATGGAGAGCTGCCAAGGAAAAGACATTCTTCCAGGAAAATCAAAATTCAGAGAGAAAAGAAATGAGAGTGATAAGATATTTAGATATATGAAAATATTTAAAATCTCTAAGTGTATGATATGGAGAGATGGGTGTGGTATGAGGTGTAAGGTTATGGGAAATAAAAGTCCCCATCAAAAGTATAACTTGTAACTGTAGCAGAAGGATGATGAAGTTGAAGCCATCCTCGACTACAGAGGAAGATTCTGTGTCAAAACAACCAAGTAAACAAACAAATGTAATTTTTGAAAAGACAAAGAAATTAATAAAGGATGTTTATGGCCTCACAAGGATTCATGATAATTGAAGAAAATCTTGGGTCAAATCTACATTATGGGTAAGTTTTCTAAGCTAGAGAACCTGGACAAATGAGATATAAGTTAACTATATTGTCAACAAGATTTAAAGTGTGATATTGTGTTTAGTAGTTAAAATGCATGACTTTGACATAGTTATAATTCTGCATTGTGCTATGCCTCAAGTCTTGGAAAGACAAGAAATCTTTGTTTGGATTTCTTATTCCTATACTATTTCCTATTTTGGAGGTTTGATTTCACTGGGTTTCTCTTTTTGGCTTTGTCATGTGGTTGCACCATAACTCTTGTTATAGTAATTCAGGAACTAGCAATCTTTGGAGGGCAGGTCAGGCCTCAGTAGAACCCACAGATAGTATTTAAGGAGGAGAAACCAAAGGAAGTAATTACTATAATACAGCATGTCCAGACAGCAAACTTGACCTTTTACAATCCCATGAGCTGAAGTACATGCTCTAGTTACTGTCTGCTTGTGAAGAGACACATTTTTTTTCTTGCTAGGCTAAATAGCCTTTGTGAGAGATCCTGCTGAGGAAGGGATGGAGGGATTGATGCCTGCTGAGTTAATGCAGGGCACATAGTTGTTTGGCAGCTCAGGGTTGGATGTTGAGGAAGAAAAAGAGCATGTGTAATCCTACAGGGATCCAACAGCCTAGAAATAAACAATGCTTGCACATAAGTTGTTAAAACTGATATAAAGTGAAAAAGAAAAGAAAATGTGTCTCTCTGAACAGAGCTAAGGGCAAGCTTTAGAAATAATTACACAGCCAGCTGCTTTAACATTCTGATCAATACAATTTACTTCGATGATATGCATATTTGATATGCATATGTCTCACATAGACTTTGATCTTTCCAGTTGGTAAAACTGCTGTTGCAGACTACAGAACTTTGGAGAGGTACGAATCATTCCTGATGGAAGTCGATATTTGGCAGAGTGGGACTTGCGTTTATAGCCCTGTCCCACTTAGCGTCATATATGTTTCTTGTTCCACAGGAAATTCGTTGAGGAATCTCAGCTGCATGCTCCCTCTGACCCCTGCCATAACCACATCCATTATACCTCAACCACAGTGTTGGATGGCATTCCTTCTAACTCTAGGTCCATCTTCTCTTAACTTGTTTTTTGGGTATCATTGTATAACAATGATGAGAAAATGAATTAATGCAGAAAATCAATGCAGAGAAATAGGATCATTGTTACAATAAACCTGACCATGTTGTTTATTGGTCCTGGAAATGTTTTTGCAGTAGTAGTATAGAACACATTAATGAGTACATGGCAGACAAGTATCAGAAAACTTTAAGGAAAACTTAATGAGATAAATGGTCTAAAGTCTGGAAAACCAGAATGTCAGTAGAAATATAGACAGCAAAAACTGTGCTAATGAAATCCCAAATAAAAACGAGGACTCTATCAGGAACTGGACTCAGGGCCAATCATTTTATGTTATGACAAAACTTCTGAATATATTCAGCAAGTGACATGACAGTTTGAGTGAGGCTGAAATAAAAAGCAATAAATTAACATGCTTGGTGGAATAATTTCAAGTTAAAACAACAAGTAGACTGTTGCCTGGACATTGCTATTTGTGTTTAGTGAGATTTTTAGGGAAAGGAAGAGGAGGAGCACAAAAAGATGTATAATTTGATAAGAAAAAGATTGTAAGCCTGAACATGGTTGAGTGGCAGGCAGAGCAGTTACAGACAAAGAGGCTGTAATCTCTAATGATACTGCTGTCATTAATAGAAACAGGAGACTCTGCACCAGTATGATGGAAAATGTACTCTAAAAGCAATAGTCCACTCATTTTGAATTTCTGCAGGTAAAAACTCAAACGTATTTGAAAGGAGAGACACTAAACTGGGACTCTACCAGTATAGGAGTTTCCAACTTTAAACCAATTGCCCAGGAAATATACATTCCCAGCTGTCACCAGAAGCTGATCCACTAAAGCTGTGGTAGAACAGAGCCAAGCTAAATCCGAGAAGCGTTGCTTGCTTCTGATTTTCAGGTATGCAAGAAGCAGAAGTGCGGGGATCATGAAGATTTACACAAAGATTTAAGAAAGCTGCTGAGGTCAGGACATGTGTGGCATGTTTGGATTTTCTTTAAGAACACCCTGAGAAACTGTTTTATAAAACTTCGAATGTAAAGCCAATGTCATAATGGAGACCTCAAAATACTGAAGATGTCACAAACATAAAATATTTGCTGAGAAATGTTCCAGGTACCAAGTAGAGACAGGCCAAGGTACAGAACATATGTCGATCAGGCTACAGATCTGGAGGAAGCATTGGAACTACCCAAAGTATGTTGAACACAGATGAAGTCAATAATAGCCACATCTAGTAGCTATGTAGAAGCAAAGTTTGTGTTTGCTTTGCTGGTTTTGAGGTTAGATCTGATCCCTACTTCTTTGCTTTTACTCTTCTTAATTCTCTGAATAGTTTTTAAAACATTGAATTCATGCAAGTGTATATTCTTGTAGAGGCCAGAGGAGAGTCTCAACTCTATTGGAAGTGGAGATACAGATGAGTTGAACCTTCTGACAGGGACACTGGGAAAAACAAATTGTATTCTTCAGTACTGAGCAATCTTTCATGGCCCTGATTCCTCTGTTTTTTACTGTGGATGTTTTTGTTGTTTGGTTTGGTGACAAAAAAAAAAATATAACTAGTAGATAGTGGGGCCTCATTCAAACCCTAAAGGAAGTATCTCAACCTGCAATCAGCTTTTCATTTATGAAATTGTATCTGCCTTTCCAGCTATGGGCACAACATCCACTGCAAAGTTTGTTTTTCTATTTTCTTCACTAAATTTTAGAACCTCCATGAGAAAGAAGATGACTGAGGAAAGATAAGATTTGTCAGATCAGTGATTATTAAATGTTGAGAAGTTCATTCAAGGCACATGGAAACTCTACGAGTCATGTACTTTTTAATTAAGCAGTGTTGATTTTGAGGGTAAGAAGATGTTATTAAACTACGATTATACTTCTCATCAGTCTTTGACCATGAAGCATGATTTGAGTTGAGACACTTAGGGGTAAATAACAGGTCAGGAACTTTAATAATATATTAAGTTCAATACACAGATTAAGGTAAAACTGAATAAAATTCAAACCAGTGGGGTCCTTATTCTCAAAAGTAATATTTGATTTGCTTCAGTGTACTGGTTCACTTCATCTGTCAGTATAACACAGCTAGAGCTATCTGAAATGACAGCCTTGATTGTGAAATTGCATGGGACAGTTTGGCCAGCGGGAATGTCTTGATTAAGTATTTTAGGAGGGCCTAGAATACTGTGAGCAGCGTCATTCCCTTGTCAGGTAAATTGGTCATCACAAACTGAATATCAGCCATCTAGCAAGCCAGTAAGCAAAAACTCTCCCTGATTCCTCCTGTACTTCCTTGGCTATGGAGTAAGAACTTTGTTTAGAGGAACTGGAGCTTGCAAGCATACATTCAAGTTTCAAGTCTTGACTTCTCTTGTCCTGGAGTAGTAAGCTAAAATCAACCTCTCTATCTCTAAGTTGCTTTTACTGAGGTAATGCTATCACAGCAACAAAATGATACCACAAGTTACTTCCTGCCTTTCTTTATTTGATCACACCATCATGCTATCTCCTTTAAGAAAATATGTATAGGTTTCTTGGTTTTTAAAGATACTGCAAAAAGATAAAAGATTATATCCTGTTTAGCCCAGATTTAGAATGGCCCTCTGCCTTCTCATAGACATGACACTATAGGAAGATTTTGCTTCCTGTTGAATTAAACTCAATAAGCTGCCTAGCTTAAGTTATAGCTAAATGTGAGTTGGTTTCTCCCAATATAAAATTCAGTCTTGATTGTGAAAGAAGATGAAATCTCTTTGCCCATCCCAGCTGTCTTTATTTCAGAGAAAGCACCAAATATGAACCTAAATTAAACTTCAACTGGAGATGAAGAGTTCAGAGTTAGAGGGAAATGCACAGCTTAGAGTCCCTTTCAGTAGGGAGGTTGTCATGACTGATATTTATACTTTGGTTTCTGGAAGGGCAATAATTAATATTGAGGAAAGAATAGCAACTCAACCTCATCAAAAGTTTCTTTATTCGTCGTAGAGCAGTTTGTATAAATGTGTGTTTGGATGACTCGCGTGTATAATATGGCTGTGATAATGTACCATATGGCTTTGGGTTTTCACTGGGCAGCATGTACTGGACAGAATAGGCAAGGTTTCATTTTTCTCAGCTGTAAAGATGCAAAAATTTTAAATCAAAAATAACCTATCAGCTGATCCCTTGCATAATTGCTATCTTGTTTTGCTAATACTGTGGCTAAATTATAACTTGCCGAAGCCTTGGGGATTTGCATGCTGGTTTATCCTCTGAATTTGCATTGACATGGTTTTCAGTCAAGTGTGTAACTAAATCCTGTGGCTATGAGCAAGGCTGGCAGTATTTGCATTGAAAATCAGTGGGAGATTAGAGTAAAAATGACTCTATGTAGCTTCTCTAAATAGATTCCATGATGAAAATTCTGGATCTCTCAAAACACCATTCAGTCCCATTAACTGATTGCGGTTGCTGAGCCTGCTTTTGTAGCAAATACCCAAACCAACAAGTGAAAATAAGAGAAAAACATACAGCCAGCCACCACAATATGACACATGTCTGTGAAAGGATCATTTGCCAATTTTTTAAAACCGGTATTTGGATAGGAAGTACGCAGACATTCAGATTAAATAAATTTTATGATTCAAACACAAAAACACAGGCATCGTTTTCTTTGCTAATAAGAGACAAAACACATTCAGTTCCTCTTATCATATCATCAGAGCGTTTGTGGATTATATTAAAGAAAGTCAACAGTGCATTCTGTAAAAAAAGCAAAACAACAACAAAAAATATGTAAACATCTTCGCAATCTGGGTGTTTCCATTGTCACCTTGTGCATTGCTTATTCATTGAGATGTTTATTTAATGCCTCAATTAGGTAAAATTATAAAAATCAAATGATCAACCTTTCAACATTAAAAAATGAAAATCAATTAAGAATTTCCTCATATCTAACCATTGAAGGGAGGTTTCCAAAAAGCTAAGAAAGATTTCCTAAACTACATATTAGCCATGATTTAGAATGTGCAAATGAACTTGCTGCAGAAATAATGGAGAAGGCAATGAAAAATATATGATGTTAATAAAGGAAGTAGATGCAAAAAAATGTCATTTGTAATTACCTTGAAGATAAATCAAAGTTTCTTGTATTTCATTTATCCTTCATGAACAAGAATGTTGTGTGAAAATTAGGTTAAGAAGCTGGGCAGTGTTGGTGCACAATTTTAATTCTAGCACTCGGGAGGCAGAGACAAGCAGATCTCTGTGAGTTCGAGGCCAACCTGTTCTATAAGAGCTAGATTCAGGATGGCTAGGGGGGAGACACAGAGTAACTGTGTCTCAAAAAACAAAACAACAACAACAACAAAACTGTTGAGAGTCCAGGGCTCCAGCAAAATCACTCTACTGTTGGGACTGGGCTTTTGCTCAGCACAGTTAGAAGGTAAGCACAAAGGAAGAAAGGGTCCCTAATGATTCACTTGGATGGTCTGAAAACACATTGCTGAGTCCCAGGGCCTCTGTGGTACCTATTTCAACTTTTTATGTTGAAGATATGCCTTTCACCTCTGAGAGATTGCACAAACATAGGGATTTGTATGAAGTCTACCTTGGTAAGCGTTGAAGAATATACTAACAGCGACTTCAACCCAAAAGTCTTGTTGAGCTCCGTGATGGCCTGATGTCTTTTGTGATAGCCCAGGTCATGGAGAACCAAGGGTAACTAAATCAACACTGTTGGCAATTCCAAGAAATCCACATATGCTAGAACAAGAAAAGCCACATCTTGTGTGTCTGAAATGAAGCGATTTCAAAAGAGCTTAGAGAACTGGGAATGTCTCCACAGGTCTAGACAAATGATATCTTCATGAAAACAGAAAAGATAGCTTTTGCAAAAATTTTCATGGTAGCAAAAGCTTACAAAATCAAAAGATACAGTAATATAAATTATCAAAAGCCAGTACTTTAGTAAGGCAGATAAAGTCATGAATGACTCATGACTTAAATAGACTAAAAAAAGTTTCAGAAACCCTTTAAGACCAAGTTGCTTAGTCAAATTTCCTTCTTTATTTGTCTGCTTTTTCCTTTTTTAAAATTTTGTTGTGTTTTATGTTGTACATGTGTTTGTCTGCGGTTTGTAAATATGGATGCATATGTGTGATGTATGTTTAAATATGGGCATTTGTGTCATTCTGAGGGCAACTTTTGGAAGTTGTTTCCTGCCTTTTTCCTCAGTGAAGATCTCTTTTGTTGTTTCTGCTGTTTCCCATGTATTGCATGGAACTTGGGCCATGGACTTTCTAGGTATTTTCCCATTTCTACTTCTCATATGGCTGTCTTAGTGCTGAGAATGCAAGTAGGTAAGAACACATCTAGTTTTTTTTATTGTTGTTGTTGTTTTTTTTTTTTTTTTAATGTGAGAAACCAGGGAAGTAGAATTCAGGTTGTAAAGCTTGTATGGAACATGTATTCTATCCACTAAATCATCTCTCAAGTCCTCCTTGTTAGATTTCTGGGCAGGTTGAGGGAAAAAAAAATAGTTAAAAAAATCCAGCCTTTTGTGTTGGTTTGTATGATCAAGTGTCTTAGCTAGGGTTTCTACAGATTTGATGAAAACCATTACCAAAAGCACCTTTTCAAGAAGAGTATTTATTTAATCTTATAACTTACATTGCATTGTGAAAGAAGTCAGTACAGAAACTCAAGGCAAGAACCTGGAGGCAGGAACTGAAGCAGACACCAAGGAGGAATGTTGCTGACTGGTCATTTTCCCATGGTTTGTTTCCTTATACATATCTAAACTATCTGTTCAGATTGTATTAACTGGGTTGTCCCATATAAATGTCCAACAGGCATTATTATGATGAGATTTTTTCAACCAAATATCTTCCCAAATAACTGAAGCTTGTGTAAGATTGTCCAAAGCCAAACAATTAATCAAATAAACAAAGAAATAAAAATCAACCACAGCAGCAGGTAAAATTTTAAAGATTCATTAAGAGTTGGAGACACAGCTTGTTTGGTGGAGGTCTAGCTATATATTCGTTTACCTGTTGGTTTGGTCTTTGGTATTACATAAACTCCCATGGAAATGCAGAAACATGATTCCTGTGTGTGAGAGGTGGAGGGAGGAGTAACAGACGGTCAAAACAGCAGAGTTACAAGAGTTCTTCTCCCAAAATGAATAAACAAAAAAATGAAAGAGAAAAAATAACCAATTTAAGTTTTATGTATACAAAAAGGATATTTTACTTTCTTTGTGATAAATGTCCTTCATAATGTCACCATCCTGACCTTTTGTTATGATTAAATCATAAGTGGTCCTTTACTAGTCCCTGGGGTTTTCACAGATAAACTTGATAACATGGTTCTCAGACAAGTTTCTTCATCAAATGTCTTGGTAGAAATTGCAGCAGTTATAAGCCACCAGACTGTTCTTGAAGCTCTCCTGGCGATCCAGAGACATTCTGAAGTGAGAGAACTACTGGAATAGCTGTTACAGATCCTGCATAACTTCTTTCTATTCTACCACGGCAATACTCCCTCTATTTTTTTTTAAAGACTACATTATATCTATCAACCTAAATGACATTGATAAATTAAAAATTGATCTTATGAACTGATTATTTTCATAAGAAAGAGAATGCATACTGTTTAAGTAGTTAAAGTAAGTTTTGGTTAAGAATTAAATAACCACAAAGCCATTTTCTTAGTGGTCACACTAAGATCTGAAATTATTTGCCCTGATTTTGATAGAACCACAAATTTTTTCCATGAAATGTTTTCAGTATGGGAAGAATTTATTCCATAAATAAATTAATTAAAATGAAAATTGTTTTAACAGATAGTCTTTAAAACTTGTACTTATTCCCAATGTATTGTGTTTTCAAGGTTTATTTCTAAGTTTTGATTGCCTAGAAGCACCAGTGCAGTGTTATTAACTATTTAGAAGCTGCCATAAATTACAAAATGCTATTATGTTTCAATATGGCAATATTTAAAAAATGATATATTTCTTTTGTTGTTTTCTCAGTAGTCATTTATGTTTACATTACAACCTATAAATATATAAATATATATTATATCATAATATATACTAAAACAATCATACACATATGTATATGATATACATTAGTATACTAAATGCTAGATATTAGTAAAAATTATTTTAACTCAACTTTGATATAAACTTGATTTAAGTTAAGTATGCAGCAGATGGAATAAAAATGGAATAAAAGTGTCTAAGCTAGTTTATGCAGACCAAGACTCTTTTGATCATTGTTAATTCAGAAGTTATCTTAATGATTTATTCCTGTCTTTTTAAAATTTCAGCTGCCTTTCTGAGATCACGATTAAGATCAGATCTGCATTGAGACATGGCAACAAAGTGATTATTGTTTCTTTACATGTGTTCTCAAGATCTGGAGATATTTTTCTTGATGTTCAATCAACGCAACTATCAATTTGTCTCAGAACCATATACTTAGGGGTTCATGTTGCATCCAGGATAACAATATTTAGATTCACAAGATTTACTGTCACATACATATGTCCCATACATACATACATATATATGCATATATGGTTTTTAAAAAGAAAAATTTATTTTCTACTCAATATTTCTGAAAGGTTTTTCTTAACTGCTAAGGCAGATGGGATTCATTAAACTTCCCAGACCATTTTTTTTTCTCCTCTGATAATCTGCTTCACCTAATCTGGGGGGTAAAAGGCAGACATACTGAGGAATCTATTCTTCACTCTCTCTGCAAGGCATCTGCTAAGACCCCATCCATCACAGTGAAATCTATGAATGGATATCCCTCTAATACCCAAAGGTCTCCTTGGGAATGGGGCTGCAATGGCTAACCACTTCTCGGGCAAAGCAAAAGCAGCATACCCTTTTGTCAAACTGTCAGCAAACACTTCTCCTTGATACAGTTTGCTTGACCCAATCTACTGAAATGTCAACTGGTCAGGAATGTTTCCTTTTGGAAACAAAAATAAATAAATAAATAAATCTTCAACATTTGCCTTTATGTGGTTCTCACAAATGAGGACACTTCCCTCTGTGGCGAGGGAATATTGCCTCCAGAGGGGTCCACACATCTTAGTGGGGAAAAGAAAAGGCTTTAAAAGTTGATGGCTCAAATTAAGTTAGTAAGGCCTGTGTACTTCACAGCTACTGAATAAAACCAGTGTCACATATTCTCTTTAACCTGTCCCCAAATAATAAGAGATCAGTCATTTGTACAGCCCAGAATTACTCTTCTCCTGAGTAACTTGTAAGTAATGGAAGGTTGCAATAAAAGCGAGCAGACAGCCGTCCCTCATTGTCAGGCCGACTAGCTGGGAGTGAACGATAATGAGGTGTTAACTATATGGCCCACAGTTGCACTCCATCGCCAATGTCATTTATTTTCAACCAACTTCAGAAAGACTGAACACACATTTATGAATTATACGGGAAATTTTTTAATCATGTTGATTTTAGAGACGGCCTAAGAACTAAGGAAGAAATACAATGGCAAATTTCTATGAAGGACGAGAATTGGCCCAATAAATCACAGGACTTTTTCTCAACAACAACAAGTTTGTTGCTCATAATTCTATTTTCTACTGGTTCAACTACAAGACACTTGGGAAAACAGTGTACAAGCTAAGATGAAGGAGAACTCTTAAACATTCAGCTTACTTTATTTGTCATGCCTTCATTCACTAGGAGCATTCTTGTTTCTAAATGTTTGGTTTGATTTTACTTTTGTTGTAACATCTCTGGATTGCTCTAAGGCTCCCACTTCTACTGGGAACTGTGGGAGAAGCATCTACTTCTACTAAATTTCTTCCATTTGAGTTTTGAATTCCACAGAACTTGCATAGCCGAGGACTTATTTCTTTGAAAAATATTTATTAGCCAGAGTAGCAAATGCTACTCATATTTTTGAAGTACTTCAATCAGTAGATACTCATTCCACTATCAAGCATGTTTAAATGCACGCATTAACATGTTACAGTCTCACTAGACTCAACATACACTCTTTACTTCTTAAATACTCAGATTAACAGTCAATCAACCCAAATACCTAAACAACCTTTAAGTAGAAAACAGCATTTTCTATTATCCACTAATTTCTATAAATATTGCAAATATTTAATATAATAAAATTAAAAATTCAGATTGTTCAATATTTTCATACAAAATATTAACAAATCCAAATATGGATGATTTTAGTAAATTATTTTGATATTTCAAACCTCATGCAAAATATTCACAAATCCAAATATAGATGATTTTAGTAAATTATTTTGATATTTCTCTTCTTAATCTTCAAATTTTTATGGTTAAAAATATAGCCCATTGCAAAGTATTTTTCCCTTTTAGGCATTCTTCTTTTCTATTCTGATGTCATCAGTTGGATAATTACCAGTAGCACAATTTGGGGTTTGAATAATACATAAAAGGTTATTTTTAGAGTTTGCGATGGGAGTATGGTTAACCTAAACAAGTTTTTATGAAACAAATGCTTTATCATGTCACTATCTGCTTTCCAGAACTCATAGAAATCAACAGACATCACCAAGACGTCAAGTTAGAGGATATGATACTATAAAGACTTAGGAGAGGCTCTTTATGCTATATTCTAAATATTTTAGGTAGATTATATTGTTTTTTAAGAAGAGAAAATATTATTATTTTTTTCATCATTCAACCATTCTGTCTACATCATGCATTTCTATCATTATGAAACAAGATGAATGCCTTTGCTGTAAGTGAAGAATGAGCACTGGCAGTTTCTCATCAAGAACTTTTTTTGTTTATGTGGTCTGTGCCTATTGTCTTTGGCAATGTATCATTCTCCCTCTGAGACTGTTTTTGTAGCTACTTCATCCTCCATAGTGATAATATCCCAATCTAATCTTCCAAAATCTCATACTATCCTATCTTCCACTGCCATTCGTCAGTTCAAGTGCCTGTTTCTCTGCAGTGATTGCAATTGTTTCTCAATACATATACAAGAGGATGGTGACCTAACATGCAATTTGTAAAAGTTATTTATATATGAACCCTAAGTCAAATTCCATAAGATTTATAACATCATTCTCCATTATCTTAATCAAATGTAGTCACATAAGGCATGACCCTTGAGCACAAAGTGCTCTTAACCCATCCATGCTGTTCACGACTTAGGAAAAACTGCTAACTGGGTGATGAGAGAGAACAAGAGGCAACTACAGATAGAACTCTAAACTTTTCTAGTTTCCCTTAACCAAAGTGAAATCCTTGATTATCTGAATGATTTTTTTTTTACGTAAAGCTTGAGTTTATATACTATACCATTCAAAAATAACAATACAATGTTTGACTCAAAGAGATGGATCTGTTAAGCATGCACTTGCAGAGAATCTGAGTTTGGCTCCGAGTGAGATGTCAAATGGTTCAACACTCGCTGTATCTCCAGCTACAGGGAATTTGATGCTCTCTGGCTTTCACTGGACCCAACACTCTTGTGTGTATACCATTCTCTCCTGCACAAGCATATGCATAAGTTATAAATAATTATTATAATTACAATAAATAAATATAAAATAATAGAAACATCCTCCCTACTAGATTTAGAAAGCTAAAAATACATGGGCATATCCAAAATTATTTTTATTTCTCTCTGCCAGTTTGTAAAAATAATTTGTTGAATAAACAAAAAAATGTTGTTAAGTAGGCTGATATTATGAGAAAAATAAAGTGAAAAATAATATGGTATAATGGAAGGGAAATCGGGCTAAGATTTAGGGAAGCTGGATCAAACCCATAACTTGCTTGCTGTGTTAGTTATACGGGTGAAGTAACCCTGTTGGTTGATAAATTGCAATTACACTGGATAATAATTACTCTGGTGGCAAAGTCACACACTGCTTATGAGAGGCAAAGCATTTTTTTTTATTAAGAGCTGGTTTCTAAATCTGGGATTGCTCAAACTCAAATCCTGACTACAGTTTATACTTCTGACCTTGATCAAGTCATATGAGCTTCCCAACTGTCTGTTCTGCTGATTGTGAGATAGAAATAAGACTACGTAACTTATATACTGTGTGATGAATTAATCAATGAAATTCAATTTTCAGAAAGATATCATGTGCCCTATAAAGTTTTGTATTCAATCAATGAAAAGGACAAATTATAATTATTTTTACTTATGCTAACAAAACACTGCTATAACATCTATCCTGAATTCCTACCTCCAAACATGACAAACCTAATGTCTGTCTTCTAAAACCTAATAGTGTTACATGAATTATTTTTATATAAGGTTTTATTAAGTATTTGAGATTTTATGCAATATATTTTGTTCATATTCATTCCCTTCACTGCAATTTATCTCACATACAACATTTGATCTCTGCCTACCCATGTTCAACTTCTCTTTTCCAATTTGAACCCCATGGAATCCAGCTCACATTGGTTTACTGCTTTTGAACATGGGGACTGTCTTGAAGTACAATCAATAGAACAGATATTACTTTGTTATATAAAATTGAGGGAAAGCCTCTCCCAGAAGTCATCAGTTGCCAATAACTTTACAGATAAAGATAGCAATTCTTGCCTTCCTCCCATCTTCCATGTTGGGTTTCTGTCTGGCTTAAGTTTGCATGTGTTTTGTATATTCTGTCCCAATCACTGTGGGGTTTTGTTGTTGTTTGCTTGCTTGCTTTGTGTACCTTCCCAGTGATGTCTGGAAAACAGTTTTCTTGAAGTTATTTACCACTTCTGATTCCTACAAACTTTTTGCCTCCTTTTCTACATGGATCCCTGAACTTTGAGGAGAGGAATACAATATTGGCATCCCAGTAGGGCCTCAATACTCTGAGGAATCTTATTCGCTGTACATTGACCAATTGTGAGTCTCTGTGCTAATTGTTGTCTATTGCAAGAAGAATCTAACATGATTAACGATGTACTTGTCTAGAAGACAAGCAAAAAGACATTAGGAATCTTTTTATTTATGTCCATTTTTAAAACTAAAATGAGTAGGTTTCCCTTATGTCCCATGACCTAGCTAGCCATATATTCTTGGGCTTATTGGCAGTATCAGCTTCTACTTCTAATTTATGTACTGGATCTTAATCCAAATAAAATAGTGGTTGATTTCTATTGTAAACTTTCCTTTTCTGTGCACAGAAATCATATCCTGACAGGTAGATCATTAGTTTACCTTTCATAGTGCTGAAAGGAGCTACCAGAGGAGAAAGGTGATCAGCAGTCTCACCCAGCTGTGAACCATCAGGTGCATCCTTCTTTATCATCACTCCTTCATGTGACCATGCTAAGAGTCCAGCTACAGGGAAGGCAACAAGCAAGGCCATGTACATCTCCAGTTTCCCACTTTTAGCACTCAAAGTTCCACTTCCAGGTACTGTTATCAGAAACATTCAACAGTTGGTTAGTGTCCCTAAGCTATATGTTCTATCCCCTAAAGTTCTGTCTCTTATTGTGTTCAATAAGTTCAATTAAAATCCATTGCATGACAATAATTATTTGTAGCTGGAGAGATGTCTCAATGGGCTAAGAGAGGTATCTAACAAGAGTGGCAGCCTGAAAAACTTCCCATGTGTTTCCCATCATGAAAGAAGAAAACTAAGCTGCCTTCTATCTTACACACATTCCTTTTACCATACACCCTCTCCCAAAATAAGTAAGTAAATGGATAAAAATTTCAATGTAAATAAATAAATTTAGTGGGCTTCTTCCCAAAATTCATCAGTCAGTTTGCTATGAATCCTGGCATAGTGAAAAATGTCCTGGGAAACTTGTAAGACCAAGAAGTTACAAGATAAATTGAAGAAGACATAGAAAAATCAAAGAAGTTCAAAGACAAGTAAATATGGTAGTATAATTAATCAATAAAAGCAAACTACTCAGAAAAATCTTAAGATTAATTACATTTCTTTTCATCTATTAGATATAATGAGAGGTTACTCTTAACTAGCCAAAATAGTAATATTAAATAACTGTCTCAATTTGGCAAGAAATTTCACTTTAATTTGCTAACAATTGCATATTTAATAAATAATAAGTTTATTAAAATATGGCTATGATCCATTATGAAAAATATTTCTTATTAAAAGATTTAAAATATTTGAATACATGGCATTTAGAATGTCATATTTAATTAGATAAAGATATTAAATATTTCGGCTTTGAAGAAAGTTTGGATGAGGGCTTTTACTAATTATTAGCACTAAAGCAAATGATAGGAGTCTGTTTGAAGATTCATGTTTCAAAGCTCCATCAGTGGTATCTGGTTCTGGCGGTCCCTGAAGAGAGAAGGCAGGCCTGATAAATTCACAGTCTACATTCCCAGCTTTGGTGACAGTGAATCAAAGGGTTAGAGGTCCATAAGTCATATTTTTTGCCCCAGTCCCAGTTAGGAATAACAACAGAACATACCATCCAAAGTGTTTAAAGTACTTCCAACCACTGTGGGAAGCAGGAAGGGCAAAGGAAAAAAGGACACCACACCAAAAAAGAAAAAAAAAAAAGTAAAGAAACAACATCAAACATGAAAAACAAGGGAAGAAAGAAAGAAAAATGCTTGTTTTGCATTTGGATGCATGTTAGGATTTTTATTTTTCTTCCCACTTATTAGCTCACCCAGCCATGTTCCTCTGTGAGGGCAGGAAGTCAAGCAGCTTTGTCCTCTGTGTCCCTATGTACTCTGGGTGACTCTTCTAAGCTCTGAACCCCCACTGACTTCAAAGGAGGAAGGGCTGGGGAAGTCCTGACAGGGGGCTAAGCAGGAAAGACCAGGCACAAAACACAGGGTTCAGTCATCTGGATTTGGTGTTGTTTCTTGGTCATCATATGCTAGGATCAATTAGGTTATTCAGCATTATACCCAGATAATAAAGGCTGTGGTTTTTTTTTATTTCTTTTTCCTTTATGAAGAATAAAAATATGTATGTTGTAAAAAAACAAAGCTACAAAATAAATCATGCTGAACTTTCTGTGCCTATTGATCTTCAACCAAGCAAACACTGGCACTGTTGTCCTAGCAGCTCACTGCGATTCTCTATCTCCTCCTGCTTCATAGATGTATGTAATATCGATCACTGTCAATGTTGATGATGTTGGTAGCGATTAAGTCAAATGAGAAATGTATGGGTTATTCAGGATTTGATTAATCCAAAATTGTCAGAATTGTGTTTAAAAACATGAAAGAGCAAGCTAAATAAAAGAATTAGTAAGAGCCTGGCTGCTTTTATGTAATAATTTCAATATACAGTTATTCTTTCATATATAAACTTCTTCATGCACCAATAACATCCTCCTTCTTTTTTTCCTCACTGCTAAGTATTTTCTTGACTTAAATGTTGAGATGGACAGGAACCAAAATACTCACTATTCCAAAGCACTTCATTGAAAATAAATTATTCAAGATGTATACGTTATTTATGTAATTCAGTTTGTGTTTGAGTCCTTTTTATGGTTGTTGTTGTTGTTATAATTCTTACCATGCTGGCTCGTATCCAGGTCTTACATCAACTTGATTTTTAATGTTATTTTCTGGCTACATCTTGGCCATTGACAAGCTCTCCTGTCAAATACTATTTCACAGTCTAATTTCTATTATTTCCACTAACGTTTTCACAGCTCTGGAGGAATTTTTTACTTGAACACCACGTTCATGCTATCCTTCTTCCAAAACTCTGATAATGAGCCTTGAAACTGTGTGACTAATTTCTTCCAGGACTTGTCAGCACCAAGCACTCACATTGAATGTTACTCCATTGCTTTGTCAGATGATCTACGTATAGCCCAGTGTTCTGTCCCCTTTACTGCTTTAAAAGCTCATTACTCATCCCTAATTTCACTACCAAAGTAGGACCCTAGAAGTTTTAACCAGGTCTTTACACATAGCATAACTTTCTCAAGATACCTGGTTCTTACTGAGACTCATTAAACCAGTGGAAGGATGGTAACATAGTAGAGGACACTCAAGCCATCGATATTTTCTCCTGTCTCCTATGTTCTGAAGGTAAAATTCAGGTTAAAAGACATGCGGTATCACATGCTGTCCGTCCTATGCCCTATTTTACAAAATGATGGTCTTCACGGAGGAAGACTCTAGAGATTACATCTAGCAGGATAAATCTTATTATCAATCTCTTGTTTCCTTCTGTCTCTGGCCTCTAATTACAATAATGTAATTGAATAATTACAACAGAAAATGTGTCACAACCTAAAAATGGTGCAAAATGTAAAGAATCTAGCCTGAAAGGATATTTGTCAATCACTTTTTTTTAATAGCAAAAACAGTGATAAATTCTATAATAGAGCATCTCTGAGAGTTTTCTATTTCATTACTTTTTCCAGTAAAATGGAGTAGTGTGTCTCATAGTCATCTCAAATTTCTCTCTGATTCAGAAAGCAGTTCTTAAAAGCAATTTTAAATTAAAATTGTGTATCATTTTCTTCTGTTTCTATATGTATAGCCATTTTACAGAGCAGCACACAGTGTGCAGTTCAGGATAGGTGAATGGTGCTGGCATGCGATTCAAAGCTTATCCTTTGACTGCATGAGATGTTATATAGTTAAATAAAACCTCCTAAAACTCAATCTTCTTATCTGAAAATATTAGAGAAACTTTCTTGAACTTAAAAAAGCTTGATGAGAAAGAAAAGAAGCAAGGCATTAAATACTTACTTATCTGTATATATGTATGAATTTGTAACATAACTATAAAACACTCACTATCAGCTCTTTGTCAGTGAATAACAAGCTAGTTGAATATTCAGGGCCAAAATACACATGCTTGCTACTCATGTCTCTGACTCAGACTCAAGTTAATATCATTTAGTCCCTATAATGGTAACAAGTAAAGCTTACTAGCTTATTTGTGAGGAATTGCACAGAATAGTAGATTCATGAAGCACAGTTTAATGAACTTTAATGAAAGGCATCCTTTAAAAGCCTGATTTAAGTAGTAGCTTAATTCTAAGAGTAGCTATAAGTAAAATATTGGCATCTCGGTAACCACAAAATTCAAAGTATTTTTAGAATTTTGTTTTATTTCTATACTGTTATAGTAAGCACACTGTGATAGAGAATTTAAGAAATACACGGTTCATCAGTTTAATGGTCTTTCAGAAAATATAAGTCAATCTAGTAGAATTTCTAGAAGTCTGTTGAATTTCCTTGAAGGATATTCAGCATATATATATATATATATATATATATATATATATATATGTATGTATATGTATATATGTATATGTATTCAATGCTTAAAATCGAGAGAAATTTTACTTAAGTAATGATTTGTTTAACACAGGCTTAAAGCAGATCTGATAATTTTGCATTTAGAAGACAGAGCTGTTTATTTTCCAAAATTCCCATCTGAAGTGGTACCAGCAGTGTTCAGAGTGCCAATACATATGTTATGACTGTTTGCATTTCAGAAAGCCTTTGGTTAAATTCTGCATAATTGGTTCCTGCTTAAGACAGAGCTCACAAGAATCCAGGAGGAGACAAGGGAGCAGATAAAGAATGAGTGGAAGAAACAAAAAACAGACACTCCTGGAATGAGGAACCACATCCATTCTGAAGGGAAGTATTAAGAGGGTCCCACGTGGAGCCTCACTTAGATCTTGGCTGCCTTTTATCTGAGTAACTGATTCAGACAGGGGATCAGATTTAAGTGGTCACATTTGCAGACAACGATTGGAAGGCAGAGTATGGAGTTATTTGCCAGGGAAATTCAGAAGGCACGGATGTACTTCATTATAGTATAGAAGGCAACACATGGCATTTAATAGTTATAAACACATTATTCTCAGAACTCATTTCCATGAAAATACTGGGGAAGGGGACAAGAGGTACAACCTTAGACCCAGGCATACATGGTAAGAAAAAAACTTCGTAGAACCCTGGCTTTGAACATTTTTCCACCCGAAACACTAAAACCTTAAATGAACAGAGTGTCCTGTTAAAAATAAAGTCATTCATTTGAAATAAACTGCATTGCTTGAAAGATTAAGATAAATACAGGATCTCTTGAAGGCAAATTCAATGTCTTTGAATTAATAAACAACTAAATTCAGATAATTCTGCAATATGCCTCGACAAGACAATTTGAAAGTGGTTGGAAGAGAGAGAAATAGTAAGAGAGAGAGAGAGAGAGAGAGAGAGAGAGAGAGAGAGAGAGAGAGAGAGGTTATAGTCAATGCAGAAGTACAGTTTCCTCCAAAAGACTGTCAACACAAACAAAGGGGCATAGAAAGAATCTGGAAAATGTGAAAAGATGACCAAATGAATAAATGAATCAATCAATGACAGCTGAGCAAGTGCTAAAATATTCTTTATTTCTATTTTATCAGTTTCAAAATCCATTGACAATAATTCATCTTCGGACACAGTCACACTGGGATCGTGGATTTAGTTCTTTGGTAGAACATTTTCTTTGCAATTGCAAGGACCTCACTCTGTTCCCTATGTCTAGGAAAATAAAAGTAGTGCACATTGTAACTTCAATTTAAAGAAACCAACGTAGTCATTACCATTTCTGCCTTCCAAAATGAATGGGAAAAATGCAAGTAGCAGGAACTAAATTATTTCCTTAAAATACACAGCCATTGTATATAAGACATCAGATGACTCATGCTGACGTTAAAAAGAAAACACTCACACAGCTTGTAATAGGCAGTTCTATTCATGTTCTTGTGTGATTGTGCAAAACACCCCAGGATGATGACAGATCCTGAGCTGTCCTTATGATGGATCATCCACACGTCAAGGACAGAAGGTGCCAAGTTAGAAAACAAATTCTTTGAAATTCAAACTTGAAACGAGATATTTAATTCTTTTTCTGTGTGACTTGGCTGAATCCCATAAAAATAAAGCAGATTCTATATAGAAAAGGAATCTAGAGACCAGATTAAAAGTCAAGAATTATTTCACAAACATTAATTTATTTTACCAAAAGTCTCTTGTCTTCTAGCTTACAAAGGTCTTATTTTTTTCCTAAGAAATTCTTAGCAAGTAAAATAAGAGCCAACAACCAAATTCAGTTAATTTTGTACTTGGAGAAACAGGTTAGACACAGCTACCACATTTGTTTTAGTTTTTGTCTTTTTTTTTTCTACTGCGTGCTTGGAAGATTTTGAGGCCATATCTAGGCTCCTTAGTAAAATAACATGATGGGACTTTTTGAGTTCTTCTTAGAGGGAAACATTGATGGTAGCATGTTTGCCTCATGGTATTAGAGTCAATTATTCTAAACTAATATTTACGTTATTGTTTTTAAGAATTGTTTTTAACTTATTGCCAATTTTCTCTAAATATATTGATTTATATCAATACAAAATATAGCCTTGCTCAAATTAAATATGTTCTTACACATGCTAGTTTTCTTGGAGACAATGACAATAGAATAATTGTCTATTAGAAGTTATTACTTATGTTTTATTTTTCCTAAATAGATTGACCTCTACCTGAAAATGACTATAACTCATGTCGGATACATAATAACATTATACAAAGGTACAATAGAAACTTAGTAATAATATAATTTTTTGTCAAGTATTATAAAATATTTTTCCTTGACTACCTTATAGATAAAACTTAGAGTTGATGTTTATGAATGAGCTTTGTTTTGTTGATGAAGAAATGGAGGCAGAGTTAGAGCAACTTCCAGAAGGTACGATTCCTCTAAAATTTAGATTCAACTTTGGTGTCCTTTTGGAGTTGGCTCAAGAAAGGTTATAAAGATTAGGTAAACCTGAAGTTAGCATATTAATTGAATACCTATTTTATATGTCTAGCAATAAAAGAAATGTTCCATTGAGACAGAATAATGAAAGTGATTGAAATATTCTTAGTAAAATTTTATGAACCGAAAGAGGGAAATATTTGAAAGTATACGGTATGAATTTTTTAACTTCCCAGTGAATTATATGCAAGCTTATATAATGCCTTTTATAATTATTTTGATACCCAAAACTTTATGTTAAGAGTTTTGACTTTACAAATAAAATTTAGTTGTTGTTAGATATGCCTATAACTTATATTAGGAATTAATTAGTTCTTTAATTTGATGACTTTTTTTTTTTTGGATTTTTGAGACAGGGTTTCTCTGTAGCTTTGGTGCCCGTCCTGTAACTAGCTTTTGTAGACCAGGCTGGCCTCGAACTCACAGAGATCCGCCTGCCTCTGCCTCCCGAGTGCTGGGATTAAAGGCGTGCGCCACCACCGCCCGGCTAATTTGATGACTTTTGTACTTGGTAAAATCTGAAAGAGTGTGAGGCCAAAAATGTAATCTATTTTCTTATATTAATAAAAAGGTGTATTAAGATAAAATAAAATAAAATAACATTTCTCAATATGGGAGAAAATTCAGTAAACTCAAGAACTAGCATCTAACGTATTTGTCATACTAAATTATTTTAGCATCTAGAAACTTCTGAAGATAGAACACAACAGATGATCAAAACATGCAAGGAGTAGCTACAGGTTTTTTTATATTCATTAGAAATAATTTTAGAAATTAATAAAATTATATCAAATAATAACACACCACCTCATGACCCCCCCATATGATTGGAGATGCTTCACAAAACATTACAATGTGTAGAAGGAATACAATACTAACAGATATGTTTAAAATACAATGTCACCCTAGAGGGATTTGCATATTCTACCACTGTAACATGAAAGAATATAAACTCTCTTCAGATACTGGAATTGGAATAGAAGAGTGTGGGAGTGTTGCCGTTTTGCTCTGATTCCTTTTGGCTAAAGATGATTACTCTAATGTACAACAATGAAGCTAAAGTATGTTCGGTATATACTCCATGGAAGTAATTCAGGCCGCTGTGGTTAAGAAATTGAAAAACCCTAGTATCTTTGATCTTAGCCATTCTGACTGGGTAAGATGGAATCTCAAAATCGTTTTGATTTGCATTTTCCTGATGGCTAAGACTTTGAGCAATTCCTTAACTGTTTTTCAGTATTTGAGATTCTTCTGTTGAAAATATTCTGCTTAGAATTTTTAATTAATCCATTTTAATTGGATTGTTTAATATTTTAATATCCAATTTCTTGAGTTCTTTATATAGTTTGGAGACCAGTCCTCTGACAGATGTGGGATTGATGAAGATCTTTTCCCATTCAGTTGGCTGCAGTCTTTCCTCTATTAACTGTGTCCTTTGCCTTATAGAAGCTTCTCAGTTTCAGGAGGTACCATTTATTCATTTTTGCTGTCAGTGTCTGTGCTACTGGTGTTTTATATACCAAGTGGTTTCCTGTGCCCATACTGTCAAGGCTACTTCCCATTTTTGCTTCTATGAGGTTCAATGTAGCTGAATTTATGTTGAGGCATTTGATTCATTTAAACTTGTGTTTTGTGCTTGGGGATAGATATGAATCTATTTGCATTTTTCTACATTCAACATCCAGTTATGCCAGCATCATTTGTTGAAGATGCTTTCTTTTTTCCCATTGTATATTATTAACTTCTTTGTAAGAAATCAGGTGATCATAGGTGTGTGGATAAATAACAGGGTTTTCAATTAGATTCTATTGGTCCACCTGTCTGTTTTTATGCTAACACCAAACTGTTTTCATTACTCTAGGTCTATAAAAGAGCTTGATATCAGGGATGGTTTGGGAAGTTCCTTCATTGTAAATGTTTGTTTTGGCTGTCCTGGGTGTTTTATTTTTCTATATGATGTTTAGTATTATTTTTTCGATGCCTGTGAAGGGGATTTTTTTTTCGATGCCTGTGTTGGGATTTTGAGGGGATTACATTGAATCTATAGATTGCTTTTGGTAAGAATGGAATTTTTATTATGGTGATCCTACCTATTCAAGAGCATGGGAGATCTTTTCATTTTCTGATCTTATTTAATTTCTTTCATCAAAACTTAAAGTTCTTGAAATACAGTTTTTTTCACTTTTGTTGGGTAGTGTAACCCCAATATATTTTATATTGTTTGTGCCTGTTGTAAAGGGTGATGTTTCTCTAATAGCTAAGATTAAAAATACCAATGATAGCATATGCTAGAGAGGAAGTAGAGTAAGTGCAACATTCCTCCATTGCTGGTTGGAGTGCAAACTCTTACAGCCAGTTTGGAAATCTGTATGGCAGTTTCCCAGAAAATTGGGAAACAATTAATCTACCTTAAAGCCCAGAAATACCACTCTTGGATATAGACCCAAAGGATGCAATACCACAAGGGCATTTGCTCAACTGTGTTCATGGCAGCATTATTCATAATAGCCAGAACCTAGAAACAAGCTAGATGCCTCACAACTGAAAGATGGGGAGAGAAAATGTGGCACATTTGCACAATGGAGTACTACTCAGTGATAAAAAAATCAACAAAACAATGACATCTTGAAATTTGCAGGTGAAAGGATGGAACTAGAGAAAAACATCCTGTGTTAGGTACCCAGACCCAGAAAGACATACATGGTATGTACTTACTCATAAGTGAATATTGTACATAAAATAATGGATAACTAGCCAATAGTCCATCACTCTAGGAGAACCCTAAGAGAGACATACATGGATCCTCCTGGAAGGGGAAATATAAAGGTTCTCTTGAGGAAATTGGGAGTATGGTGTGGAGAGGGGAAGGATGGAAGTAGAAGGGGATGAAAGAAAGGGAGGACCAAGATGGAAAAAATGGGGAAGTACAGAAAGGAGAGCAAGAAAAGTGATACCTTGATTGAGGGAGCCTTTATGTGGCTAGAAAGGAACCTGACACTAGGGAAATTCCCAGGAACCCACAAGGATGACCACAGTTAAGACCCTAAGCGATAGTGGAGAGGGTTCCTAAACTGGCCTTCACTTATAATTTGATTGATGACCTCTTAATTGTCATCATAGAAACTTCATCCAGCAACTGATGGAAGCAGATGGAGAGATACACAGTTAAACATTGAGCTAAACTTTCAGATTCTAGTCAAAGAAAGGGATGAGCGATAACATGAGTAATGGGGTCAAAACCCAACTGGGGATACCCAAAGAAACACCTAACATGAGCTAGTGGGAACTCACTGACTCCAGACTGACAGAGGGGAACCTGCATAATGCTACGGCGTAAACGAACGGCGAACAGAGTTAGCCAAGCAAGCTCAGTATAATATATTCAGCTTTAATAAGGGGAGGACTTACAAAACCAAGGCTCCAGCAGAGAGCAGGAAACAGAAAGGAAGGCGGGGAGGACATCTGCAAGATTATAAGTAAATATTATCCTAAGGAGATCCTGCCCTTCAAGCAAGGTGATTGGCTGGGCTTCCCCTACGGCATAAGACCAAAGTAGGCCCACTGAATGTGGGGAACTGTTGTGTGGCTGGGGAAAACTGTGGGACCACTGGCAGTGGGATCAGGACTCATCCCTAGAACTTAAACTGGCTTTTGTTCTCTTTGGAGGGATACCTTGCTCAGCCTAGATAGAGGGGGAAGGGACTTAGTCTTGACTCAAAGTATATGTCAGACTTTGTTGTTTCCCTAGGGGAAGCCTGGACCTTTTTGAAGAGTGGATGTAAAGTGGGGTAGCAGGGAGGGTCTGGGAAAAAGGAGGAGAGGAGAGAGTGGAAACTGGGATTGGTATGAAAAATAAGAAATAATGTTTAAAAACAAACTAACAAAAACCTAGTGTCTGAAGATGCTTCTTGAGATCTTAAATTTTTCCTTAGAAATTTAGGCTAGAAAATTTAAATAATGGAGAAATCAGATGCTAATTATCTTTCATTTTATTTTTTATTATTTTTCATTGAAAATAGATTCTTTCACTTTCATACAACAACAGATGTACATGTACCCAGAGGCAGAGACCCACATCGGAGCACTGGACTGAGCTCCCACGGTCCAGTTGAAGTGTAGAAAGAATGAGAATATGAGCAAAGAGGATAAGACCATCATGGGTTCATCCACTGAAACAGTGTACCTGAGCTAATGGAAGCTTACCAACTCCAGTTGGACTGGGAAGGAATACGTATAGAACTAAACTAGTCCCTCTGAATGTGGTTGACAGTTTTATGGACGGGCAGATTGAGGGGTCACTGGAAGTGTTGTCTCTACTGCATGTACTGACTTTTTGGGTTCCTATTTTCTTGGATGTATACCTTGCTCAGACTAGATGTAGTAGGGAAGGCCTTGGACTTTTCATAATGCAACGTGCCTTACTCACTCTTAGGATTAGAGGAGGGTAGGGTGGGAGGGGATGGGGAGATGGGAGGACAGAAAAAGTGGGAATTTGAATTGACATTTTTTTAAAATCTAATAAAAAATAGGATCGTTGACTCTTTTGTCTGCTAACCATCATTTCATATACCATTTTCCCCCTGTGGAGTATAGCTAAGCCCTAAACACGAAAAATCTGCTTTTATTTCAACTTTTAAGTTTGTATTAAATATAATGAAAATCCATAAATAATTGCCATGTCTGTATATGATCTATAAACTATAGGATATTCAGCCTATATTTCCTTAGATGTCCTGCCAGCTCATAAGTATTCTTGGCTATTTTACATTTATAGATCTCCTTGGGTAGCTATAGGTTGAATGGCATTAAATTGTCACTTGATGTATTACTGTGAGATACAAAAGTGTTTGTGCATTGTCTTCATCCTCATTTACCTTCTTTGGAATTCCCCTTTTGGTTCTTACAGATGTGCAATGAACAACATTTGTACAAATGTAACATGAGCCATGTATTTGCTTTAGACTGAATGAAAGTCTGTGCAGGACTTTAATAAATTTCTCGTTTATTAAAAGTTGAATCACCTCAACAGTCTGAATTGGTCTTGGTCATTTTTTTCATTCATCTTTTCTACAACAGAGGCATTAATTCCTCATATTTGTGTCACATCTGTTCAGTTCATCTGTAGAAATTTTTCTTCTCCAGATAATACATAAGAGGTATGTTTGCATTAACTATCATCCTTCCTGATTTACTTTAATAAATTCCAGCCTTGTTCTGCTTTCTACAGAAAATGTGCAGCAAAAGAAATTGTAAAAATTTTGTTCTTTAGCAGAACCAAAATAGCTATCCATGAAGGAAACTGAGCAAAACCTACAATCAATTAACAGTGGGAAATTTTTAAGCCAGTATCTCTGAGTTCATAGTACCTTCCCCAGCTACCCCTCTCTCAAATCCTCTCAGTAGCTGTAATTTCATTAGCAGAGTATTTATCTTTTTCCTCTCTGAATGCAGAAACTGCAAGTGGAGAGAGACTTGTACAGATAGTCAGATTTAATTCACATGGTTTTGTGCTCTTTTCTTTCCATGAAGCATATCAATATGGTTTACAGATAAGAGATATGAGAACAGACAGAAAAACAGAAGTCAAATGCAGGCACAGCAGTGTATACCTGGAATTCTAGTTCTTGTGAATGTTAGCAGATGGATCCAGGCTTTGAGTTTGTGGTTCCCAATGTCTTCTATTCCTCACAAGATGGTGCATGTATCTATAAAGTATTGTAGCATAAAAAATAAAAACCCAGAGACTGATAGTGGGGTTCAAACTGAAGATCAAAATATCAAAGCAGCCAGACCCTGGTTCTTACCTTTACCTCATACTGAAAATGGGCAATCCTGCCTCTATGAGTCATCAAATTGAAACTCTGTAGTGCTGGGATTAAAGGTGTGCACCACCACCTCCTGGCCTCCATGTTTAAATGGTGTTACTACTGGAATTAAAGATGTGTGCAGCCACTGACTGACGTGAATGCTGACTAGTGTGACTGCTTTGCACTAATCTGCAGGCAAGCTTTATTTGTTAAAAAATAGATAATATACCACACTATAAAGTATGGTTTGTCAAGTTTCATGATTGATCTAACTCATATCAAATGCTTTTTTTTTAACAAAGTGATGAGTTATAAGAAAATATCACAATACTAGTATTGGTAGTCATTTGATCATCACATGACGCTAAGTCATATTTTTAATCATGGGCTATTTGAGTAAACTCCATATGAGAGACCCCTCGTATTACCATTGAAGAATATACGGATAAGAGAGGCCTGAAGCTGACCTGGAACAGTCTCTCCAACAACCAGAAACTGTTTCTCCTTCCTAATAGAGAGTGTTTTTTTTTTTTATTTATCAGACTTTTTTTTCTGTTTCTGCTACACTAACACATCCAAGAACACAAACAACACATGCACATCACACTTATCTTCATGTTCACATATCATTAAAACACTTTTTGACACAATGCATTTAAAGATTTTAATAAATAATGTCCTTTAAGTGGTTTAGAAAGATGAAGGGCATTTTTGAGTGCAGGAGAGAAACCACAGAAGAGTTTTAAAGCTCTTCTGAGAAAAGGAACATGTTCCAGTGTGTCAAGACAGGGCTTTCCTGAGTCCTTCACAGTTTCTTTAGGCATAGCTTCCATAAAGTAATGGATGTGTGAATGTACCCATCCACCTGGAGGATTGTAGACTAGAAGGGTAGTTGTGAAGCTGTTGTACAAAGTGGCTTAATCATCTTGATGTTCTAATTTCGGCTGTTTGAATTTGGAAGAAGAAAAGTCACTTAGCTTGTATGATGGCACAATATTTGTAAACCAATTGAAAATGAACATGTATAAATCCTCAGGAGGTGAAATCTGTCTCTCTCTCTCTCTGGACACTGCTGCTGTGGTTCTGAGAATTCATAGTGTTATAGTTGATTCCTGATTCAACTCACAATGAATAAAATGTTTCATCCTTTTATTTCTTATTTAAATAATAATACATAACTGATAGGAGAAAGCATTTGAGAAGAAATATGGGGTTTCTTGGTATTTAACTTTGCCATTGAACCGTATGATAATTTACAAAGGTTTAAGCTCAATGAAATTAAGTTGGTATTATAAGTAAATATATTTATATTCTGTCTGACCATGTTGACTCAACATCCTACAGCTACCAAAATTCTGATTATGGCAATAGGATATCTTCTTATTTAAGAGCCAGTAAGCTAGAAGACGGTTTGAAATAACTTGAAATCCAAGAGCTCTTCAAAGGGATAGCCTGAGATATTCTGCTGCAGTTTTCAGAAATACTTATGGTTATATATATTTTATGTATGTATTCCTTACCCAGCAAGTTACTTAATACATAGTTAGTGTACATGTTAATCATGATATAATAATATATGGCTTTCTGTGAGAGACACGAACTAGCTTCTACTCACCCAAGACAGGGAAGGAAGACAGACCAAGGAAATGACTCCACCCTTGTCTAGCTTAATCATCCAATGAGATTTTTGGGATTACTTAGAGGAACATTGTTGATGGGTTGTTTCAAGAAGCATGAATGTCTCAAAGGCAGCAGTGTTATTGTCCCCAGCTTGGGCAACAACTCATGAAAGCTGATATTTAGTTTGTTGCCTTTTAGGCAACTCCACTGAAAATCTTCTCTTCCTCAGCAACTGTCACTGCCTTTTTTTTTTTAATCAGAAAGGGTTAAGAGTTAGAAGGCTTGCCAACTTTCTGAATTTCCTGAATCCTTTGTGGCTTCTTTATCCTTTCAGGGTGCGTGTTTCAATTCAGCAGAAATAACTACACAGCACCAAAGTGTAATGAATATATGAAAATAGGAAACTCAAGTTTCCCATCTTCAGTCACAGAAATTACAATCAAAATATAGTATATTCACAGACAATTAATGCACCAAGAGGTCACCTTAGATATCTTAGATAATGGAAACAAAACAATGTAGAATTTTAAAAAAAATGTATCTGTCGAGTTATTAAAAGTAACCTCCTTTTTTCACTACATATGATGCATATGTACAATTTTCGTTAACATCCATATTTAAATATCAATATATTGTTTAAATAACTATATAAATGGTGTCATCACACACAACCTTTCAATGTTATTAATCTCCACTGAGACTTGCTTTTATTCATAAATGAATTAATATTGAATTCATTAACATTATCTCTTTTATACCCAGCAAACTCTCCTCTTCCAGAAGAATCAGTCAGGTGAACTCTACTTTCTCTATGGGAGGAAGTGAAGCCAAATTCAGAATGAATTGAGCACTGTGGTGATTTTTGCACCCTTACTTTAGAATGTTCTTAACACTACAGAGTTGCAATTTATTATGATTTGTACAGTTACATTTTATACTTAACTTTTCTTTCTTCTTGGAGTAAAGTTTATATTCAAAGAAAGAAAATACATTTCAGGTCACCAGAGCAGAAGGGCAGGTCCTGCATCTCACCTGGGCAGCACTATAGAATAAATCCTGTTGGTGGAAGTGGAGATGAGTCAGTCCTGAAGGAGGGAGCTTGAGAGACCTAGGCTCACCTCCCATCTGCCACGTGGCAGCATGAACTGGGGAGAGAAGCCAGCCCCCTCTCACCAGCTACAGAGTAGACCCTGTACCTCACCTGGGCAACCCACTATTGCTGGCCCTGATGGCACAGGTGTGGGAGATCTGACCCTAAGGGCCTGAAAGCAGAAGAACTGGTCCCACCCCTCATTCACTGCAGCAAGAGGTGAATTAGCCAAGGCAATCTGAAGAGCTCATACTGCTGACAAGGAAAGGGGAGAACAGGCAGACCAAGCCTACAACTGTCCAGGTTCAGAACCTGGGTTTTGACTTGCATCCCCTCAACATCTACCCCAACTATGATCTGCTGGAACATGGGAAGGGACCTAACACAGACCCAAAGCTGCAGCATCTCCACAACACAGGGCAACAACAGGATGTCCAAGAAGAATCCTAGTCTCGATAGACTCGATAGACTAGTATCGATAGTGTAGTACAAACTAGATGTCTTAAATCAAACCAAAGACTATTTTCAATGAATTGAACACTTGCAAGTAAAGATAAATGGACAAAGGGGTTTATTGCATGGCTCCTGCAGCTTCTATAATGAGATTTTAAATCTTCCCCTTTTATATTCTTTCTCTTTCTTTTTCTTCCTTTTTTTTTCCTCTTAAATTTTGCTTTACTTTTTAGGGTGAGGGGTTAACAGGTAGAGGGCAGATGCAAAAGGATGGAAAAATGAGTGGAATCAAGAAACATGATGTAAAAGAAATGTAGAATAAATAAAAAGAAAGTAAAAAAAGAAAATAAATATATTTAACAAAAGTTGGGGGAATTGACAGCAGAATATTGGAAGAGATTGCACTCAAAAATATATATTTTTTATTCTGGAGCCACCAATAAGTATCTACAAAAGAATATATTTAAAAATACAAAAGAAAGTTCTGTCATTAAAAATTCTCATTTTAAAAATAAAATTAAAGCCGGGCGGTGGTGGCACACGCCTTTAATCCCAGCACTTGGGAGGCAGAGGCAGGTGGATCTCTGTGAGTTCGAGACCAGCCTGGTCTACAAGAGCTAGTTCCAGGACAGGCTCCAAAACCACAGAGAAACCCTGTCTCGAAAAAACCAAAAAAAAAAAAAATAAAAAATAAAATTAAAAATTAAAGAATAATTATATGTACACAGATTACTACTGCCAATATATAAATGTTCAGTGACAAAACACGAAATATAATAGTTCAGAAAGGCATTCTTGCTTGTTTTATTTGAAATTGTGCTCATGAAAGATTTAATTTCAACATCTCCTATCTTCCTATTCGTTGCTTACTTATCTGCTTTTGAATCTGTCATTTTCTCGAACCACTTTGAAGTGTGTACTTTCAAATCTTCAGCTCTGGAATCAAAAGAAGACTCTGTTTTGTTTTGTGTAAAGGATCACAATAGTCTATAGTGGGATTTTATTTTCTTGTTTGCTTTGAAAGTATCATCTTTACGCCATACGTTTCATGTAATTTTAATACATACTTGGCATGTTTAGAAAGCCACAACTTTAATAAAGTCCTCAAGCAGAAGAGCAAGCTTCTGACTACAGTTCCCAGGTGAATCATGCTCCATATGTTGGTAGATTATCACATCCATCATTAAAAGTTAGTTAAGAAAGGAACTTCTGCAATAGAAATAGGAATCTGAACTTTGAGTGGGTTTGTGTGTTCATGAGCCAATGAATTTATACTTGGTGAAAGCCAATATTTACGATTTATATCAAGTATTTTGATGAATATTTGTTAGGAAATATTTCAATATGCATTGCCATCTAGTGCTATAAGACTACGGTTTTAGGGATTGAAGCACTGTCTCTATCGTGGGAGACTTGTTGGATGTGTATAAAGAAATGAGTTCTATCACTGTACCACGTAAATAATTGGAGATCTATGATCCCAGCACTGAAAAGATGATCCTCAGATTCTTGTCCAACTGATGAATTCTAATTAGCTAGCTTCTGGTCCCAGAAAAAGACCTTCTCTCAAAAAATATGGTGAGTGTCTCATAATGAAAGACACCTAAGGATTAACTCTGCTTTCCACATGCACTCACAAGCCTTTGCATACACATATGCACACAAAAATCAACAAAGAATCTGCTTCAAATGTTACCATACTTCCTCAGAGTTATTTATATTGTATGTAAAAGAACCAAAATATGTATCTTAGTTTTATTAAGACATTATATATCCCATTCCATTATATTTGGTGTAGATATGGAATTAAAACATTCTATGATATCTCCAAATGCCTAAAAAACACACAATATTTTCAGAGAAAAAAATTATTTTGAAACATATTAGTATAAGTGTATCAAGTTCTACCATATTATGTTTTTATCCTCTGATTTTTTTCAGTCTTTATTATTGCAACTATAGTACTGAATATCTTTCTTTTGTAAGTATAGGTTTCTTCACTCCTTAATATGAACCTATGCATGTACTTAATATCCTTGTTAATGAACTTCAAATACAATAGAGAATATTATTCAAACACATATCATAAAATTAAAATAAACATAACTGATAATTTTCACTCATTTTTACACAAGTACCCCACTCAGTGTTGAAGTTAACAGTAAAGGGAGATGCTGGGAAATACTTATTAGACCGCATCAGAATTAATTACTGGAATGTGTACCTGTAAATAGCATATCTGTCTTCTACTTAGTTTGGAAGAAAGCAATTTCTTTATTTGAAAAAAAAAGTAACACCTTGGATGTTACTATATCTGCCAAAAATGTTTCTAGTCAAGAGATTCTAAAACCCCATTTCAAGATATCTTATATATTATTTAAATATTCAAATATGATGGGGGTTAATTTAGTAAGTACTAAACAATGAGAAAGACGCTTCATGGATTGAGAAGGTCCATAGATTCCTTGAGGGTTGCCTACTGTGTTTAGAATTAAATAACAATTTAGTATGTCCTTCTCATTTTATACTGCAAACTCTCTCTGTCCCCATTGCCAGTTAACATCACTTATAAAACATACTTTATCACACTCTACAGAGGATGTGAACTTAGTTATGCCAAGGTGTTCATCATTGTGTCTTGCCATTTTCTTTATTATTTTTCACATTATTTACAGATGGATATACATGAGAATCATATATCACAATACCATATATTTCAGGATGCAAAGTCAACTGTAATCTAAACAGTATGGTGAATCTTTAATGAACAAGTAAACCAAATACATTGTTTGCACAGTACTATGGCTATTTAGAATGAGATGCGATATACTGAGAACAAAACCACCAAGATTTATGAAATAGTAATGAGATAAGATAATTAAAATTAAGTCATTTTTACTTATATTCAAGGTTGTCTGAAATATATAGTCAAAAATTTTTGTGAATTCCAGAGTTTAAAATTTTGGTAAATCAGAGACAAACATATTAGATGTGTGAAGAAAGCTTCTCACACATGTGAAAGTGATGAGTGAAGTTATATACAGGAAGCAAAACCTTCAGTAGAAGGTTCAAAAAGTCACACAGGTATGAAAAAAAAACAGATACAGTGACCAGAGTCAAACCAAGAGAGTGGCCATAGAGAATGCAACATGGTTGGCTGTGAATGGAAGGAGGGATAGCCAAGCCCTTTGAAATTCACAGTATAATACCATGTGTCTAAGATGCCAACCTTAAAAGTTCAAGATTTAATGTTTGTTCTGCTTGTTTGACCTTGTTTGGCCCAATTCTCCCTTGGTATTTTTCTATTCTTTTCTTCTGTTGTGCTTGTTTTACTCTGTCACTGTATTTTGAAAAATTGGCATTAATGATTTTTTTAATAGAAGCTGATGACTTGAGTCTCAAAGGCTGGGAATTGCATTTTTGAACAATGCTTAAAGTTTTGAGTATTGGGAGATATTCTGGCTAGTTTTATGTCAACTTGACATAAGCTAGAGTCATTTGGGAAGAGGAAATTTCAGTTGAGAAAATACTTCTACAATATTTGGTTATAGGCAAACCTGTATGGAATTTCCATAATTAGTGAGTGATGGAGGAGTGACTAGCTGATTGTGAGTATTGTCACCTGACTGGTAGTTCTGGGTACAAAGAGACAGCAGGAAAATCCCAGTAAGCAGCATTCTTTCATGTTGTCTGCATGAGTTTCTTCTCCAACTTCCTCTCCTGCTTTTATTTCTACACTGACTTCTTTAGCTGTGCTTTTGAAATATAAACAAAACAAACCCATTCTTGCCCCAGCCTGCTTTTGATAATGATATTTTATATCAGCAACTGTGACCCTAAAATATGATAGGAAACTGACTTGCAGACCTGCCGGAAGAGATTGGCAGTCTGACCTACAGAACAACCTCATGGTTTTCACAGCTTTGAAACCAATTTGAGAAATTAGTGAGATAACAACTTTATTGCTGGGATTTCCGGATCGATTTTTATCACTCCAGAAGTCTCAGAAGGCATTGATGTAGCATGATTTTGAGAATCTATCTGTTTTATGTGATACAGAGCTAGGTTGGTGCCTTATAATCAGAGACAGTAAGAAATGTGGGATCAGCGTGCCAGAGCTTTGAAGTGAAAGACAGAAACAAGTTAGTTGGCAGACCAGTCTCCACAAGCAACCATTAGCCTCCGGGTTCTCCACTTGCTAGAGGCCAGTCATTTGACTGATATTTCCGAAACACAGCATGGTACTTGACTTCCTGCAGTTTCACTCATGTTGTCTATTGTTCAGTCCTGAAGGGTTTTTTAAACTATACAGACCGGTTGTTGTGAATATATCTATGTCCCGTGCTTGCCTTTTTGTCTATTAATACATTTAGAGCATACCCTTTGGCTAGAGCTTTATCTGTCCTATGGCTGGACAGACCACAGTTTTGGATACATTCAACAACACACCTGGATCTAAAAAATATCAAGTTAATTGTGACTGACAGAGATTCCTGCTATGTAAATAAGGGTCTATTCTAAAGGCAAAGGAACACTTGAGGTATACTTCTCACACTGGCATGCATTCAGCACCGGCCTAGATGTCTAGAAATACAAGCAGCACCAAACTCACCCACTTTGCTTAGCCAACAGCCTCTGTAACAAACTTAGGATAAAGCTTCTCCAGTACTTTAAAGTTCATTATGCTGTTGTCTACAATCCCCCTTTACCTACATAGTATAATATCAGATTTTGATTTATTTTTATTGCCAATAATATGAAATACTTTACATTTTAGCCTTCCTTGTTATATTTGTTTATTGTATTAACTTTTCTGCTTGTAGGAACTATAAAATCTTGTAAAAATAAGATTTATTTTTAAGAAAATTAAAAAAAAAACATGCATTATCCGATACTCTTCACCAAGGCTCTAATTGATGACTCTGAGAACTATAAAAATGATTATTTTTTTCTGGGTAAGTGCTACAGTCCAACTCACGGTTCTAATCATCTTCTTTGAAGTCTGATGGATATTAGCAGAGGGAAGGTGTTTAGATCATTTCAGAAGTAGGGTTAAGGTGTTCGTGAGGAGAGAAAGGAATGATGCAAATACTGAAAGACACCAACAGTGAGAATAGTCCATAAGTTATCTGTAGTTCGTAATTTACTGCTATTTGCAATGTACCAAAAATAGGGGAAATACATGATTCATTTAAGAGCCTTTAGTCCTCCCACAATGGACATTCATGGGATGAGAACATGGGTTGTAAGCTGTAAATTCTCTTTTCACCATTTGATCCTCATTTATTCTTCAGAGTCATGTTTTCATGGCCCTGCTTGAGAGTTTTCTTAACCAAATATAGAAGTCAGGATGAAGAACTGTCTTATTTATTTTTCTATACCCAATGGAAATCACATCTCAAATGTGTTCTTATGGTATTTATTTTCTGACTATAAAACTATCAGTTGGGCAAGCACACTCAGATCTCTTCCAACTAAAACATAGCTCAGTGTTCTATCACAGATATTTGTTGTTTCTTTGTTTAAGACTATTTTATATGAAGTGTCCATCTTAATTAATGTTTTAGCATTACTGTTTTATGTGTGAAATTAATGGAAGAAGACAAAACTATATAGACATAACATTATTCAGAAACAAAAACAATAGGGTGAAAGAAATTCTAACAATAAATTAAGGTAAAAAAAATGAGACAGCAATTTTACCATCAGTGGCCAAAAATATTTCAGAACCATAAACCATGTTAATCTGCATAACATTCAAACAAGACTCTAAGCTGATATTTGCCTATATCCTGTAGTTTTAGAAGCCATATTCGCTGCCATTCATATTGTAAGATGCTCTCATTTAATTTTTCTATGAAAAGCAGTGCTAACAAATGTGACTATGTCCCTTTCATTATATTACACAGTTTCAGAGACAATGAATTCCTGGAATGTCTCAGATTATCCCATGTTCATACGGTTTATGAATCAGAGACTTTGGGATCACATCCTTTATCACACACATTCTAAATCCGTCTTTGAACTAGACTAGAATCATCACACTTGGGAATTCTATTTTCATTACATGAATGAATTATATGTGATAATAAATGAAATTAAGCCAATGACAGCTAAAGAAGAGGAAACACACTCTTTCCTTCTTTAATTACAAATCTTCTCTCCACCAGCCATGTGAGAGGTCTGTGCACATTGAAAATCTTTTATTATGAATTTGAGAATGAGACCTTGACCTTGACAACCTCGTTATTGAAAATCTTTTATTATGAATTTGAGAATGAGACCTTGACCTTGACAACCTCCTTATGGGATATTTGACAAGAACTTTAAGTCTTTGAAGAAAGAAATTGAAGAGGATACCAGAAAATGGAAGGATCTCCCTTGCTCTTGGATTGGGAGGATCAACATAGTAAAAATAGCAATTCTACCAAAAGCAATCTATAGATTCAATGCAATCCCCATCAAAATCCCAACAAAATTCTTCACAGACCTTGAGAGAACAATAGTCAACTTTATATGGAAAAACAAAAACCCAAGATAGCCAAAACAATCTTATACAATAAAGGAACTTCAGGAGGCATTACCATCCCTGACTTCAAACTCTATTACAGAGCTACAGTATTGAAAACAGCTTGGTATTGGCATAAAAACAGAGATGTCGACCAATGGAATCGTATAGAAGACCCGGATTTTAACCCACAAACCTATGAACACCTGATTTTCGACAAAGGAGCCTAATTCCCACATAAAAAAAAGTTAGTAAAATTATTGTTAGCCATCTGGCACTTCAAGTAGCATCAAAACCAGTTTTTGCTGATTTAGACTTTCCACCAAAATTTTTTGAATATCCCAAATTCAGTTAAATATTTTATACCAGCAAGACAGTATACACAAATGACAAGAATCCTGCCTTTATTTTTATCAAAAGATATTAGCATGAAATTTACCATTTTCATAAATGCGATGCCATGGCTGAATTCAAGATGGAAACCTTTTGGAAAAAGGAGGGTTGTGTGGGCATCTGGGAGAAAAATGCAGTCTAACATGGGCCTGGGCATGACATGAGAGAAGATATCAGAGAAGTGCAGTTGTAGCAGGTTGCAGTGCTCTGGGTAGAGAGAGATTCTGCTAAGGACTAAGATAAACCGATTTCCAGGATCTTTCCCAGAGATCGGAAAGCAAAGCCCTTTAGATGATGTCTTTTTTGTTTGTTTGTTTTTGTTTTTTGTTTATTGTTTTTTTTTGTTTCCAAGTGCAAAGCAAATTTCAGTTATTTAAATTTCTTTCCCTGAATTTTCACAGTACTACATACAAATCATCTATGTTAATCCCCAGATAAAGGTTTGATTCTTTCCAATGGAAAGTCGCTCCAGGACGTTTTAATATGCAACCTGAGAACATTTAGAACCTGCAGTTGAATTTAGATTTTTCTAAATATGGGAGGAAATTGGTAATAACAAAGGCATAAAAGGCATTTTATGATTATGCCTGAGCTAAAAGAAGATTGTTCTAAGGACGACAGTCAAAAGGAATCAATGTTGAAGCACTAGCAGTGCTGATCCTTTTACTTTTATTGTCCGTGGTGAATCAATTAGACATCACCAAAGTAACCACTGTGACTACAACATAAAAGCACTTTTCATTAGCTGCTTTATTCTTAGTCCCCACAACAGTGTGAGGGAAAACTTTATGACTATGGCATACTTTTTCAATATATCCTGTCCAGGATCACCCACTCAGTCCCATAACTGCTTTTCTACAGTATTGAGACCAATTACCCATGTATATTTCAGACTTAAATATAGAAGTACTGAGAGCCTATAGAAGCCTCAAATGAGTTGAATATTGAATTACTAAATAAAGCTTCATTACAACAGACCTCATTTTGGTTGCTCTTTATGTAGCTGTGTGACTATAAATGACTGCCTTGTTGTTTCTGGGATTCAAACTGTTTATTTTTCAGTTTCTGTAAATGTGGGGAGAAAGCTTTCTTAAAGATTTTATTTCAACAAAGATAGTTAACATGTGTCAAAGATGGCTCAATATGTAGGAGGGCATGAGTCTTAATTCCAAGAACCATGTAACTCAGGCATGGTCACAGGTGCCTATAATCCTAACATTAGGTAGGATAGGCAGGTGCTATGGTATGGTTAGTGAGTTAGGCAAAGGGCTGTAGATTAAAACCCACAGAGATGCAGGTAATGCCAAGAATGTCCCCTTTATTGTGTTCCACGGCAGCTTATATCGGGTCTCTTGACTATTGGCCATATCCTAATTCTCAGCTGCAAGGCCACCAGAAACCACTCCCCTGCCATCAGGAACTCCTGAGGGTCTCTGTCTCAGAGCAGCTGAAAAGTAAGTTGTTTGCTCAGAGCAGCTACAAGCATAGGAGAACAAGTTATTTACTCTGGCAGGTAGAGTGCACAGGAAATTCAGGGTCTGAGGATCCACAATCCCCAACAGGCAGGCAGATCTCAAGAGCTCACTGGCTTTCCAGCATTTCTAAAATAATGAATGAATTTGAGGTTCTGTGAGAGATCCCACCTCACTGGAATTGATGGCAAATACCAGTGAAAGGCACAGAGGTCTCTGGCTCTCATATGTATGCACACACATGAATACATCATAGACATTCACCAGACACAAAACATAAGATGATGGTGATGTCAAGACATTGGTAAGGAGTACAGCACTCCCTTGGAAATATTTTTATAATAATATGAATATATGTATATATGACCATATATATGCATGCAAATTCTCATACCAAGCTAGTAAGCATGAATTAACTGTTAAAATTTGGTTCTTAACTTCTGTAGTCAAACAAAATTAGTTACTCACACGTGTCCTTTGAGATGTCAAGTTTGAGAAGGTTGTTCTGTCCATCCTATAACTTCACTTGTCTCTTCCTGGGTCTGCAGAAGTTCCACAGACATGTGAGTGGAGAATCTTTTTATGAACAGAAAACTTTCCTGAGCTCACAAGGACGGAGGATAGAACCTGTTGGGTTTCGACCTGCCATTACACTCATAGTCCCATGTAGCTCTCTTTTCCTTCATAGAGAAAGAGAAAGACATAGACCACTAACAATCAGAAAGAGATAGCATTGATTCAGCACCCTTCGTGGCAATGGTTGCTGAGAACTTTGGAAATTTACTTTGGATAATAATGACTCACATCACTTAACACTGACATCTGAAAGAGCAGCTGCTTTTAGTTGGTTAATAGAGAAAAGAGAATGGGAAGAAGAAGAACAGGAGTCAAACAAAACACTAACAACTGAAATTCACAAAAGAGACAAAAATACAGAGGTTATACAAAAATATTATTTCTCATTACTGGAAAAGAAAGAAAAATAAGGTATTTTTGCAGCTGTTAAAATCATGTCTCACATTCACAATCTAGTAAAAAACTAAAGACCAAAATGAAACTAAACTAGAAAATCTTCTTGAAGAGTTTGATAACTAAGTTCTATTGGTGTGTTATGAATCAGGAGTAATCAGGAGAAGTAAGAGAAACAGTTAAAGGTAGAGAAGATTAAAAAATTATGTAGATGTGGAAATCTACATAAACCAGAGTATTATTCAGGGTTCTCCACCAAGACAGATCAACTAGCTAAATAGGCAAGAGGGGTTTTAGTAGAATTCAAGCAAAGACTCATGGAGAAAGTAATTTCCATAATAAGATGTTTACAAGTTGGAGAATGTAGGATGTTGAAATGTGGTTCAGTCCAAATTTGAAGGGCTCGGGGCTTTGGGAACTGAGGGTGAGGGTGCTTGACACAGGAAAGACCCTCATAATTTAAGCGGTGTGTACATAATTGTACTAGAAATCCTAGGGTTACAAGTCTGAAGCAAATGCAGTGCTTTTGCTTTTTTTTGAAAGCAATGGAACTGTAAGTCCAAACAAGGGGCTTTCATGTGTCCTCTACTGCTTCATTCTCCCTAGAATTATGATCCATTGGACATAATCCAATCACAATGGAAGTGGTTGTCCTAGTTTCCCAATTACATCTCCTCCGCAAAGACCCTGGCAGAATCACTAGAAACAATGTTTTATCAGCTTTCTGTTCATTAATCCAGGAAATTTTAAACCTAAAACCAATAAGACAAGCAAGTATTCTGATATCAAAGAATGAGTTAGAATGAGAAAAGAAACATGGTACTTGGTTACTCGGGCATGAAAGAGTCTCATTCACTTTCTGCTTCCCTGCTATACTTCCAGAAGACACGGTCTCCTCTCTTTACTAGAAGCTTTCAAATTTTCTAGAAATCTAGAAATATTCCAATTCTAAAAGCTATCTGTTTCACAGAGACATTAGAGTAGGTTATGTCACATAAATATATTAATGTATAACACCTTTCTTTTCCTTGAGCACACCCTTCTATAGTATAAGGACACTTGTTCATTTCAACATGGCCTTATGTGGTCAGGGTGATTACGTCTTCCTCACCACTTTATACCTATTGCCAAGTACTCTTCTTAGATAATGGGTGATGCATAGCACAGATTGAATATAATGAATAAAACTCAGCCTATCTTTCTCAGCCTCCTGAGTTTCTGACACCACATGTCTATGCCACCAAATCCAGCTTAAATATTTCTTAAAGCAAATTCTTGCAAAGTCTTCTACATGCAGCATTTAATATTAAATTCTCCTCTTTTTACTTATGTTTCTGAAAAAAAACTATACTGAAAGGAGGCCATCCTCTCGACTAACATCATTTATTATGGGAAAATTGAGGATTTGTTCATGAGGATTTATTACATTTTTTTCTGAGCATATTCACACATAGTAAGATGTTCTGAAACAGAAGCTTGGGTTTTAGACTTTTTTGAACTGAAATTATTAGTTCAACGTCTATTTTGTATTGAGGATTTTTCAAAATATGCCAACAAATTTTGTCACCAAATCTATCTATAAATGTATTTTTTTATTTTAACACAAGTTATGGTGATTGATATTTTAAAACATGACATATTGATATTGACTATCCTCATGAATATCCTTAATTTTCAAGGGTTTCCATTGAAGACATATTTTATATGACTTTCAAGTTCTCTCTCCCTTTCTAGAGAGAGAGATTTCTTTTATGTGAAAAGATATTTCTCAAAAAAAAGTAGATTCTTTAAAGAAAATATAGCATTTGCATTCCAAAGAAAACACTTATCCAAGGGTCCAGCCTTGGAAAAATGTGTGACGCAGAGAAAGCTATGCTAACACACTTTGTTTTCTGATCTTTACCTTCTCCGTGACAACTGGACTCACTTCTTATGTAATTCAACCTGACTAGATTTGACATGAAAACATTTCCTTCCAGACCTTCATTACAATGAAAACCCACTGGAGCATCATTAAAGGCAATAACACACATGCACCTACAACATAGGAACAAGCTGGAAGAGAAAGGAAGTTGCAATGCTTCTGTTTATGCAGTGCTTATGTTTGACATAATCAACATTGTAGCAAATATTCACCACTGTGTGCTGTGTGAGGTGGCTTTGGCAGTGGAGGAGATAGGAAATAAAAGAGACATTAACACTCCGATTCCTTGCTCAAAGAAATTCTTTGCTGACTGAATGAGACTAACAGATAGGGAGGGAATTTCTATTTAAGGATTACTTGTATATATCCCTTTTTTCAGACATGCTCTAGCACTCCACCCCAAGTTCCAGATATGTTTGAGCAATAAAAGATTCACAAAGAAAGAAGCATTTCTGCCTTTAGAAGGATTTGATCTATTTCTTTTTCAATATAAACTAATTTTAAATTATCATATGAAATATTAGCTATCATATGGATTTTCAAACAAAATTGATTTTTATAGATTCTCTTCTCCTCCAACCATTTCCCACTTCTTTTACCTGCCTTTGCACCCTCATCCTCCAGCCCTTGTTTCATTTACATGAAGTATGACTTATCAGGAAGAAGGAAAACAAAATTCATAAATAAAATAGATCATAATAATATGGGAGAAGTTGCTAGACAAGGGCTTCTTTAGATACCTTTAAAACAAACAAACAGACAAAAAACTAGACACAATGGATCCTATCTATAACTTCAGCACTTGAGAGGGTAAGAGGATGAAGAGCTTAGAACCAATCTAAGCTGGCTGCACTATAAATTAAAAAAAAAAGACAAAATAAATAAATAAAACAAAACCATAAACAATCTTAAAGGGTATATGTTGACAGAAGTTTCTTTTTTGTATGATCTTGCAGTTGTTCAGCCCTATATAAACACACAGAGGCTAATATTAATTATAAATGGTTTGGACTGTTGCTCAGGCTTATTACTAACTAGCTCTTACAACTTAAATTAACCCATAATTTTTTTTGGTGGGGTTCAATGAACATTACTAATAGTATTCAAGAGAGTAGGGCTTAAGCCCCTCCTGTTTTCCTTGGAGTCTGAAATGGATACTATCAGGGAGATGTTCAGTGTCAGGGGTTGTGTTGGGACAGGGTCTGCTCAGCAGTAGAGAGCCTCTTTCTCTCGTGTCCTTGCTGGCATAGATAGTTTAGTCCATGGTTCTTACTGCTTGGAGGCCATTTAAGCCATGAGTCCACCACCCTATTGCTGTAGCTGAATTGAATATCATGCCAGGAAATGAGCTTTACAGAGTTGTTATTGAGATCAATGCTAACCAACCCCAGCATCAAAGTCAGAAGGGAAGGACTCAATGTTAAAGTCAAAGAAGACAACCTGGTCCTCACATTAGCCCAGGATGCCCTTCGGTGGACCCAAAGATGTCCACTTTGTCACCTTCTTGTTGTTTTCATGCTTGCCAGCTTTCTTCAGGCAGCATATTAGATTACAACAGTCACATTGCGGGTAGGGACACAGATCGCCATGCCCAAGAGCTTTCTGTTCAACCCTGGGATGACATTGCCTACAGTCTTAGCAGAACTAGTATTTCTTCTCTGTGTTTAGTCACACGGCTTGGTAACTTTTCTCTGTAAGACATTCTCATCTTACTTCATCTACATCTTGCTGACTATTGCATCATTGCCTTTCTTCTTCCCAGAATTCTCCTGGTCTGGTTGCCCCGCCTTTAATTTCTGTCTGGCTATTGCTCAATCAGCATTTTATTAAACCAATAGGAGTAAAAAATCCAAGTCTCTACAGTGTACAAGAGCATTATTTTATAGTCTAGGTGAGATAGCCTGTGACACAGGTCACTGAGGGAAGCAGGATTTAATAGAAAACTGGTCACAAGTGCAAAAAACCAAATTCTAATGGGATTTGTGCAATAGTGTGAGTGTGTGTGTGTGTGTGTGTGTGTGTGTGTGTGTGTGTGTGTGTAAGGGAAGCAGATAGGTCTGTAAGCTTGATATCGAGGATCAAAACCTGTCATTTGGAAAATATTTGACAAAGAAAATGATGATCATATTAGAGGAAATGTCAATAAAGATTGTATGAGAACATGGTGCTTGAATGAGTCATTTTTAAATGTCTAATTTCACTAGCCTATTAGAATAAAATGTTGTGTACACTTACATGAATGTTATATGATACAAATCGCTCTTCATTCTGTCAGACGTCCAGATGGCTAGTGCATAGTCATCTCATTAATGCCATATCTTGATGATTTCTGATGTCTCTAGAAATATGTCTCATGTTTCTGCACAGAATATTCTCTCTACGAATATCAAACTGGTTCTTTGGCCATGATCATTATTTTCCCTGTGACAGGTTCCTTAATAAGTATCCACTTCTGTTTATGACTCTGTATGACATGAATGTCCAGCTGAGTTGAGGTCAGGATCTCTTCCACAATGGACTCTTTCTTTGGTTTGAGGCCCTAACTATACTCATGAAGGCACGTTACAGTCTTTTATACCTATAAAGGATTACTTCATTGACTGTGATTCTAACCACTTTTCCTCTTGTGACTTTAGAACCAGAGGAGATCAGAGGGGTAATTTTTTTGTGGATATTAATTGTCTGCTAGATGTTTGTGTACTAGAAATCAGGCCACAAGTATGATGTATGTACTGTGGGAGAAGTATCTCATTTTAAGTTAATTGGTCTTTATAGGTATGATTCTGAAATAAGAGTGGTGATTCTTGGAGTAGATTCTTATTACAGCGTGCTGGTGAGAAAACTGGATGATCCCTTATCCCTTCCTCTTTCTCCCTGTCTGGCAGTGGTATTTCTTGCTCCTGCATCTGGTCTTAACCTGATCCTGCATCTGTCAGGAAGTCTTCACCAGAGGTCATAAAAACTTATACTGCCTCCTTCATTGAAATTTAAAGTTTGGGCAAAGCTGTTGGTGAGCTAGCTCAGCAGATAAAATCACCTGTTATGTAAGCGTAAGGGTATGAGTACAAGCACGTGATCCTGAGAAAGGATAGGACGAGCTCACTAGGTTGTCCTTTGGTTGCCATATGCCTGACCACGTCATCTGCATCCACAGGCTTATATACATATCAAACACACAATCATGATCATGAAAATGAATTTAAAGATATTATAAATCTCCAATTCATTGAAAATATCATCCATTCTTCTTTTCTTTGCTGAGCTCAATTTAATCTACTTTCAGTAGCTATTAAACAGAATCTCCCAAGCCAGCTGAGGGTAGCTATTAGGAACTCATTGACTCTTAATTGAGTTGGGGAACCTGCACATGACCAAATTAAGCCCTCTAAATGTGAGTGAAAGTTCTATGGCTTAGGAAGTTTGTGGGCCCACTGGTAGTGGGACCAGGATTTATACCTAGTGCATGAACTGGATTTTTGGAGCCCATTCCCTAAGGAAGGATACCTTACTCAGGCTCATTACAGGGGGGTGCGACTTGTTCCTGCCTCAACTTGATATGCCATTCTTTGTGATTCCTTATGGGAGTCCTTACCCTTTCTGAAGAGTTGATGGGGTGTGGGATGGGGAGAAGGTAGCAGGGGAGTGGGAGAATAGAAGGGAGGGGAAACTATATAAAAACAAAAACACTTTTAAATAAAAAAGAAATGAAAATCAAATAAACAAAAAAAACAAAAATAAAAAACCAGTATCTCTCAGGTATGTTATAACAATTTTTACAGAGTATTGGGAAGACTTTTGTTTTGTTATTTATTTATTTATTTATTTATTTGTGTGTGTGTGTATTGTGTGTGTGTGCTATGTATGTCTGTATTTGTGTGTGTAGATTGTGTGTGTATTGTGTGTGTGTATGTCTGTATTTGTGTGTGTATTGTGTGTGTGTGCTATGTATGTCTGTATTTGTGTGTGTAGATTGTGTGTGTATTTTGTGTGTATTTGTGTGTGTAGATTGTGTGTACTTTGAATAGTGGTAACAATTTTAGCCAACAAAAATATTACATAATAGAAACATCATTTAGAAAAACTAGAGTATCTCATGAGAAAGGCAACAGTATGGTGAAAATACATTTCTTTTTTATGATTTATTACTTTTTGCATCTTGACTCCAATTTCCCCTCACCCTTCTTCTTGCAGCCTCCCCAATCTTCTCTCTTTGCCCTGCTTCATCTACTTCTTTTCCCTTTCTATCCAGAAATTGTCAGATTTTCCATGGATATTAGAAAAATATCTCATATCAGGTTGCAATAAGACTAGATACCTCCCCTCTTATTAAAATTGAACACAGGGCCGGGTGGTGGTGGCGCAAGTCTTTAATCCTAGCACTCGGGAGGCAGAGGCAGGCAGATCTCTGTGAGTTTGAGGCCAGCCTGGTCTACAAGAGCTAGTTCCAGGACAGGAACCAAAAGCTACGGAGAAACCCTGTCTCGAAAATAAAAAAAAAAATAATAAAATAAAATCAAACTGAACACGGTAACACAGTATGAAGAATAGAGTCCCAAAAACTGACAAAAGAGTCAGAGACAGAACCTGTGCCCACTCTTAGGGAGTCTCACAAGAAAACCAAGCTACAGAACTGTCACATATATACAAGGGACCTAGGTCAGTCCCATGCAGGCTTCCTGACTGTCGGTTCAGTCTTTATGAACCACTTTGAGCTGAGGTTAGCTGATTCTGTGGAGTTTCTTGTGTCTTGAACTTTCTGGCTCATACAATCCTTCCTTACTCTCTTCAGCAGGATTCCATGAGCTCAGCCTAATGTTTACTGTGGGCCTGTGCATCCGTTTCCATAAGTTGCTGAATGAAGCCTTTCTAATGACAACTTTGATAAACAATAAGTATAGCAGAAACATTAGACATTATTACATTGACAATATTGACCTTTTTAAAATTGACTTATTTTTGTTAGATGTATTTGGCTGTATCCTAGGTCTCTGAGCTACTAGTAATTGGTAGAAACTAGACACAACCAATATATCTGTTAGCAAAAGAATGGATAAAGCAAAGGTGGAACATTTACACCGTGGAATAAAACTCAGTTGTTAAAAAAAATGATATCATCAAATATTTGTATACAAAAAATTGCAGACAAATGAATGAAACTAGAAAAACATCATCCTGAGTGAAGTGAAGTAACTCAGACCCAGAAAGACAATCATGGTATATTCTCACTTATAATTTGATAATAGCTGTACAGCAAAAGATAACCATTCTTCAATCCACAGACCCAGAGAGGTTAGATAACAAGAAAGCCTAGAGAAGGGGAAATAGAATAGATTTTGTGGGTAGACTGGGGAAGGTGGGAATGGGAACAGGAGGCATTAGGTGGGGATAGTGTAGGAGAAAGTAAATAAGATATGACTTGAAAGGAGGGTTATTTCAGGCTAAGGTAGACCTAGTGCAATGGAAACTCCCAGGAACAAACCCTAGCAGAGACTCCAAGCAATAAGTGATATTTAGCCTGAACTGACCATCTCTTCTAAGCAGATTAGACTTCCAGTGGAAGGATTAGGACACCAATCCAGACACTTAACCTTTGACCTTCAATTTATCTTGCCTATAATATGCTGGGGTAAAGGCAGCACAGAAATTGTGGGAGAGTCCAAACAATGACTCGTCCAGCATGAGATCCATGCGATGAGAGGGAGCCAACTCCTGACAGTGCCTGGAGTACTAAGAAAAAAAAAACATTTCTAGTGACCCAGCCATAACTAAAGAAATGCCATCTGTATTATGACCAAACAAATAGGAATATAGAAGGGATGGGTAGAAAGAAAGCCACATAGAGAGTACAGGACCAAATTTGTCTTTACATTTAAAGAATTTGAGGTTTTTTTTTTTGAAGGAAACAAATGATTTTAAATGAGAGGGGTGGGGACATAATTTAACTGTTCTAACAAAGCGCTGTTGCAGCCGAATGTCCATAGAAGGAACCAGGGAGATACCAATGTCAGAAAGAACAGATGGGAATAAATGCGAAAGCTTAGGTAAAATTTCCTGTATACAGTCACAATGTATTCATTACCAGCTCTGCATGAGGCACGATGCGTGCCAACTGGGATGCAAACAAACTTAGTGAGAGAGCCCATAAAGTGTTTGATGAGAAGTACCAGTTAGCCCCATAAGTGACATCGATGGTACACACAGCTTGTGCAACTCAAGGGAATGACAGATCCTGAGAGGACAGATGGTAGAATGATGTCATAGAATCTAAGATTCACTTGACTAATGGCACTGTCCTGTGGATTCAAAGGAACTCTGGCTTTCCGTGTGGCTTAGATGTGGAATCCAAAGCACAACCAGAAAGTGCTGGCGTGTGTCATCCAACTCCGCTCACCAGTCTCAATTCACTTTACAAATCGCTTCTACTCTCAATTTTAAAGCCTAAAGAAGTGTCTTCTAAAATTAGAATGCTCTATTCCAGATTAGATTAGTTGCATCATGTGTTCAGTCTTCTTTTCCAATACTTTCCACACCATTTTCAGATTAAAGTGAAACCTTAGACTTTGTATGAATTTTATGTGACAAGCATATGGGACAGTTTTAATTTGAAAAAAAAATGGCTTAAAAAGAAGCAAATAAATTACAGTCTCTGTTTTCATATTGATTAATATCTACTAAGCAGAGATTGAAACAACATGTATTAATTTGTATGTTATTTATTGTAAAATGTTAGGTTACAGTGGAAAATTTGGCTAAAATGTTGCATTCAAAACAGTGTTTCTCCTAGTTAAGAAGAAAACAAAATCTTGAAAGGAATCAAAGAGTTTATTCATGTGCATATGGGCACCTGGTCCAGCCTACGTAAGGAGCCCAAGAAGGCACATGTTCTGAGTTCAGCAAGGAGATGAGGCCAGTAGCCTGGACTTGCATGACTGGAGGAAGAATGGTATGGGTAGAGATATGAAAGGATGAATTTAGTTGCTAGATACTGGCCTAGCATGCAAGAAATTGTGGGTTCTATCTCCAATAACCATTAAATTGAGCATGAAAGTGCATTTCTGTAATGCAAGCATTCTGGAGTTAGAAGCAAGAGAAGCATTAGTGTAAGGTCTTCCTTTCTCAACTCAATAGAAAGTTTGAGGCCAGCCTGTTACAATGAGACCTTGTCTCAAAGAGAAACAGTGAGTGTTATTTAAATATGAGTGGCAAGGTTGCTCACTGACCATCCTTCTAACATCCATCAACTTGGGATTTAACTTTGACACAGTCTCTGGACCATTGAACAATCTTCAAAATCAAAGTATCATGATAAGACTCCCTCTCAGCAATGTCCTAGTGGCCGCTGTGTTGAGGAGACTCTGAAAGAGGGAAATGAATCAGAAAGATTAATTATCAGGCACTTAAATTATCTAAGGCCATTGTACTCTTAGAATTATACATTTAGTAATCTAGAAATCTATGGACATTTCAAGTAAATTGCTATTTGTCACTGGCATCAGAACTATATCAAGCACAGAATAAACGTTAAAAGTGGCATACTGACTGCTTGTTGGAGAGAGCATAGGCAAAAGTAAGGCCAAGCAAATTAATCAAATGGAGAAAGTAAAAACGGTGCAAATGTAAAGAAAAGATATTTTGAAGCTGCCTCCATGCTTTTTTGTTTATTTATATATTTATTTATTAAAGATTTCTGTCTCTTCCCCTCCACCGCCTCCCATTTCCCTCCCCTTCCCCTGAACAAGTCCCCCTCCCTCATCAGCCCAAAGAGCAATCAGGGTTCCCTGCCCTGTGGGAAGTCCAAGGACCACCCACCTCCATCCAGGTCTAGTAAGGTGAGTATCCAAACTGCCTACAATCCCACAAAGCCAGTACGTGCAGTAGGATCAAAACCCCATTGCCATTGTTCTTGAGTTCTCAGTAGTCCTCATTGTCCTCTATGTTCAGTGAGTCCGGTTTTATCCCATGCTTTTTCAGACCCAGGCCAGCTGGCCTTGGTGGGTTCCCGATAGAACATCCCCATTGTCTCAGTGTGTGGGTGCACCCCTCACGGTCCTAAGTTCCTTGCTCGTGCTCTCTCTCCTTCTGCTCCTGATTTGGACCTTGAGATTTCTGTCCGGTGCTCCAATGTGGGTCTCTGTCTCTGTCTCCTTTCATCGCCTGATAAAGGTTAATATTCAGGAGGATGCTTATATGTTTTTCTTTGGGTTCTCCTTCTTATTTAGCTTCTCTAGGATCACTAATTATCGGCTCAATATCCAACAAAAGTATATGCTCAACTATGTTCATAGTTTGTATTAGCATTGTTTGTAATAGCCAGAACTGCCCTTCAATGAAAGAATGGATGAAGAAAGTATGGAATATATACATATTAGAGTACTACTCAGCAGTATAAAATAAGGACTTCTTGAATTTTGCATGCAAATGGATGGAAATAGAAAACACTATCCTGAGTGAGGTAAGCCAGACCCAAAAAGGGGAACATGGGATGTACTCACTCATATTTGGTTTCTAGCCATAAATAAAGGACATTGAGCCTCCACGCTTTTAAATTCCTTCCTATTCCATCATTTTGTTGAATAATAATAAAAGTAATATCATAATCTTATTAAATGGGAAATATGAAAGTTTGTTTTCATTGTTCAAATTTAACAACCAAAATTATTTAAGATGTGAAAGATTGCATGATTTTAGTATATAAGACATTTTTAGAAAAATCATTAAAAACTATTGATTTATTAAACTTAATACATCAATACTTCACATTACTACAATGAAATATTGGAAACTAAATAGTGACAAATATTTGATTTGCCTTATGGTTTTGGCCATTCAAGTATATGATTAAATGGTCCCATTGTCCTGGAATTTACTTGAAGACAACAGAAGCACCGTCTGGAGACTTGTATAGTATATGTATATACATATGAGGGGATAGGTGTTTGTGACCTTCACTTATTGTTAACAGATCAATTTAAAATAACTGGATAAAACATCTCTGGGTGTGTTAGATGACACTTGAAGAGGCATTTATTGAAGAGAAAATAACTCCCCATTTCAACATGGGTTTTACTGTTTCTTAGGGGTAGGTTGCAAAAAGAAGGTAGTCAGTACTCATTTTTGTGTTTCCTATCTGTGAGCAAAGTGAAATCAGCTGCTCCTCATTTTTCCTTCCTTGTCATAATGGACTTGACAAACTTGAACTATGAACCAAAATAAATTCTTCCTTCCTGACATTGTTTTTAAAAATTAATCAAAATATAATGACACCTTCCCTTTTGTCTTTCCAACACTTCCTAAGCAAACCCCTCCTTTCCCTCTCTGAATTTCTCTACCCCTACTTTTTAAATTATTTTTCTACCTCACTGCTATGGGATAATGCTCTTGTACACTGTAAAGATTTGTCACTCATATTAACTCACTCATGTCAGCCCAAAGAGCAATCAGGGTTCCCTGCCCTGTGGGAAGTCCAAGGACCACCCACCTCCATCCAGGTCTAGTTTAATAAAATACTGATAGGCCAGTAGCCAGGCAGGAAGTATAAACAGGGTAACCAGACTAACAAAATTCTGGGAAGAAAAAATACAGAGTTAGTCATCAGCCAGACACAGAGGAAGAAAGATGTGAATGTTTTACTGATAAAAGGGACCAAGCCATGTGGCTAAACATAGATAAGATTTATGAATTAATTTAAGTTTTAAGAGCTAGTTAATAATAAGCCTGAGTTAATAGGCCAAACATGTTATAATAAATATAATCCTCTTGTGTTTCTTGAGACTGAATGGCTTTGGGACCAGGTGGGACAGAAATTCTCTCTACATCCCTTACAAAAAATCCATACATATTTAAAATATATAAATGCATTATACTCAGTCAATATAAACTTACTTGTAAGCATATGGTTTCAGGACTGACCACTTGGTATCAGATTGACAATTTGGAGGTATTACTCTGGGAAAAGGCTATTTCTCCAGCTCTTGGTTCTACTCACTCTGCTGCAGTTCTTTGTAGAAATTTGAGATCCCATGAGAGTCCACCATTATATAATAGCATGTTTTTGGTGTCATCATTGTCCAAGTCTTGTTCAGTCAACTATGGTGATGAGTCTTGGTGAGTGTAGTTTCTCTGACATTTCCAGGAGACAAAATGGCCATTTTTTTTTATTATGCTGGCTTTTAAAATATCTCTGCTCACTCTCGCTGATTCCTGAGCCCTACATCCAGGTGTTGTGATGATTATTTCATCTCTGCATAATAATCTGTTATGTTTTTCTGTACTGGTTTCTGTCCCTTGCAACATGTTTCTTTGATGATTGATCAGGCCAATAATTACCTTTAGAATGATAAATATTTAGAGTATAGATAAGGATTATTCTAGTTTAGAAAAGTGCCAGAATAGGTTCTCCTCCAAGATTCTTGCACTCATGGAACTCCTTGTAGTTGAGTAGCTTTCTGTAACAAGGCATGATTTCCCTCCTGTTGGGTTGGTCTTAAGTCTACTTAGAGAGCTGTTAGTTATCACAAAGGTACATGTGCCACTATGGCAGCCTTAAGTTGTTCTTTTTCAGATATTTGTCAGAATAATAGAAAATTAACACAAAATTGTTATCTTTTGATCCTATAAGCATATAAAGAAATGATATTTGGAATATTTTTGGAGGTATGACTACAATGACCTCAAAAATTGACATCATTTAAAGTCCACATCACCTTATAGTATTACCATTATGGGGACTAGCAGCACTTTCAAACATTACCAACCAAGGAACCAAAGAATTTTGTATGGGAACAAGAGACAGTCACCCAAACTATAGTAGGTTCCTTAAAAATATGTTGGTATATTCTGTTGGGTAAGACTACTTGTTCATTTTCTGGCTGCCCAGACACCCCAAATAATCACACAGAGATCTGTGTTAACTGCAATATTGTTTGGCCAAACCTTAAGTGTATTTCTAGCTAGTTCTTACATCTTAAATCAAATCATTTCTATTAATCTGTGCCTCACCACAAGGTTGGGGCCACCAGCAAGGTTTCAGCATTTGTCTGCTCTGGTGGCGGCTACATGGCATGTCACTGACTCGGTCTACTTCTCCCAGCATTTTGTTTATTTATTTATTTTTTTGCCTAGATCTATTCTGCCCTGCCACATGGCAAGGCAGCTTCTTTATCCATTAACCAATAAAAGTAACACATATACAGAAGAACTTTCCACATCATCTTCTCTTTTCTGTTTAAATAAAAAGAAGGCTTTAACTTTAACATAGTAAAAATACATGTAACAAAACAGGTATCAAACAAGAATTACAGTTACAATATTTATATATACTTCATCTTTGATCATAACTAAGGAAACTATAATTATAACTATTCTTCAACTATACATCAATCAAAGACCACAGAAGGATACAATATTACCTAAGTAAACAGGAAGCACATTATAAGCAATTTCCAAAACTAGAATTGACAAAGACATCTTGCTTTCTGTACAGTCACCCAAAGTTCCTTTGCAACATTGGGTTATCCATCTTCAGCCTACAGGCCCATAGTATATGGCAGAATTTTCAATGAAGCAGGAAATTTCAAAGACAATTCCACCTACATTGACAGTTTTTCAGTCACTTTATTCTGTGTCCTGCATAATGTCTGATCACCTCTTTTATGAAGCAGAAACCCTGAAGGATTGTCTTACCTTTAGGCAAGTTCAGCAGTCATTTTTCTGTGGGTCCTGAAGTCCACTTCAAACAGCATAACATCAAGCAGTCCAGACAAGAGGAGTTTCTTCCCCAAATAACTAACCAAATTCGATAAGGAGCTTCTTTGATGACAATGATCCTCTTGAAGTAGATTGATGCTGCCAGGAGCAGATATGTCTCATTGTTATGAAAAGTCCTAAGTTCTTAAAACATTTTAAATGCCATATTGTTAGTCTTTGAAGCATTGAAGATCATCTATCTAACTTATATATTTCTCTGTATATCTAGAAAACCTGACTAACATGACTACAACCTTGACTATTATAGATGACTATATATTTACCAGTATTTCTTAATTATCAACTACATTTTTAAATGAGATGCACAAACACAATACCTTAATCAAGAGCAGAAATATGCATGTAACAAAATTGATCTTAAATTTGTATCAGTAGACCAAGACCCATGCCAATGCAACATATTCTTCTCTATATCATGTCCCCCTATAACAATATTTGGGGATTTAGCCATATTTATCTCTAAACTTCTACCTGATTTTGGTTGGGGAAAGCAATTTTGGGGGTGTTCACAGTTTAAGGGGTCTTGTTCTCTATCAAACCACATTAGTCTAGAGAATCCACAGATTCTCATCTCCTGTGGAACGGAAAGCAGAACCTCTTTTTTAAAGCAGCAAATCCTTAGACCCAATTTTGAAGTCAAAATAGTTTTAAAATATTTATGATGGTTTAGCTTATCAGTCCCTAGAATCAAATGTCTTTCTGCAGTCAAAAAAATTCAAAGAAAACATAATAGTATACATAATCCAGAATCTCTGCATATATTCCATCTTTTTGTGACTTATTGTTTTAGTCTATGACTGTCTGTACTCTATCTCTTTAAAGACATTTTTATTTTTTTACGTGAAAACTTTTTTTATTAAAAATTTCCAACTCCTCCCTGCCTCCCTTTTCCCTCCCCCTCCCACTCCCTGCCCCCCACTTCCCTCCTCCTCCCTCTCCAGTCAGGGTTCCCTGCCCTGTGGGAAGTCCAAGGTCCTCCCCCTCTCCATCCAGGTCTAGGAAGGTGACTTTTTTATTTTTTGAAATCACTTACTTTCTTTATAACTGTCTATATTCTCTTTCCTCTCTCACTGATGCCTACATACATTTTTCCAAAATGGTGACTCATTTAGAGGTCTTTTCCATCTGAATTTATCTTTATTGCAATATGTAAGAAGTTTTGACCAGAAGCTCGTTTAAAATGGTAAGCAGCTGGGCAGCAATGACCCTGGATACTGGCTTTGCCTTTCCTGGGCTGTCATTATGGTGGAGGTAGTTCACTGCCAGCTCTGAGACTGCTGGGTGGGAGCCGTCCTCGCTACTTCAACTCTGGGTAGCACCGTTGAACATCTAAACCCTTTTTATCTGAATAAAAGCTAAATTTGTCATGCAGCAAACTGTGAGGCCTGGAAATACCTCTGTTTATGGCAGTGGGAATCCATCATGCTTTTCTCCATTTGCATTCTTAGCAGACCCAATCCCGCCATTTGCCCGTCAGGGACCGCTGATCTGTGGGCATGGTTTCAGCTACTTTCCTTGCAACACCGAGTGGGCACATGAGCATCTGGACCCGAAATGGGTGGCGTGCATCATCCCCAAATATTTCAGACCACATTGGCACACCATTCTGTTGGTGGAGGCCACTAGTTCATTCCCCAGCGCCCTGACTCGAAACAATCACTCAGAAACTATATTATTTGCAATACTATTTGGCCAAGAGCTTAAGTGAGTTTCTTAGATCTTAAATCAACCCATCTCTATTAATCTGTGCCTCACCATGAGGTCATGGCCTATCGGCAAGGTGTCAGTGCCTGTCTCCTCCAGCAGTGGCTACATGGTATCTCACTGACTCTGCCTACTTTCTCCCAACATTTTATCTAGTTTTCCCTCCCTAGCTCTATTGTGCCATGCTGTCCGCCAAAGCAGTTTCTTTATTCCTTAATCAATAAAAGCAACACATACAGAAGGACTTCCCATATTAATATTCTTTTCTGTAAGATTTATTTTTACTTGTGTGTACTGTCAGGAGCAGGAGAACACACAAAAATATGAAAACTGTTGTCAATGGAATTCAGAAAACTGCCAGCTGCCCTGAGCTGGAGTTTCAGTGGGTGCAGGTCACCTGATTTAGGTGCTGAGTGCTACACTCCAGTCTTCTGCATTGTGTACTCCTATGTGCTGAGTGTTCTTTCTAGCTCCAGTAGACATTTTTTTACTAAATAGTTCATAGAAAATTTGACTACAAAAGTAAATTGGTCATGTTAGAACAAAGGGAGGGCTATATTTTAAGTTTACCCAAATTTAAATTTCTGAACACCTAGCTGCATCTACTTTATCTAGTATTCAAAATATTTTATTTCAATGTCAAATAATAATTCTTTAAAATCTATTTGCATGTCAATTCCTTCTCATATGTGGACACATGTGTGTACATGTATATTTAAGTTAACTCTACTGCATGTACATTTATAAATTATTCTGATGTCTATAGATGGGCCGGCACCTTCAAGAAGATTTGTTTTTGTTTTATTCTGTTTTGTTTTTGTCTCTTGATGTCACAAGCATACATAGTATTGATAGAAGTTATGTTTTGAAAATTTTGAGCTTCAACAGTGAAAAACAAACTTTGTATCTTAACTAAGTTAAAGGCTGTACAATCTCTGTGCAAAGCTGTTTGCTTCAAAATAATTAGGGAGATATTTTACAGCAGCAGAAGAAATATAAACTGGGATAGTATTTATTTCTCTTCAAATCACTCCGAAGATACCAGCAGTCTGGCAAGGTGCCGTCAACCATGAGAAATTCCAATTGAGAAGAATAATCCTTTGAAAAAGATAAAAAGAGTGAAAATATTGGCCCCAAATTGAAATGTCCCTAAAATGCTGTAACATTAATGATATGATTATCACAGAAGAGACTGTCTAATCTGAGCAATACTAAGTGAAGAGTCAAATAGCCTTCGAGAGTAAATGTAAAGTCACAGCTTTGCTGGAAATAAAAATCACACACATGTGTTTAGGAATCTATGTAACCCAGTCGTATAACACAGTAAGAATCTTACACATTTGAGGGTGTGGCAAATAGGGAAGAATGAGAAAGGAGTGCTGATGCACTTGGAGCGAATGCTCTGGACACTCAGGAATAGAGGCCACTGAAGGTTTTAGTTGTTGAGTTAAAGTGCTAAGAAGTGTTTGTCACTGAGATGTGACTTTGTTCACATGCTAGTCACATTATTCCTTTGCTGTCAACAGAAAGATAATATCCTTGCACTACTCTCTAAACTACAAAATGTGGTCGTGGACTAAGGTGGAGGCTATCTGACTAAGTTGTGCAGAAAAACAAAAGTAGATTGTACAAAAACAATTTTTGTGATCGTTGAAACAAAATAAACAGCAACAACATCTACTTAGGATATTAAGGAAAAAATAAAAGAACGTGGAAAATTCCTGAAATCTCCCTTTTGTAATTTAGGTGAGCTGGGAAAACCTTCTTGTCCAGCAGATTTTTAGTAAATCTTCAAATTAAGGTATCACATTATTAGAAGAGTTGTCTATCTTCTACTTTCAAAATTAGATAGTAATCATCCAGATTACAAGATCCAGAGGAGAGAGGCAAAGCAGGATTGAGTGTCCAACTTAACCTACTTACTGCTTTCTGCAATAATGATTGAAATGACCTTATAATTCCTCCCCAGATTATGGTTATTGTTTGAAATGTTGAAAACTTTCAGGCTGCCTAGAAGACAAAAGTGCCCCTTCCCATGGAGAGACTGTGACAGCCATGGTGATCACGGGCAAGCACCTCAGTCCACTCACCTCTCACCCTGACAACTGACACAATGGCAGATACAATATCATAGGTATAAATTAACCCAGTCTTGACTGAGATTAGGCTGGCAATAAATGCTCACAGATTTAAATTGTTCCTATGGTTTATGAAGGCAAAATTACCTTTTTGAATTCAAACTATGAAAATCAGGTGGCCAGAATATAATAAACAGATGTGATGTATTGGGGTTATTTATCACAGCGAAAACAGCTGGGAATTAGAAAAACAAAAATACAAAAACATTCAACACAGAATTTAAGTCAGTCTTCCGTATAATCTAGGGAGGGTGTTAGAAATAGTCATTCTTAAGTCTTTTCCCTTAAACTGCTGGTACAGAGGCTCTGGGAGAGGACTCGAGACTGTGGATTTCTAAGCAGCCCTCTAGGAAGTTTTTATGATCTGGCTAATTGGAGGATCATTAGATTTAGTAAATGATGTAAAGGAATGAAGTGCTATAGACTAATCAAAGCGATGCTGTAAATATTTATATTGTGACATAAAACTACTAGAATATATGCTAACTGTTTAGTATTATTTTTTTTAAGTATAAAGTAGATAACTGTGCTGATTCAATTGAAGTGCTCCCTTCAATCATCTAAAAACTAAAGATGAAGAAAAGAATGAAAGCAAAGAACTGCTGGGCCAGACCATGGGGCTGACTGTTTCATTGGATGGCAGGTGTTCACTTAGACCCCCATTAAAGGCAAAGTAATGAGATGAAGTGCAGAGGTACAGGATATTTCTCCTTCTCCCCTGGAGTGTGCCCCAGGCAGACCTAATCTGGATCTGGCATATCCATCTGTGTGTGCCCCTGGATGGACTCTCTCTACTGGGTCTACCTGCAAGTGCTTTCCCAGAAGCATGTGGAATGAGGGGTTCAACTCCATCAAAATAAGAGAGGCCAGCTCAGTTTCTAATAAATTATTACCCTTTAGTAAATGTTTTACTTGTAAGGTAAATGCACTTCTGTGTTGCAGTGTCTAAAAATATATTTATTCAGCCTTTTGCCATCTAAATGCTGCTCCTTTTGCATGGCGCTAAGTGGCAATGGAATAGCCAGACCTCACGTGGACCTACACAGAGTGACCCTGGTTAGAAAACTCAATACAATTAGGCTTATAATTAGTTTCAACTGAGCATTGCTTTTCTCCAAAAAGAAACTCATTTACATTAAAAAGAAAAGGCTGTACTGGGTTTTTTTCTACTGCCCACTTTTTAAAAAAACACAGAATTATGTTGATAGAATGTAAAAATTAGTGAAACCCTTCACAAATATTTCTATCATACAACAACATGTTTTGACACGTTTTTAAAGTGCCCACAGTACCTAAAAGCACTGCATGTAAATAAATAGTTTGAAGATAAATTTCATTTTCTAAAAGCGTAGTGTTGCTATTCTAAGTATTACTATTCCATTTCAAACCACTGTACATATTAATCAGCTTTGTAGAGAGCTTTTCTTGCCTTCTGTTTTACCACAGCAAAGCAGATAACTCAGTTATGATGTCTTTTTTCTCCAAGGATAGGTCTTTTGTACATATAATAACTGTACAGATTTATTGAAGTATCGCAACTCATATTCTTTGAAAGTTTCACAGCTTTTAACCTTTAGGTTTTGTTAAAATTGCAGTCAATATTCATAGAGAAATGTATCCCGTAGCATTAATTGGCTGAACAATTGAATAACCAAAGTCTAAGAGCATCCGCTTTGATTGGAATCTGTAAAATTGATGCAACCCTAATCTTCTGTCCGTTTGTTCTCCTGTTAACACATAAACTTTTTCAGACACATTTCATTTTTCTGCAGTTGGGTTTATTCCTAAGTAATGATTGCCAGTGATTGGCAACAGCAGCCTCATATAGGATTTCACTGTACTGGGATCTTCAAAAAACTGTACTAAGAAATCTATGTTTAACCAGCTTCAATGTTATTTGAAAAAACAATGATTTAACTTTATGCTGTGGATTTTGCTTAATTGCTGCTGATTTTGCTATTATAAATAAATTCTGTATGTGAGTATATCAGTTAAGTCACCTTGGGTCCTGTAATCACGGTTCCTAAAATCAATAATTATTAACAGGACATTTATAGAAATTAACTATGGCCATGATTCAACTGAGGGTGTTGATAGTTTAAACCCATACTAGGATGTTTCAATAACAAATTATTAAAAATTCTACTACATTAACCCCTTCAAACAATACTCTAAGCTTTTGGAAATTCCTAAGAACTTCACTTTCCAAACCTGATTAGAAACAACACCTTCTCATGCTTAGCAGGAACACCTAAAGGCAATTATCCCAATAACATCTAAGATCAAAGTAATATACAGATTATTTAACACATAGCCAATAAAATGATGAGACACTGTGACATTATCTTTTTTGCTGACATTTCAATATCACAAATCTTCTGAGTTACTTCTGCAATCATACCTCTCCATGCATAGCTTATGTGACTACTAGTAGATCCATGACCTAGGGAAATGATTAAACAAAGAGTTAGAAAGAAAAAATATGCTAGGAAAATGCAATGTATAAAACTTATGTGTTAGAAAAGGATAGACCGGGGGAGAAACTTCAATAGAAAGAAGGCTTTAGGTTCTATGCCTTTTCTTTATCAATGTTCTTTCAAGTAACATCTATTATTAATAGCCTAATGTCTCTGTGGAATCATTATACAGACTGAAACCTCTAATTTGAGACAAATCTGTAAACAAAGTACACACACACATACAGAGAGAGACACACACACAAAGGTGCAAACCCATAAACACACACATTCTCGATTATCCTTCAATACAATATTATATTTTTTTTAAAAAATCAAAGCCAGTCACATTTCCATGGCTTCACTAAATCAAAAATTGGTAAATTTCTTAGACACTGAGGAAACATAAGAGTTTTGATATTTTAAGTGACATTTTAAACTGTATAAGAGGTACATTTTTTATTTTTGTATTAAACCCTTTAATTAAGCATACTGAAAAGAACCCAGATTATGTGAGGAGTTTAAAGAACATGTATCCACCTGTGTTAATACCATCATTATGACGGATTTAAGAATTACCAGCACACCAACCGTGTCATGAATTTCCTTGTAGAAACTTTCTTAACCTTAGAAGATAATCACTGTTTTGCCTTCAAAATTAAGCAGGCAAATTAAAATTATTGGTGAATTATAAAATATTATGGGTAGATACAATGTTTTGTTCCATTATCAGTACAGTAAAAAAAAGTGTTAGCACATATTGAAAATAGCAAATGCTATTTTTTTGCATCTTGGTTCCCTATGTTGAAATTTCATTCCCATTATGAGCTAAGAATTTGAGAACATATTGTTACTATTGTAGTCAGGTTGGGATATGAAAGAAGGTGATTTGGTGAAAACTACCCCAATAGATTCCTTAAGCATTTGGAAAAGGAAGAAATGAGATATGTACAGTACTTGGTTATTTCCAGACAATGTTTTAATCCACATCCAGACGCTGCCATAAGAACAATCTCCATAATAGCCCTTTACACTAGTTAAAGAACTATTAGCAACCTAACACTATTATTTATAACTTACCAATTCTATGTAATATTTCTAGTAACAACTGGAAATTGAGTAAGATTATAGGATTATCAAATAAACTCATAACTCTGATACTGCATAGTTGATAAGAGTATGGAATAACAAGAATGATATACTGACTATATTTGTTTAATCTGTTTGAATTATTATACAATGATAATGACTAGTCAATAAAAACTTTGATTAACTTTACTATATATAGTTTTATATCATAAGCATAACAACACGACTCATAATGTTTTCTCATCTCCCCAATCATTCTTCACACCATTACTATATATTGTGATACCTTCCTGCTTCCTCCAAAGGTCCTGGATCTGCAAAAATGTCTTCACTATTATATTTTGACACTTTAAAGACTAATGCAGAAGATGATTCTTAAATGTTGAAAAATATTTCTTTGATAATTTATTTAAATAGTTTAAATTGGCAGATATTCTTAGTTTTGGTTTAATGATTTTTCATTCTATGAATGTTCTAGTGACAGTTTTTGGTCTTTAAATTTTGGAGATTAAAAATTTATTTTATATAAACATTCTTATACAGGGTTGCACGCCATCATATTTATATTTCCCAAGACTAAATGCTGAAAAGTGAAACAGATATCAAGAAATGTATACTTAAATTTATTAGAGATGCTTAGACCAAGATGATTCAGTGGATAAGAGCACTCCCCTTGTGTGGTAGTTTCAATGAGATGTCTACAACAATCCCAGGTATTTAGATAAGTTGTCCCCAGTTAGTGGCACTGCTTGTGTAGGTTTATAAAGTGTGGCCTTGAGAGAGGAAATAAGTCACTGGAGAAGAGGACTTTGGAGCTCCAGATGTGATTTCTTAGCTGTTGCACCAGGAATATGCCTTTCTTTGCCATCATTAACTCTGACCTTCTGAAATCATAAGCACAGATAAACTTTTCTCTATCGGCTGCCTTGATTATTGAGTTTATTAATTAATAATAGGTAACTAAACTGCTTTGAAAATATGGTTACTCTATTTAGATGCCTGGAATCCATGATGTGAGAGAATTAGAGCTTGAAAGGGTACCATGGTATATACACACTTATCATACACATGTGCACACACACATATTGCTACTCCTCCTCCTCCTAATAATAATAATATAATTAATTGTCATGGGTTTTGGAATTTGACTTAGTAAGTAAAACAACTTCCTGTGAAAGCATGAGGATCTGATTTCAGATCCTTACCCCCCACAAAATAAAACAACAGACAAAAGACAAAGAATATAGTAATGAGTGTGTGTAAGCCCCAAATTAACATGCATAGAAAAGCCGAGTCCAGAAGTTCATAGTTTAGCCACCCTAGCCCACACAAGCAGTTTCAAGTTCAGTGAGAGATCTTAAAATAAAGAGGTGGAATGCAAATAAAGAAGGACACTCAATGAGTTTCTTCTACAAAACTATGATGTCCTGGCTTTTAGTTGATGTCATTATGTAATTTACATTTAATGAATTTTTATGTGTTTGGATTTAGTTCCATTATTTTATTATTTCTTTTCTATAAGTAGTCTGAAGTTTGTATTTTGAATTCTTATGAATTTCAGAGTTCATTTAAAAATTATTGCTTGCATTGCCTTATAAAGTCTATTGCATTTTACTGCATCTCTTTGTATACTTATTTATGTGATGGTTCAAGGCACTATAATACACAGAGTTAACTTTTTATATTTTTCTTTATCAGTATTTTATCATTGCAAATGACATTATCATATTCTACCAAGTTATTTGTCCAGGTGTCATGTCTGTGTACTTTAAGAACTTCAAGAGAAAAGGGACATTTTCTTTCAATCTTCCAGGAGCTCAAATAATCACATAATCTAACTATATTTCTCTTCTTAATCATTCATGTGTTTTCCTCTAGTTGCTGAAGTTGGAATTTTACCCTGAAATCATTATCCATATTAAGAACTTTGTCTGACAGGACTTGTAGAATAGTATTGTCCATATTACATTCTCTTAGTGTCTTACACATAGCATTCCATTATTTAAACATTATTTAAGAATATTGATTTCTCATTCTATATTTCACTTTTTAAATATCATCCTATTTCCATCTGAGTCAGGATTTCTGATCAAAAGTGACTTTTGCTGGTCATATCTGGTCATTTTTAAGGGACCCAAGTGATTAAGTTTATGACAAGGCATACATAGTAACAATAACATTCATTACATATTCCAACTTAAAGATTACTTGCTTACTTTTTTCTTCAGTTATACCTGAGCAGAAATTTTCTCATTGTTGTAAAATTTCAAATACATAAAAAATAGTACAGGAATCTTTTTTTTAGCTTTCTCACAACATATAGCAGATAGATACTAGACAAAAGAATATTATTCAGAAATTGGTTAGCGAATACACTAGAGAATGAATGTTGACCAAGAGAATAGCACAGTTATACCTTTAACTGAACTCCCAGAGAGCTGGAGAAAATATATAACATTAAACCAAGCAGCGAAGCCCTGATGGCTGGGAAGATAGTGAAGCTTCAGAGTGAACCAAACTCTTGTAGACATAGAGCATTCCCTTTGGAACAGAGCCTGCTCTTGCTATTAAACAATAATTAGTCTTTACTTAAAACATCAAAAGGATCCAAGACTGACTACAGATATTAAACAGACATCACACTGGCCACTTGGGTTTCAATTTGTAAAGCAAATAGGCCAATCCATCTCTTTTCAGTTCTTACCAGACTTCATAGTGGACCCATTAGCAGGATCGTGCTGGTATGGGAGAAAAAAAGAAGTGTGTAAGGACATGTAGAAATTGAAATTCTGACCCAGATGTTAAATGGCTCTGCTTATTTAAATTCTGTAGCAGAGAAGCATATTTTACATTTTCTGCTAGCTTGTGCTTAGTAGTCTGAATATCCCAGTCATAATATTTATTTCCTTTCAATGATATTGTATTTCTATATTCTATATCAGATAGTCTTTAATGTAAACATTTTATGTTTTTAATCTTATCATGTACTCCATCAAACAAACACATTCACTCATTTAACAAATACATTGAACACAGGAAAAAAAGTACCTATAATATCTCAGGGAATAGTAAAGTAATAGTTCACAAAGTATGCAAGGAAGTATTGATTTTATTAAAAATCATTTCAAAATATAATTTCATTATAGGAAATATTTGAAAATGTAAGTAAAAGCAATAAATTGAAGTGCTTACCAAACAATATGAAATATTATATGTTGATTAGGTAATAAAAATTATACCAGAAAATATGCATCTTCTTCACTGTCTTTAAAAATCAGATATGAGTTATATGTTAAGTGAAAGAATGATAAGAAGCTGAAAGGCAAATTTTTACCTATTTTTCTTGATTATTAAATATTGATAGTGAAAAATCACATTTAGATACATGGGCTTACATTACACATATATGTCTTCCATGTGCTAATTATAGCACCTTAAAGAACTCCATGTATTCAGGATGCTTTTGTGCTTGCTCTCTATATTATGGGGCAACAATAGTAGTACCTAGGCCATGAGCATTGAAATGGTAACATCTCTGAGAAATTTAAAACAACATCTGTCTCACAATAAACCTTTTATATTTTTCTTTCTTAGATAAACAGAAACCAGAGAAAAATATTGTGATTTTGCTGAGCATATTCATGTTCATAAATTCTCCATAGGAAACGTCCAGATTCAATGACACAAAATATGAATGTGAGATTTTAAAGAAATTCTCAATGATGTGACAGGGCTTATATATATGAAATATAGTTATCTGCATAACTAATGTATATTTGAATTAATTAACATATAGAGAAAATGAAAACGTCTACTAGGAAAAACATTAAAAAATGTTAAATTATTGAACATTTATGCACATTCAGATACTTTGGAGGACTCAATGCCTAATTGATAGGGTCAAGCTTCATGACCAGTTTGTAGTGTCCTTTGTACATAATCCTCTCTTAGCAAACAAATCCAATATAAGCTCGAGTCAAATTTCTAGCTCTAAAAATGAGAGACAGATCTGAGTGTTTGGTTGTTGTGATTACTGGAACTGCCTAGCTACAGTGCATCACAGGGAAGCAATATGAGAAATACGTGTGAAAGCTGAGAGTTCCTAAACATCAGTATCCAAGAACTTGCTATCTAAAACCTTGGTATAATATTTTTAATTGGGGGTGGGACTTTGTTCCCTCTTCCCTTCCCTTCTCCTTGCTCAGATTTTGTATGGTGTGAAACTGCAGGTTTCTGAGTCATGTCCCGTATATTTTATTAGATTGGCAGAGCGTCATCCTTCTTCTTTTTTGGAAAATGTTTTCTTTTTTTTAAAATTTATTTATTTATTAAAGATTTCTGTCTCTTCCCGGCCACCGCCTCCCATTTCCCTCCCCCTCCCCTAATTTAGTCCCCCCCCCCTCCTCAGCCAGAAGAGCAATCAGGGTTCCCTGCCCTGTGGGAAGTCCAAGAAACCCCCACCTCCATCCAGGTCTAGTAAGTTGAGCATCCAAACTGCCTAGGCTCCCACAAAGCCAGTACGTGCAGTAGGATCAAAAACCCCATTGGCATTGTTCTTGAGTTCTCAGTAGTCCTCATTGTCTGCTATGTTCAGAGAGAGGCAGAGGCAGGCGGATCTCTCTGGAAAATGTTTTCTTGAAATCACCCTTCATCCCTGACTCTTCCCACCCCTTCTATTGCATAGATCCTGAAGCGCATCCCATTTAGCACTGAGTGTTCCCAAATTTCTCATTGTCTGAACATTGTCTGTTTGTTGTTCTTGATGTAAATTTACATCCACTGCAAGAAACAAGCTTTTCTGATGAGGGATGATGCTACCCTGATACATGACTGTATCAACATATCATTAGGAGTAATTTTATAACTATGTTTCTTTAGCATAATAAAGCATGGTTTTCTGTTTGGGTCCCATAATATCTGTAGTCTTAGGGTTTTGCCTCCCCCCTTTTTAACACAACCAATATATGTTCTATCTCATAGAGCAGGCCTTGCAATTATTACCTTCTTGAGAGGCTATATCAACCACACTCTAGAGCAGTCTTAGTGCTTAGGAGTACTTGGTTAACCCAAAAGTGATTCAATGGTGTAAGAAGGGATGGCGAGTGTGAGTGTGTGTGTGTGTGTGTGTGTGTGTGCATATTTAATTTTTGCTTTACCTTTTATTTTAGAAAGAGATAATAAAAGACCATAAAGTTAGGTTTAAAAACAGTAATAAGTATGTATGGGTGACAGGGAGGAGCTGGAGGAAAGAAATTGCAAAGAAGATATGGTATAAATGAATTATTGTTCATCAATAAAGAGGAGAACTCAATCATTTTAGCAAAATGTATGGAGACTAGGATGTTGTTAATAGAAATAAGTCTGACACAGAAAGCCAGGCTGTGCATGCTCTGTCTTGTGTGGGACAGTTTAAAGAGTACATCTGAAAGTTGAGTTGTGATTAAAAGGAGGAAGCAGGCAGGAAGGGTAGAAGAAGAGAGGCTGGATTTGATCAGTGCACACTTCAGGAACTAAACTATTACATTGCATGTACTACATTACTGCACCGCACTCTGTCCTTCTGAGTAAATATGCTGAAATTAAACAAAACTATAAATGGAGGAAAGTAGCCTCAAGGGGCTCTAGCTTTTTCTAAATACAAATGACAATTGTTTTTACAGATGTGGATAAATTTTAACATTTTGTCTAATCACTAAAGTCTATTTCTGGGTGATTGCAAAGGGAAAAATTATGGCAATAATTTTTATTTTCCTACTCTGATATTGTCATATAATATAGAAGAGACATTATTTGTCCCCTGAAATATGAAAACTAAAGGGAAAAGGCAAAAAGTAGGACAGCATGGAACACAATTTTCTTATAGTTTCACATAGCCTGGATTTTTGGCCTTATTCACAACTTTGATATATTATGAAATTCAGGAAGTAAATGAAGAAAGTATTTTCACTCAATTCTATTTCTAGATATTTACCACTTAAATTAGAGTGGTAGGCAAACATCCAAATTCGAGAGAAAGAAAAAAAAAATGGAGTTTGGACCAAAGGATAAAGGAAGGGCAGTCTTCAGAAGTGATTTAAAATAGGTCAATGAGGAGATAGTCAAAGTGGTTTGAACTTGATTAAAGCATCAAATGGGTCTACTGAAGAAAAAGTACTACTCTGATGCCTAATACTATAAAATTGCTCAAAATCTGAGCATGGGGCAGTCAAAGGCCTATGGAGAAAAAACTTAATACTGATGTTTACAGTGTCCCAGTGCCTCCTTAATATCTATGTGTGTATCCATAGACAACTTCTATCTTCAACCCTAAAAAGAAAAGCATTTCTTTGTAGAAAACAGAAAAATATATGGGAAGAAGTATTCAAAGGTGGCCTGCTTGCTTAAGAAATGCTGGTTAAAAATTCAAAACCTTATCAAAACCATGATTAAACCCAGTGATTCAGAAAACAAAACAAAAAGGTGAGTAAGTAAATTAGCAGGTAAGTGGTGAGGGAGGCGGTCATGGAAGGGAGGGAGAGGAGAGAGTGAAGGGGTTGAGAGGAATCCAAATGTGTTATATAAATCTATGAAATTCTTGGAAGAACAAATTAAATAATTTTTAAAAAGTATTTTGTTTTGTTATTTTACCACTGAGTAGTTCTTTAATGTGTAAATGTGACACATTTTCTTTATCCATTCTTCAGTTGAGGGGCATCTAGGTTGTTTCCATGTTCTTGCTATTACAAATAAGCTTCTATGAACATAGTTGAACGTATTTTTAGTATGATTGAGCATCTTTTGGGTATATGTGCAAGAGTGTTACTGCTGTATCCTGAGGTAGGTTGATTCAGTCTACCTGAGCTAATGGGAGCTCACCAACACCAGCTGGGCTGGGAAGGAACAAGCATAGGACCAAACTAGTCCCTCTGAATGTGGTTGGCAGTTACAGGGCTCCGGCAGACTGATGGGCCACTGTCAGTGCCACTAGGTTTTAGCCCTTGTACTTGTACTAGGTTTTTGGGAACCTATTTTCTTTGGATTGATACCTTGCTCAGCCTATATATAGTAGGGAGGGCCTTGGACCTTCTCCTAAGCAATGTGCTGAAGAGTAGATATAGGTGAGGTGGGTATGTGTGTGTGGAGAAAACAGGAGGAGGAAAGGGAGTGGGGACTTGGATTGATAAAAATAATGAAAAAAGATAGTCCGTTTTCTTTTCTTAAAAAAATTAAAAGGTATTTTGGACTAGATATGAGTAGAAGTTCTATCTTCCTATATTTCTGATTTGGCCTTTGGAAAAACCTCAAGTTGTTTCACGTAACTGTAAGACTGTTTCAGTATCATCTCATTGGGGACTTTGTTGCATATATATATTTCAAAGAATTCTGAATCAGCATATCTGTGTGGTACTAAGCAAATCTGTCTTGGACAAAAAAGTATATCAAGCTACTTGTGTGAGAAATTCTGAGGTTAAATAACACAGCCTTCAAATTTTATTCCTCAATCAGAATCATGGAACATATTAAAACTTCATACTCTGCTTTCAGATATGGATTGCATACGGCATGAATGAGGCTTGAGAATCTGGGCTTTTTATAAGACCCTCTGGACTTGGCACTCTGGAGTTTCTAAAGTACGGGATCTGCATCACTCAATAGTAACACCTTTGATCATGCATTCGTTGTTCTTGGCTAATTGGGAATGAATTAAAAGGTTTTCATAACACCACTACCCAGTATGGACTCTGGTTGTTTGATTTTACTATTTGATATATTAAGTCAAAGTTAACAATAGACATACTGTATTACAAAATGAATTCCCATCAACAGTATGGTGCTTATGTTTAAATTATTCACTAGTGAGTTAGCTATGCTACTTAGACCCCGTAATAATAAGACAGATTTACATTTAGTTGTGACCAATGAAAACAAAGTCAGTAACAACTAAATGATAATTAGGCTAAAAATTTTAGATGAACCAAGAAGTTGATTCCTTCATGTAATATAAAGGCATGTGAAAAAGACAGTTTGAAGCACGAGTGACGAGGCTGACACATGAATGACCCTGTTCTCTAATGTCAACATTTTTTTTTAAATATTTATTTATTATGTATACAATATTCTGTCTGTATGCGTGAAGGCCAGAAGAGGGCGCCAGACCTCTTTACAGATGGTTGTGAGCCACCATGTGGTTGCTGGGAATTGAACTCAGGACTTTGGAAGAGCAGGCAGTGCTCTTAACCACTGAGCCATCTCTCCAGCCCCTAATGTCAACATTTTTTATCAGCTCCTCTAGGCAGATGTTTTATTTTCCAGCTCTATAAGAAAATGATAGAAGATGTTTGCCTCCATCATCTAACAACTTCACATGTCACACAAATTTAGCTCCTCAGGTAGCTCTCTTTTATTTTCCTGGTCAAGTTTCTTAGAAAATTTAAGCAAAAGTTTCCCCATCAATTTTATCAACTCTGCAGCCAGAGAAGACTGAGGATGCGTGGCTGATGATACCATTCTCTGTTCCTAAGGCAGAGGATTGTGGTCTCGCTTTTGAACTCTGGACTTCAGAAAAGTGTTGACAGAAGACCATAAATCACATGTGTGTCATTGTTCTCTATAACTGTGCTAGAGAAATAAGGGGATTGTTGATTTAGTAAAGGCACAACCTTGCAAGCAGCAAGATGTGATTTTGATCACCATAAGCTGTATTTTTAAAAAGAGCTTGATAGGGGAGATAGTGAATGAAATTTCATCTCATGGGAAGATAAAGATAGGCAGAACTCTAGGACTTGATGCATAGACAAAGTAGACTACTTGACAAGTTTCAGGTCAATTAGAGTACCTTACTAATAAACAAACAAACAAATGGTGGATGATATTTAAATAATGATGACAATTATGATTTTTCTATGGCTAACATGTGTGTGTACACATGAATTTATGCATAAATACAAACAAATACCCACACAAACACACACACACACAGAATGGGGAGAGGGAGGGAGGAAAAAAAAACCCACAGTGCTCAGAAGTGAAGTCTAAATAGAGAGATCAGGCCCTATGTTGATTATGGAGATCCATCTTCTCAAAGAGTGAGTAAACATAATAAAAAAAACACATAATTTGTATGTTATGAACCATTGAAACCATTTAAACTTTCAGTTTCAGTATTTCTAACTTAAAAGGGAATGACATCTTTCTTCACACACTACCAGGGACATTTTTCTTATGCTTCGCTTTTATCTCTGTAAGTATTTACCCCTAATTCCTGGAAATAATAGGCTTTGCCAAAATATTTTGCTAAGATTTTGTCTTTGATAAAAAAAAAGAATACTGTATCTGTGGCTTTTTCTTTTTACCCCCACTAGTCATTTGTAATGAAAAGAGATGAAAGAGAGAGAGAGAGAGAAAGGGAGAGAGAGAGAGAGAGAGAGAGAGAGAGAGAGAGAGAGAGAGAGAGAGAGAGAGAGAGAGAGAGAGAAGTGGGACTTCCTTAAAATTTGGTGCTCCCATTAGCTTGGTACTAAGAATAGTAAAATATATAAAACATGCATTTTGATTGGTTTTTAAAAATCTTTATAATGAATTCTAGCTTAGAACTCTGTCTGATACAATCTTGATAATTTGTCTACTCATTTGTTTTCTAGCTCTTTCAAAGTTTTAAAGAGTTGAATTTCTTCTGGTCTCTGGATCAGTTACTTAGCTCTTATTGTGAGAGAATGCCCTACAAAAAGCAACTTTGGGGATAATCATTTTATTTTGGTTGACAGTTCCATCAGGAACACAGACACTAATGATGGGGAAGAAAAACCTACAGAAATGTAATGGTGATCTCTCACATTTTATTTACACGTAGAAATAGAGAAAGAAAGAAACTTGGGTCCAGCTACAAAACTTCAAAGCCTGCCCTTGCAAGGATTCATCTCCTAACAGTCCCATACCCATCTGAAACAGTTCTATGAGCTGAGAAACCAGTGAGTCTATGAGGGGCATCTCAAATTCAAAGAAAATAGCCTTTGAAAAATCATGCATGTATGATCATGGCTGTCTGTGTTTGTGCTGGAGATTAAGTGCATGGTTTTTGTCTCACAAATTGGAAATAAATTCATAATTCTACATTTAAGTACCTATTTTTCTAAATTTTCCTTGTGAGACTCAATACATATTTGCATGTTGTGGTACTTTGAGTTTAATTGGCCCCCTTAATCTAATAGGATGTGGCTTAATTAAAAGATAACACTTTTTTAAGATAGGTGTGGCCTTGTCAGAGGAAGTGTGTCCCTGGGCGTGATGGGCTTTGAAATCTTATATAGGCTCAAACCACACCCAGTGTCTCAGGTCATTTTGTATTGCCTGCACAACATGTAGAACTCTCAGCCATCACTTCATCATCATGTCTGCCTGTAACGTGGTGCACAATGATGATAATGGAATGAACTGCTAAAATATAAGCTGCCCAATTAAGTGTTTTTCCTTCATAAAAGTTGTCATGGTCATGGTATCTTTCCACAAGGATAAAAACCCTAACTAAGACAGAAATTGGTACAGGGATTGGGATATTGCTGTGCTATACTTGACCGTGATTTTGTTTGATGATTATAGACCTCGAGACTGTGCATTAGAAAATCTATTGAATGCTTTAAGTATTGCTTAATGGGTCATACTAATAGTAACATGGAAGATAATGGTAGTGAGTGTGATTTGATGAACTATGGGTGTCTAGTTCCAGGTATTTCAGAGGAAAAGAATATCAATATGTGGCCTACAGATCATTCTTGCGATGTTTTGGTCAAATATGCAGTTTTCACTTGTCCTTGTATTAAGAGTCCACCTGAGGCTAATATGAAGAGGTTTTGAATAGTTTTATTATCAGAGGAAATCTAAAAACAGATTAGTATTGACTCTGTTGTGTTGTTATTAATAATCCCTTGTATTCAGATTTTTTATGGAAAGAAGAAAGTTGAGTAAGAAAAATACAAAATGTACAATTTGAGGAGAAAAGTAGCATCACAAGTAAGTCCTCTGTTCAAGGACAATAAAAAACAGATTAAGAACTGGAATAAATGGAGTGATCAGGGTATAATCCCAGACAGCTATGATTTTAATTTGTGAAAAGAAATTAAAGAAAAGCTTATAACAGGAAAACAGGTAGCAATGATTCATGCCCTTAATTCCAACACTCCAAAGACAGAGACTGACATATCTCTGGGTTTGAGGCCATCCTCGACTACAGATCCAGTTTTAGGATAGTCAAGCTTCATCAGAGAATGAAATCATGAAAATCAGAAACTTGGTGAAGATGTAATTGGTTAATGGGGCCATGTTCCAGCCCCAGCCAACAGCAGAACCTGGCAGCATCAGCCAGATGGATCTGGCTAGAAAGTCACAGATAGACAAAAGGGATTCTTGAAACTTGCTTTGTTACTAAGGAACACTGCTGAGAGCAGGCATGTATCAGGGGTATCCCTCAATATAGTCCTTGAAAGGCCATTGTGTGAAGCTCTGAAGATGAATCCTGGATCACCTTGAAGACCCCAAGATGTTAGAGATGTCAGGGCTGTGGGATACCAACTGAGGAAAGCTGCTAACAGGGAATGGAACCTGTCTAAGAGAAAACAGTATTCTTCAGTTGAAAAAGTTGGAAGAAATTGGAGGTCTAAAGAGTGTTTTGTCATCAGACATGGAGATGCTGAGTTTTGAGTTTGCCTGGATTTTGATCTTGCTTTGGTCCAGTATTTTCTTACTATGTCCCCTTCCTTATGTTTTAAAGTATTAATGTATATCCTGTGTAATTATATGTTGCAAGTATGCGATCTGTTTTTTATTTTGATTTTATAGGGGATTACAGTAAACTAGATTGCATGAATCTTAGAAGAGACTGAACTTTAGACTTAAACATTGTTAAAACTGTGGTAGACTATGGGGACTTTTGAAGTTGGACTAAATGCATTTTGCATTATGATATTTTTACAAGCTTTAGGGCCAGAGTTTGCAATGTGGTTTTTGAATGTAATTGGTCCTATAAGATCATAGGGAGTGGAACTCTTAGGAAGTGTGGCTTTATTGGAGTAGGTAGGGCTCTGTTGGAGGAAGTAAGTCAGCATGGGAGAGGCTTTGAGGTCCCACATACGCTTAAACCACACCCAGTGTCTTAGTTAACATCTTGGTACCTGTTCAAGATATAGAATTCTCAACATCTTCTTCAGCACCATGTCTGTGTGCACTATGCCATGACAATGAACGAAACATTTAAACTGTAAGTGAGACAATTGAGTGTTTTTCTTTATAAGAGTTGCTGTAGTATTGATGTCTCTTCACAGCACTATAAAACTTAACTAAGAACATATGCAAACCAAAAGGGAAAACACTCTATTTTCTTGCACATATATGTCCTATAGACTCTTGAGGTATTTATTATTAAAGGGACATTTTCTTCATTTAGGGAAGGTCATATCTAAGCAATCAAGATCTTCCCACATAATGCTTCCTCTGTAGTTCATCAGTCTCTGCTCACATTATAAACTCTAACCAATCTCTTCACCTTATTTTCTCTTAAACTACACGATCTCCCCTGTCTTCAGACTACCATGTGTGTTTAATTGAAGTTTGCTGCTCTTATTTTAAAAACAAGTATTAACTGTGTAAGATCTTAAGTTCACAAATTCTCATGTGCTAAAAACTTTGTTCCAGGTTCCTGTCATTGTTAGGTGGCAAACACCTTTTTGGAAACTTTTAGCATCATTAGGCTCTTGGAGGCATACTTTTGTAAGGATGCTAGTTTTCCTTACTAGTTTATAGGACACTAGACTTTCCCTTATTCTTTGCCACAAGAAAAGATTATTACTGTCTCAGGTCCAAAGTAAAGGAGTGTTTGTTCATTGACTAGAAGCTTCAAAACTATAAACAGTGACTGTTCTTTAATTTCCAGCCATCCAGACCCAAATAATCACACAAAGCTATATTAATTACAGCTTCATAGTTGACCAGTAAAGTTCTGTCATCTTTCTCTTTTGGCAGCTATATGGCATCTTCCTGACTCCACCTTCTTTACCCCACCACTGAGTTTAGTTTTCCCACCTAGTTCTGTCCTGCCATAGGTCAAAGCAGCTTTTTTATTAACCAATGGTAATAAAACATATTCACATCGTACCTAGAGGAATTCCACATCACAAAATTATGAACTTAAATACACCTTTTCTCTTTATATGAAACCACACAGTTATTTGTTACACTGAGTTGAAGGTATAACTATAGAGGACTAAAGTGAGCTGAAGGTGTTGAGACTATGGTTGAGATTATGTGGCTGGATCTTTGAAATTTCTTTAAGAAAAGAGGTCAGGATAGTTTATTTGGCCTTAGCAAATAAAGTTTCCAATTCTATAGGAGCAGAGGACAATGTGTGTTTCTGATGGGCTTCAGAAGAACTGAGTGCAAATAGAAACGTGGGCAGAGAAAATAATGTATGTGATGCCTCTGATAGAGATAGAGTGCTACTGAAGTTAGAAAGAACAATTCTGTTACAGTGTGGCAAAAGTTTTGAATTATTAGTCTATTCTTTTGGTGGCCTAGCTTAAAGGTGATGGCTATTGTATAGAGTGTAAGATTTCCAAATAGCAATGCATTTCTGTTTATAATTATTGCTTTGTGATAAATTTACCATGAGAATTATGAGTGAAGAAAATCAGAGAAAAAAGATATGGAATATTCTCAGTGTTGGCATGGAAAAAAATCCTTTATAGTGCTGTATAAAACTATGCAAAGAAATATGATTTAGCTACTGTGAAGATAAGAATACAAATAGTTTATATTGGCACAAATGGTAAGGTCTTAGAACCTTTAGATTTAGTAAAAAACTTTTAGATATGGAATCTAGTAAGAAGTAGGTTTTTTGTTTTTGTTTGTTTGTTTGTTTTTTGTCATTGAGCTTGTGACTTGGAGAGGAATTGTAAGGCACTGAGCATCTGGTACATCTCTGTTTTTTTGTCTACAACATGAGTTGGCTTGCTCTAGAATCCATGTCAACCCTGTTCTGCTTCATCACAGCCACAAAGCTTTTTAGTCAAACACCATAGTTGAAGTCCTAAAAAACTGAGTAACCAGTAATAAAAGTAGACCATTTCTTTATACTTTGGTCTAGTAGAAAGTACATGTTAATACTGATTGTAAGCTGACTAATAAAATTGTCAAACACACTAAATGTATAATCAGGTAATGGACTTGTTTTCTATTCTGGTAAGTCCAGAAGTAAACCACACTGAAAAGTGATTTAATGTTGAAACAATGATTGAAGTTCTAAACAAAATTGATCCCCTGTAACTTGGTTTTCCATTTGGAAATCAATGGAATTGTCATTATAAGGCAAAGTTTTATCCAATGTCCTAAGATGCTTTCTATTGCTATGATCAAATCATGACAAAAATCAACTTGAAAAAGATGCTATCAAGTTGAGAGTAGGTGATCAGAGGAACTCGAATGGTAAAGAAATGTGAAAAAGTGATGTTACTGTATTTCAGGAGCACATTTTTCATCCCAACAGTCAGAATGCAGAGGCAGGTTGATGGCTGAGTTCATCCTGAGCCTGATTAACAGAGTTCTACGATGTTCAGAGATACATGAAGAAATCCTGTCTAGGAAAACCAAAACCCCCAAATAAGCAAAAACAACAGAAACAGCGGCAGCAACAACAACAAAAAATGTAGAGAAAGAGGGTTTATTTTATCTTACAACTTATAGTCCATCATAAAGGGAAATAACACCAGGAGGTCAATGATAGGATCTTCATGAGAAGATTGAAGCAGAGTCCATGGAGAAGTGATATGTACTGATTTGTTTCTCATGGCTTGTTCTGCTATATATATATATATATATATATATATATATATATATATATATATATATATATATACTAGGACCACCAACTCAGGGCTGTCACCATCATCAACAGGCTGTATATATGCATTAATAACCTTTACCAATAATTAGTCATGAGGTTGTTCCCCCACAGACTTGCCTATAAGCTAATCTAATGCAGGCATTTTTCCATTATGGCTCCCTTTGCTCAGATGATCTGAGCTTGTGTCAAATTCACAAAAATCTAGCCAGCACATTCAGTGTTTATACAGTTAAAGCTAGATGAACTCTTATATATCTGGCTGTTCCTTTTACCTTCATAAGTGTTAAGATCATAGATTCAATGCATTAAATAAATTAATGAATAAATTATTTAAAAAATCTTTCATTGGTGTAAAAGTTTTAACCTCATTTTTTTCTTAATTAGGTTGGAAAAAATGAATTTAGTGGTGCAAAATCTAAATTCAAGTTATAACACATTTTTCTTTAAATTATAAAGTATAGACATTAATTTTCTTAGACAAATACAGGTCCCTCATCTCTTAATCTGGCCTCGTCAAATAAAGATAATGAGCAAAATCAAAATGTAAAAGTATCTACATTTTTGTTTGTGGGAAAGCATCTAATTCTGAGTTCTAAAACTGTTGTTCTTAATTCCCAAAAGGAAGAATTTTCATGACTTCACATTGCCAGAAAACTCTTCCAAAGAGAAGATCAGTAGGAAAAACAAAAACAGGAAAGACACAAATTAAATTTAATGGAAACTACCACACAGAGATTCTTCTATTGTTATTTCCACATCACTAGAGAAGAGCTTTTGCTGTCTTTGTTTTCATGTCTTTCTTTTCTCTTCCCCTAAATCCTCTTTCTTTTCCTTCTCCTGATCTCCCTCTTCCTTCTGTTTCTCTTCTCTCTATTCTTTTGGCTTACTTCTTTTACTACTAGTGTAGAAAAGTGACAAAAAGAACTTTAATGAAATCTGAATGCCAGCTATGTTAAGAGATCTTGGGTCCTCAATTTATATAGAAACTGAGCAGATTTTACAATAGTAAAATTGTATCATATTAAAAGTAGCATTCAGCTGTATTCTCAGCACACACTAAAGTATCATTAGAGCAAACTGATTGGAGATTTTTTTTTCTCAGTAGGCTTCTCTACATTCAAAGCCTTTTATGTATTTCAGGTTTTATTTAAAAGAAACCAGTTTGTCTAGTAATGGCACTGCTAAGGAATAATATAAACCTTCAACAAAACTGAAGTCCTATTTCACAGAGTGTTTCTTAAATGATAGCACACTTTGGGTAACTTAAAGTTTTTGTGTTTACATTGAAGTAAGTTTTCACCCTTAAACTAGAATTCATTAAGTAAATGAAAACCCCGCAAAGAACAGGAATGTGGAGTAGTAAGACGGACGGCTCAACAGCAAGGACAGTGTTTGATTTCCATCAGAAAAAGTACTTGTTTCAAATATGCTTACTCAAAATACACATTTACCTTATTTTGAGTTGTGTTGTGTACATTGAATTTTTAGAAGCTACTTTTCTAATTTTTTTTTTTTTGCCCTGAAAATTCAGACGTACATAGAAAACATGCCCTTTTGGGAATTAAGGCTTCATTTTATATATTTTTTTTGGTTTATTTTATATTAACAAAAACTGTAGTTTAATCTTAATACTCAGGAAGCAGATTGATCTACAGAATGTTTTCAAGGACAAGAAGGGCTATACAGAGAAACCTCTGGCTCAGAAAAAAAGAAAGTAAGAATAATTAAAAAAAAGAAGCATTCTTCAGTCATCTTATATTCTGAAATTAATACTGTATCTTTTAGGGTGCTATAAAAAAGGTTACCACAAAAAATAAAATCAAAGTGTGAGAATATTGGTAAAACCTGAGGGAGTTATCGCTAAATTTTGTTGTGCTCAAAAACAAAATAAGCAAAATATTCAAGGAAGCGCAACAAGAAAATGGCCATTTGATGTTACTTTAGAAATAGAATATCCTACATATCAAAGGAATGAGACAAAAGATGAGAGATAATTATGTGTTAATATCATGACAATAGGAAGTGTGGGAATATGAGAAGCTCAAGACTCCTGTCAAGAGAAGCAACTATTTCACATGTATAGTAGAGATCAAGAAATCTAGTTCAGTTATGTGCTAATATTGGCTGTTGATATTGTCATTGACAGCTTGTATGAGTGCCTCGCATCTGTAGCTTAAAAGTCATAATGCCTGGGTTGCCAGGTCAAAAAATGCTAGCCCACAGTAATAAAAGTGATCAGCCCTTCACGGAAATGTCTGTAGTCTCATAAAAATGATTCATGTAGTTTAAGGCCAGTACAAGTAATCCTAAAACTAAGTGTTCTCACAGTGGATTAATGGAAAAAATATTCAGTATCACAGATAGGCTTATTAGAACCTGTACAATTTCCCCCTGTCTCCTCATCAGAGAATACCTCCATTTGGTCATTGTCAGCACTTTTTCATATTGGGATTATGAAGTGGCAAGTAATGGGGCTTTATTCAAGACTACTGGAAGTTCTTTACGGTGATAAGAGACAATGCTACCTGAACAAATAAACTGTGTCATTTATTATTTAGTGGATATTTACACCTCTGATTGGAATCAACATACAGTAACCTCCATTCTAAAGTTAGAATTATTATTAACACAATGCTGCATACATTTACTCACTAAAAATTAAGTAGGTTATTAGGAGTATTTGTCAGCCTTTTGCTGAATTCAAAAGGACCACATGGCCATACACTTCCTGCTAGACAGCTGTCCCCATAAAAAATCTGCTCTCACAAGAAGCATCCTTGTTCACCATCTGAATGACCCACTTGTGTCTGGGCAGAAATCCATGCATTTGGGCACTGAAACGCCGCTGCAAAGTAAGCTAAAAACGGCTCTTCTGTACCTACACTTCAAAAATAGTGAACAAGACATGGAAAACTTGATGGAATTCCTTTAAATTTAACACCCTAAATCATGAATTTATCAAAGCAAGATGGGATCACTACCCAGGATATTTTAGATGATGCTACAGTATTTCTAATTTCTCTCTCCTTGAAACTACTGTGATAAAGATTTTTTTCACTTTTTTTGTGTAAGCAGTCACAGTATGAAGAACTGTGGATGAGGAATTGTTCAATGACTGTAGACTGCATATTTTTCCTTATATAATGCAATAATTCTTCACTCTGAAGGTAAATTAACCTTAAGTAAATGGTGGCAAAAAAGAAAATATCAGCATATATTTCCATGAAAATAGAAAACACATTTTAGAAAACGTTGGGTATGGTTTGGAAGAACTCTTTACAGTATATTGGCAACTGTTCATACTGCCCTTGAGAATTGAGCAAGAAGTCCCTGACTCAGAATTACTGAACACTTGTTCCACAAAGCCTACAAATATGAGAGAGCAACAAAACTTTAACAAAATGATCAAATAAAAATATTAAAAAATGTGCATATCAAATTAATTTAACTCATTCACTGCTTGTCTCTATTCTGTCTGACTCTTTAATACCCCTTTTGAATTCAAAGTTTTTCTATACATTAATATATTTATAAATTAATATACAAATATTATCTAATAGTTTATTTAGTGTTAGTCATATACATGGCTTTAGAGATGATTTCCTGGGAATGGATAACCAATTAGGGACTCATCACAAGAGAGAACTGCTTTCTTTTACTAAGTCATGAAACACACGGTTGGCCATCTTCTCCCACAGACTGCTGCTTTTGTTTAGTTGTTTAATTCAGTTTTCAATTGAATTCAATTTTTTCTCCATGTGTGTCTGTAAGGGGGCATGAAAACATGAGTGTGGATGCTTGCTCACAACCCCAGAAATTGAAATCCCCTAGAGTTGGAGTGTCAAGTACTTGTGAGCTGTCCAACTCATGTGCTGGAAATAAAAAATGAGTCATCTGTCATATAAATTTAAAGAGTAGAAATCTCCCATTACTAATGAGCCATTTCTCCAACCTCAGAAATTACTTTGCTTTTTACTGCCTTTTATTGTTATTACTTTCATTGTTTTATATGTGTGGGTATTTTCCAAGCAGGCATGTCTGTGAACATGTGCATGCCTCATGTGTATGGCGAACAGGTTAGTGCTTCAGGTGGTTGTGTTGCTGGGAATCACACCTGGAACCCCAGAAAGAACCAGCTCATTTAAATGCTGAGCCATCTCCCCAGACTCAAATCCCACTTTTAGATCTAATGTGTTTGTAGAATGAATGATAGACTATCCCTAAATGAATGATTCTCAGCAGAGGTAACGAGAGTAATTTCTCTAGCTTATTTTTCTTCACATGTATTATTGCAACACAAAATAAATTGTCCGACTTGTTTCAAATATGAAATTCAGCTCAACAAATTACATTATTTAAATAAGGATAGTAAAGCCTTCTAGAATATTGCTAATATACAACATGTTGCAAAGGGTAGGTTTCAAAATGACTGAAATGTGCTAAATGCAGTAAATGAGGTAGTTTCTCTGAGAAAGTGATCTGAGCCTTTGGGGCAGTGGGAGTTCAGGCAGGACAATTGTCAGCAATTTTTTTTTCTCAAGTGAAAAGAGACAAAGAGACAAGATAAAGGGTGAGAGAGAGGCTTTCCAGTTCCTAGTAAAGGGAAGATTTTTGAATGTTTCTTTTAGAGACATCTGCAGAAAGTAGCACTTTCTTTGTGGGGACGCAGCCTCATGAGATAGGCACGAAATCGTCTGACTGTCTTGCTTTTGGTCAAGTCCTTAAGATTATTTTTTATGAAGCATGTCTCTTGAGTGTTCCATAGACTTTTTAAGTGTTAGTGAATACAAATAAAGGTGGGAGTTAAAAGTGTCAGAGTTGTCACGGGAATACATCCTCTCCAAGGTCCATTGTTTTGAGGAATTTTCACAGTGACCTTCCTGGGGTCTTGATGGAGAAAAGTAGTTTTGATTACCAGCTAGATTAAGACATCGCAACCAGTCAAATCATCACTATCAAACAACCTTGCATGGATCTGTCATTGTTCTACAGGTTTGGAGACAGTGTCACACAAGAACATATTGATGAATTTTGGGAAGCTAGCAATTACAAGAAGAGGATAATGGATAACTTTATAAATTTTGTCTCACCTTCTCCAAATTCTGTTAATTTCCATAGGCTTTGGTCAGAATTAGAATTCATAAAGCTTCAGGAGATGTTACATATAATAAGAAAAGAGTTTCTGTTTTACGTAGCCATTGCCTAATATCATGGAAGTCTTGAAAAATTATCTCTATATTTAAAGTCAACTTCAGATGTTTTCTTCCTCTCATGTCTATAAAAATCAATGTGTCATGATAGTAACTTTGCTCTGGCATTATCCCTGTGTGTCATTCTCATTCTGCAACATTGACATTCGTCTCACTGGAAGTCAAAGGAAAGGCGTTTAGCCTAGGTGTCTGCCACTCTCCTTTCTATTCCGACTAAGTAGTTAGTCAAAACAGTTGTATTTATAATGTTTAAACTATTCTAGAAATCTCTGGAACAAAGATTCTCACAAAACTCGGTTCTGTAAGTTTATTGTGCGTAGAATATTTCATGGAAGGTTATATCATATTGAAGAAAAGAGCAGGCTCGTGAGATGATTCAGTGGTTAAGAGCACTAACTGCTTTTCTAGAGGTCCTGGATTTAATTCCCAGCACCCAAATGGCAGCTCATAACCGTCTGAAACTCCAATTCCAAAGAATCCGACACATTCACACAGACATAGATGCAGGCAAAACCCAATGCACAAAAATAAATGAATATTTTTTTAAAAAAAGATAAACAGTATGATCCTAGCATTATTTAACATAGACTTAGAGTACAGGAAGAAAAACAGTTCCGACATTCCAATGAAACAAGTTTATCTATAAACTTTAAATGTAATTGTTAAAAGAATACATTAAAAATAAAAATAATGATCAATACTTCCTCATATACAAGGGCAAACCATGAGACAGCAGAAAATAGTTACCAAGTGGAGGAGAACGTAAATGGCAGGAGTTGGGCTTGGGGGTGTCCTCTATAGCATGGCCTTGACATTTTAACCAGGAAAATGTGCATCATCATGAAGTACCATTTGAAGGTCTTAAGAAAATGTTAAATTTTATCAACTCAACAGAGCACCTTGGAGCTTAGATAGGTAAGCGTGATTGGGATTCTTTGTCTGTGGACTACCACGGTCTCACACTGCATATTTGCAGCCGGGACCACAGATATTCTCTTTACTTTTATTTTCATAATGGTTACATATTTAATTTTTAAAATGTACAATGTTTATATATTCTTTAAGGTAAGAGAGTTTTCACTGAACTATTTTACAAATTTGGTAAATCCTATTCCTTAGATATATTTTTAAGTAATTCAATTTCCTCAGAAATGGTTAAAAAAACAGCCAACCAAACAAAAAAAAATGCCAAAATAGGAAGCAGATATATTTTCTATGACAAATGGCAATGCTAATTGTCCTTTCTGAAATACATTAATACCTTTCATCTTGTACTTCAACAAACTATTTATGTGGAAATTTGCTATTTTTATTTGGAAAGCATATTATTTATATTATCCCCTTTCAAGTGATCATTAACCATCAGAAAGCAGAATCTTTGGAAACTGTTTAATCTAAAATTATAAGAGCCCTCAAATATGGTTTAGGAAGTAATTGCTGCCACACAAGCATGCAAGCATGCATTAGATCCCTAGGACCTACATAGAAAAGGCTGGCACTACAACACATGTCTGTAATCGAAACCACAGGAAAGCACAAACTTCTGCATAGTCAACCCAATCACCACAGTGATAGAGTGAGAAAGACTCATTCCCAAATAAATCTATTTATAGATCAATCAATCGATACATAGACAGGTAAAAATTAGTTTTAAAGTGGTTGAGAAAAACAATTGATATCAAGTTCTATGACATGCACACTTCTTTGCATATACATCTTCACACACACACGGGGGGGGGGCGGGGGATTTGACTTGAAGATTTAACCTTTCCTATTTTCTTAAATCCCCAACACTTTGATGACTTGAATAATGATACACAAAGAATAGCTAAACTGAAAACACATCACTGAGCTAAGAAAAGGATCATATTCAGTGATTCCTGACACTCAACTGAGTGAGCAAACCTCACTTTTAAGGTTCTTACACAAACTGCAAGCCTCAAGCACGTCACTGTGCCACTGCTTTGTGAATAGGCTATGGGCTCCGAATCACTGCCTCATTGTAGCAGCTGTCCCAGGACCTTGTAAACGTCTACTACACAATTGCACAATTGAATCATACCTTCTACTTGTGTAAGAAGCACTCTTCCTTTCTTCTATCGTTAAATCTGTGAGGGCTTCCTGAGTGATTTTATACGTAGTTCTGCAGACTGGACGGGTTGTAAATATTAAAAATCTGAGGTCATTTTCTGAATATCCATGAGGAGCAGTATTGATAGGCAGTTTCAATGGCACCAATAAGTATGCCTATATATGAGGAAGGCATTTTTTTTCCACAGTCCTGTTATGCTGTTGGATTTATCTTATTTGAGACCTAATTTTTAGTATTTTCATCTCTTGCCATCCTTGGAGCAGACTCCAGCAAGTGTGCCAAAATATATGATGGTTTAATGATGTTCTGAACTGTTTCACAGCCAAAACAAGGAAAATATTTGTGACCCGAGAAGACCCTAGATTCCAGATTCTGAAACAGAAAGGGAAGGACAATGACTTCAATTTATCCTTTTTGATTCATTCCCAGGACTTGTACAATTGAGGTTATAAAGTAGCAGTATTGATCTTTGAAAGGCTAACTGATCTCTATACTTCTACGACTAACATGTCTATCGACCAGTCTTTGGAATGTCATGAAGGTTTTCAGCACATTTTGTTGGGGACAAACACTAATGTATAGACTGAGAACAACTTGGTGGACCTGAATGATGATGCTTACATATAGAACCAGCCACTTAGAAGAAGGATGTTATATTATACTTTTACTTTATCTTATATACAAATCAAAATAAAAATGGAAAATTTTTAATATTTCTGGGGTTTTTTTTGCTTTGTTTAGGGTTTACTATGAGCTTAAATTTTAGGCTATATTCTGATATTTGAGAAAAACCACAATAAAAGTCACAATACTTTTAACCTTCTTCTTGTTCTGTCTGCAGTGTGTTCTAGTACTAAAACTGAACAGAATTGTCATAAAGAGACAAGAATGTCTTAATCCAGCAACTAATGGCAGCAGAAAGTGGCTCACAGTTAAACATTAAACAGAGTTTGGGGAGTCTTGCAGAGAAGGGAGAAGAAGGATCAGAAAAACCAGTAGAGTCAGGGACACTAGAAGAACACAGACCACAGAATCAACTCACCAGGACTCATGGAGGCTCATGGAGATCTGGGAGCCTCTAAGGGTGTGACTATGTTCTTTGCATACTTTATGGCTAAGTAGCTTAGTGTTCTTGTGGGGTTCAGAACAGTGGGAATGGAAACTGTCTCTGGCTCAGTTGCCTGCTTATGTGACCCTTTTCATCTTCATGAGTTGTCTCCTTCTGCCTTGATATAATGGTATATGCCAGGTCTTATTGTAGCTTGTTATACTTTGTTTGGTTGATATCCCTGAGAAGACTGATCATTTCTAAGGGGAAGGAGGAATCTGGAGGAAAGTGGAATTGTATAGGGAGAGATGGTTGGAAGGGAGGGAAGGTAAACTACAATCTGGATGCAATAAATGAGATAATAATAAAATAAAAATTAAAAAGAAAATGCATAAATAATAAAAATGCAAAACAAGTGTTATAAATAACAGTATTTTAATTGGAATTTATGGAAGCATATAATAATTTTGATATAAAGATAGTCACTTCTTAGTTTTATACTTATTGGAAGTTTTAACTTAATTTTTTTCTACCTAGATCATAAGAAAATGTATGACGTTTGAAAACAAGCATATATTGAGATTATGAAAATAATAGCATTTAGGAATTCTCTTTTCTCTTTCAATAGTGATAAATAGAAACCAAATTATTTGAGCAATTTTTTTTGTTGTTATACTTTGGTAACATAATGGGTTTTCTGTTTACACAGATGGACTAGTGATCAGTGGTATAATCTAGAGAAAAACTTACTATATAAAGAAATAAAAACACTCAATATATGTGTATATGCAAGTGCTCCATTTCAGCAGACTAATTATTTTTATTATATCTTCAGAAAATATCTGAGAAATGTAGTTAAATACTAGCTAATAATGGTAAGAAATATATAAGAAGTGTTTCTTCAATTTCTGATATTATTCTCAAATTCTAAGCAGATTAATACTACATGTATAATATATTTAATATTAATTTTGAGTTTTCAAACTTCATGTATATGATTGGTGAGGAATGAAGATGAGATGTGCCTATAAACAATGTTTAATAATGTAACAACTCAGAATAGCTTTAGAAAGTCCCTGAAAATGACTTATTCAAAAGGTGCCTCTATGTCAGAGTAAGCAATAAAAGCTGAGCAACACTCTCTGACAAGTCAAGCTGAATAAAGAACAGAAAGGCTGTATAGAAGAGATTGATACTATCTGAGTCACTTGGAAAGGACACTCTTCAGTCTGCTGAGCTGCCTGAAGGCTGTACATTGTCTTCCCCGTTCACAGATTTTTGTGAGTTGTTACTGATATTGAAACAAGGTGATGTAGCTATCTATGAGTCATTTCTGGTCTTGTATATAGCCTCTCAACCATATTCCTATAAGTAACCCCAATACAACCCATTGGTACACACACACACACACACACACACACACACACTTCTACTCACCCAAAAAGCAAACCCATGACATGTCAAATAAGCAATTGCATCATTGTCCAATATGTTTAACAAGTGAGTTGTTAGTTGTGGTTACTATCAGGAGTATGGGTTACTTGCTTGGTTTTTTTTTTTTTTTTTTTTTTTGGTTTTTCGAGACAGGGTTTCTCTGTGGCTTTGGAGACTGTCCCGGAACTAGCTCTGCAGACCAGGCTGGTCTGGTCTTGAACTCACAGAGATCCGCCTGCCTCTGCCTCCCTAGTGCTGGGATTAAAGGCGTGTGCCACCATCGCCCGGCTTTATGGGTTACTTGTTAGAAGGAGAAGAGATAGTTCAAATGTACTTCATTACCAGAAAGCACATTTCCTTATGTGTGTTCATGTCTCTTTAAGTGCCTTGTAGATCACTGTTTATTCCCTTTTGCTTCGGGCACCCAGAGAATCTTCAGAGTTTTGTTCTTTGGGACACATGAGCTTCTGGTTAACTTTTCTTTAGTATCTGAGGGTGAGCCTCTCATCTCCTGGAAGAAGTGTCTCAATTTGGAAGAAATTTTTAAATGTGGAGGGGGCATTCTGTACAAAATCAAACTCATTTTCCTTAAAAATACATCTTTTAAAAAATAAATTCTTTGCACTGTTGTATCTTATACCATTTTTGCAATGCAACAATAGTACAATTTTGCTTATTGTTGTAATTAGAAATTTCCATCCAAGTATAAAACCACTGTGATGCCATCACTTTCCAGCTGTACTCATGTATTTGTGATAAGTCATTGTTGGGGAATTTATTTAGGGAATTCAGTAATTTTTAAGATCCAGTGACAAAAAACCTAAATTAATATCACACATGGACATGCTTGTTACTCCTTCAAGATTTATAATTTTTACAATGCAGTGAAGCAGTTTTGAGGTATTTCTTCATATCTCCCCCCTCTCCATATATTAACCCACAGAAGCACATATTAATTACACCTCATGGATGTATAAAATCAATGATAATTTTTAAATTCTTCAAGGTTTTTTCTTCCAAAGTGATTTTGTCTTACAACAAAAACCAGTGGGAAAAGAACAGGAGCTATGCTCTAAAGAGTTTTGATAACTTGAGAGTAATCTTACTATCTGGTGTTTTACTGCCCTTTTATGAAAAAGATGTTTTCCTATGTTTTGTTTGGCACAGACCAATGCAAATATTATCTTTATGTGTAACAGAAATATGCTTCATTGTTTAAGAATATCCAAACTTCCTGAAGAGTATGAAAAACATGTGGGACCAAAGAATCTCAGGATTTAAAACATTTAAGATATTATTGAATAGATCACATGTATGAACAAAGAATGGAATGTGAAGAAGAGATGCCTAATGCAACCCAATACTAAATGTCAAAGAGACAGACTTGCCATCAGACATTAAACATATATGAGACGACAGAGACGTTTAATATTTATGACTTAGTAAGCCACATAAAGTGTTAGAAGCCAGCAGTGGGAAACCTTAATTAGCAGCATCCTTTTGCTACCAAACTACTTCTCCTAAGAACTACATGAAGTCCAGTGATGCTCATGTAGCTGTTTGATGAGTGTCAGCTGTGACCAAAATGACTTGCTTTTGCATTCTTCATATAGAATAAATGTTTGTCATGGGCTCCAAGTATCTCCCAAAAGGCAGGGCATCCAAGTTTTGTCTATCAGAAATGCTAGCTGTGAAATCTTCTAGTCAATCTGTATGATAACCTAAACTATCTTTTTGTTTATATTATATCAGTATATATTTCAAATTGATTACCAAATTAAAAAAATGCCAGTGCTTTACATGTTCCTCCATGCAGTGATTAGATTGACAGTGTATTTTGACACTAACATTGTAACAAAACCATTCCCTACATGGAAACATACACTTGAGTTCTTGCTTATATTTTACTCTTAGCTAAGAAGTACTTACTATATTAAGGAAATATCAACAGTGGTGTCTCGATAAAATATCTTCTTTATTTACATTCAGAGTGGAGTGCATTAATTCAAGTTGCTTCAAGTATGTATTGCTTGTATGTTTTCCTAGAAGTGGTGCCTGGAGAAAACGAAGATGGATCATCGTATAATAATATACTATGAAATATAACTAACTCCTAGAGAAAGCTGTGCAATTTGTAATAACTCAAAAACTAAGATAGTCAGCAGAGAACATAAGACACAAGTAAATACAATTCCGACTTTAAGAAGGGTCTGCCAGAGGAATTTCAATTTACAATTAGGCTGTCTTTTATTCTTCTTTCTTTCTTCCTTTCTTTCTTTTTCCTTCCTTCCTTCCTTCCTTCCTTCCTTCCTTCCTTCCTTCCTTCCTTCCTTCCTCTTTTCTCTCTCTCTCTCTCTCTCTCTCTCTCTCTCTCTCTCTCTCTCTCTCTCTCTCTCTCTCTCCACACTAATTGAGATCCCCTTGGGAAAACGTATTTCACTATGTGTCTTTGCTTTATGATACTAGTACATCAAAACCAGTAAAATTTGCACACAGGCTGGACCAAAAAAATCTTAACTGCATCTCATTTTCTAAAAGTTTAAGTAGACAATGCACTCTTTGGAGATGGCCTAAACGCTTCAGCACATCATAGAAAAAGAAAAGAAAAATCTGAAAACTTTTTTATATAAATAGGTATATTCTCTTTTGGATTCCAGCTAATTGTTTTGAAATTTCCAAGGAAATCTCCGAATTATGTGCTCAAAGAATAAAGGCCATTTTAGATTTCCAAATTCAGACAGTACTGTAAGCTTTCAAGGGTATGTTTTACAATGATTGCTCTTGCTCACACCTGACCCCATTCTATCTGATACTTTATTCTTTTCATCATATAATCTATTGTAAACATAAAATGGGCACAGTGTCTTGACTTTGTGAATTCTCTCTGACTGTACGTTTCTTTGGGTACTTGTGTATTAAGAACTCTTTCAGGTCTAGAACATGTATTAAGGAAATATAGATGACAAAAGATTAAAGACAAATTTGTCAGCCATACATTTAAAAGTCAGTAGTATAGATCCATTTTCATTTTCTTTTGAAAATGTTTCTGTATTTTTATGTATTAGTTTTAAATTTATTTTAGAATTATGTGTAGATGTAGATGTCAAGTTCAGAAATCTGATTTTTTAAATTTAAATCATCATTAATATTCAATGCTATAAAGGACATTTACCCCAGTAATAAATGTAATATATAAATAAAATTTAAACATGTATATACATACACACCTCTGAACTACCATTTAAAATATTATCTTACATAGGAAACACAATTTATACAACTCCAGGAAGATCAGTGTATTATGATAACTTATGAGAATCACTGCTTTCTTCATGTGTGAAAATTATGATCCAGCCTGAAATGCAATTTAAAGTCACATGCTCTTCTTCAAAAGTAAAAATATGATAGGTTTTGTTAAGGGTAATAGCTATTGGATATAATTACATTAGATATTTTGAAAGAACACTAATATATGGTATTTTACAAGAAATTAAATTCCCCAAAATTTAGACATTTTAATATATTATCATATGTGTTTTGCAAATGAAGAAAAAAATAAATGACCCTGAAAATTAATAGATTAAATTTGTAAAAAGTTTAGTTAACAATATTATTGATTATATAGTTTTATTTATGCATGTTAATTTATTTTTTAAAAGTTTATATAATAAAATATTAATTTATCTTATAGTTTTTTTTTTCAATTTGTGCACAACTTGAACTCAACTTGAATTATTCATACTTTCCCCTTTTCCTTTTTCCTTCTTTTTAGTTCTTATTTTGTAGCATCCAGGAGATTGAAGCAAGTATTACGTATACTAGGCAAATGTCTTTACTACTAACTACATTCCCACCCATATTTATTCTTTAATCTTTTTGTATCATCATTTTTGCACAATGTAATATGCAGTGTGGGGTTTAAATCAAATGTAACTTAAACATATTAATAGTTTTCAAATTTATATTGACAATAATTTATCTACCAAATAAAATGTATCATCAATGAATCCTACATTTTTTAATGGTTTTACCTCATTTAGCTTGTCTAGTCTCTTTCCAGATCATTGTTGGTGTTTACATTTTAAGATAACTTGGTCTTTTTTAAATCTCTCTCTCTCTCCTTTCACCTCCTCATTTACAAAAATACATTTCAACAAAATTCAGAGAGAGAGAAAGAGAGAGAGAGAGAGAGAGAGAGAGAGAGAGAGAGAGAGAGAGAGAGAGAGAGAGAAAAGAACACAAAGAGAGATGAGCTCATTTTACTTGATCTTCTAAGATTTAACAACACTGTGAACATGGCAATGTTTTGTTTTCTTTTGCTGTTTGTTTTTCTTTAAGTCTTGTAACAATAGGCCCATTTACTTATTTGGTGGAGGCCATTAAAAATATCCTTTGTGTCACTATATGTTAATCATGATCAAACTCATGATTATATTATTGTCATAGCAATTTATTTTAATTTCCTAATTTTCTAAAAGACAGCAAACCACCTTCCACATGTTTAACTACAGCAGCCTTAAACTCTGTTCATTTAATTTTATGAGGAATTTGAACTGAATTGGTTTCTTTTGCTGACAGTGTGCCATCAAGAGGTTATATATCTGGTTCTTACTATCCCATAGCTAAAAGGAATTCATTCTAAGTATAATCATAGTTTTGAAAGCTATAAAAGAATAAATTTATTAAGAAGTTCATAAAATTTTGACCAGAAATTTCCAGTTTTCAGAGTTGCTTAGCAATAGTTGTTTATATAAACTTATTCATATAAAATATTCCATATATATACCTTGACTGTCACCAAATGTTTGTTATCTTTATATTTCTATTTCATGCTCTCCCTACTTTCTTTTATTTCTCCACCATTTCCTCATCCCCTCTTCCTTCCCTCTTTTTCTTTCTTCCTTCTTTTCTTTTGTTCCTTCCCCCAAACTTTTTAAATTAATTGCCTGGGTCTTGCTTTGTAGCATACTGAGCTATTGAATGTGAAATGTCACCTAGCCTGAGCTAGAACTCAGAATCTTTATACCTCACCCTCATGAGTTATGCTAATAGATGTTACCAATCACTTTAAAGTAAACAATACTGCTGCAACGGTCATGGTTGAATTTAGAGATAACATCTTTTCAAATGTCAAACATTTTGCATATATATTTCTCATTATCAAAAACTCATGCAAAATATACAATGCAAACTTTTACTTCCGATGAGAAAAGTTAGTGTCTGCAGAATATAAACAAATTTCTTGGCCCATTTTGTGGAATTGCTAAACTATTTTCTTGAACAAGGCTTCCTTCTTTCACTAAGGGTCATAAGGAGGCAGTTATTTATATTAAAATGTATCAAATTTATTTAAATTCACAAACATACATACATATATCTAGTAACTTCAATATCTTTGGTGCCTACAAGATAATATATAATATGATTTTAATACACTTAATATAAATACAAATAAAATGAATTGATAAATATATGATATGTATATATTTCAAATGCGCAGAGTATGGTTATAGTGTCAATAACTGCATTGTCAAGATTTTTTTATTATCTCTTTAAGGCCTTTCCTAAGAGGATTGTGCTGTCAAGGATCTGTAATAACTAAAGTTGTCTGAAGTAACACAAAGAACTTATGCATTCAGGCCCACTCACAAAGACAATTTAGAAACATCACAGAAAAATATCATGGTAATGAACTCTCTGACTCAGAATGGCCCTTATTTTCTTTTCTGATGGAGTTTCAGCTCACTTTGCTCCGAATCAACACCGAAAGTCTGTCACTTGGACTTGAAGGCAATCTCGTTGATATTTCAATGATTAAAGTATGATAAGTGAAACCTTCCAGCAGCTATACCCCTGAACTGACCTGCTTCTGATAGCTCCGAATGTTGCACTTTCCCAATTGGAAATCCATTAAGCCTAGCCCTCAGGCAATGCATGCTGAGTAAAAATGATATGGAAGCAGATAGGATAATAAGAAAAAGTCAGAAAGATCCGGGACTGTTGGAATGTCATTTTCAGCAGATGAATCTGTTGTTGCTGTTTGCATTACAATTCACCAGATCCCCTAAAAAGAGTGGAGCTCATGTATTGGGCATTCTTGTATTTTTTCCAATTAGTAACTTAGTGATAATATTCTTAATCTTCTAGATTCAATTTGCCCTTAATTTTTGATTTCTAATACTAAGCCATGCAGTGTCTTCACACTTTCTCATCAATGGATTTGGAAAGCAGACTATCAATTTCTCACCCCAAGTTTCCACACAAAATCAAAAACGGCATCAAATGAACATTTTATGTTGACATGAATGTCTGTGTGTGTATGTGTGTGTGTGTGTGTGTGTGTGTGTGTGTAAACTCTAGGTATTACATCATGTTCTTTATACATAAGTAACAAAAACTAGTGAGAAATAACACTATAAAGCATTAAACATCTATGTACATATTACATTTTTGCATCATTGAACAAACAGTTTCTGAGGACATATTTTATGAAACCTACGTCAAGTATGAAAATTTCAGTTAGCTTATAGCCTGGTAAGGGAGACCAGCACAGAAATTATCAGCAATACAAATACACAATCAGTGCTGTAGTAAAGGCATGAGTCAAAGGCTTTGACATTACGGTAGAGTACATTGTTTGCCTTTTGAGTAAGATGCCATGAATGAATAGATCTTTTGTATCCCTTCTTTTTTCTCCAAGAGACCTCTACATATTGTTAACTTTTAAAAATTTCTCTCCCTTTATTATGGTTTGCCAAACTTAAAAATTGGCTAGAGTCTTTCTACGTAAGTTTTGAGGATTTTGAACTTGGTGGGTCTTTAAGGAGTATGCCCTTTTTGTTAGTGCTATCATTATTTCCTATTCCATATTCTTGCCCTGTACACCTCTGTCCTTCCCACTCCATTTCCTCCCCTTCTCAGTCCTTTTTGTATTCCCATCTATCTGCCCCCTTCTTCTTCCTCTTCCTCTTTTTCTTCTTTTTCTTTTCAAACTACGTTTATACAGATTATAATCTTCCCCGACTCAGGCTTTCCCATTTGAATTGCTTTAAGGGACCATCTTCACTGGGAAGAGGGAGGGCTCTTTAGCCAGGTGGATCCTTTAGAATTGCAGAAGGCAGAACAGTAGATTCCCGATGGTACTGCTTATTTAACTTAAGCAAGATCAGGTGGCTACTAGGAAGGATGAGCAGAATTTCATTTTGATACACAAGTAGGAATCTGGGTTAGTAGTTTCCAAACCAAAGTATTTAGTTTTGGGTTGATCTCTCTTAAAAAAAGGGAAAGTAATTTTGTTGAATGGAATACCAGAAAAGTCAAATGAATAAAATTATGTAAAAAATTGTTTGATGTTTGAAGGACTGGTGAGATGTACCAACTGGTTAAAAGTCCTTGCTGTTTTTGCAGAGGACATTAGTTATGTTCTCGGCACTCATTATGGGTGGCTTATAAGTGCCTGCAACATTTTATCTAGAATACACACACTTGCCCACAAGCATATACACACATCGGCACACTCAGACATATATGCACATATCCATGCACACATACTCGCACACAGACAGCCGATATACACATATCCATATAGAGACAGACAGACATACATATATCCACACAAAGACAGACAGGCATATCCACAAAAAGACACATGCACATATCCACTCATAAATAAACCTATACATATCCACTCACAGACAAGCATACATGCATATATTCACACCAAACATACATACACAATCCACAGACTGACACATACCTACACAGAGATAAACAAACATACACATAAATACATTAAGGAACACTTTAAACACTTTATTTTTTTTCTATGCAGTGCTGTGACTGATGTCAATATTACATTTGTAATTCCAGGCTTACAAAAGTGCCTTTTTATTTAAAATATACCAAGAACCATCAAGGGTGCTCAATCAAGGGTTTATATCTTTCACTTTTCTGAGGGCCCAGACAAGATTGCAGATCGTATTTCTGGTAGCTCACAAACATCCTTAACTCCTATTCTTGGGACTCAGTCCATTACAAGCCTGTGCACACATGTACTGCACATACAGACCAGGGCATGCACACATACACATAAATATAAATAAATAAAGTGTTAAAAGAGCTAAAAATAGTAGTTTAAAAGCCTGTTAAACAAAGGTGTGCGGATGCAGCTTAGTGATAGACTATTTGACTAGCAAGTGCAACAAATAAGCCAACAATCAAAGCAGAGCAAAACAGTCACAGACAAAAAGTAAATGAGTGAGATTTGTCTAGATTCCTAATACTTTAACCCATGGAAATCCTAATGAGTTTTCTGCTGCACAGTTTAAAACCTGGAGATATAACAATGCTTTAAAAATAGAAAATGTCAGGTATGCTATATGGTAACATTAAGTTAATCTAGAAACTTTAATGATAGGACAATTTCAAAATGGTATAATCTTTCTTAAGATTTATTTGCTTTTACTTTATATGTTTGAATGTTTGTCTGCATGTATGCATGTGAATCGTGTACATGCCTGGTGCCTACTGAGGCCAGAGGAGAATGTGGCATTATCTGAAACTCTAGTCACAGATGTTTGTGAGCCTCCATGTGGGTGCTTGGAATGACACCAAGATTCTCTGTAAGAGCAGCAAGTGCTTCTAACTGCTGAGAAATCCATAGGCACCAAATGCCATAGTCTTGCTTTAAAGTTTATATATTTGTGGAGTATATCATCCCAGAGAATGAATGGGCAATGGAAATATGTGGCATTCTCAAAATGAATAAAGAACAAACCCTATTACATCCTAAGCTCCAATACAGTGGGGATTAAGGAAGATTGCTTGAGCCTATTGGCAAAGAGAGAAGACAAAGGGAGTGGGTGGCTGAAAGTGATTTATTATTGCTAATAAACTTAGCCAAGAGGTTAGTGAACGCAGAAATTAATCTCACCCAAGAGATCACAATGATAGTTCTCTCCAAACTGGTTTTAAGCAGAGCCAACTCATTCCTGAAGCTCTGCTGAGAGGTATAGAGTCACATGAGCTGCAGAAAAAAAAAAAAGAGTTAGCAGATCCAAAGCTGGCTCTATGAAAAGAATGGCCACTTCAAGGCAGAGAAACATACACGTGTTTGAACGCTTAAGTGAGAGTCTGCGGAAATACAACTCAGTATTACTTCATAAAATTCAAAGGTAACATTTATACATTTGGAGCATCGGCCTTGATCCTGATGTCCTGGTAGACGATCAGCTACCTCATTATCCTACTGTTCAGTTTCAAGCGGTTAAGTTTTCAAGTTCAAAATCAACATGAAAGGCAGTCTGAGGAGTTTATTTTTCCATGTATAAACCCTGGAACATGCTGGCACTTCAGAGGATATTTGTTCCCTGTCCGCACATCACTGATGACTTAAAATTCTTTTATGTTGCTCTTGGCATGGAGAAAGACACCAAAACTGAAACAATGGACTGAAACACGTAATGCACCAACCTTAATTGTGTTGCTATATTTGCTTTTCCCTTAGAGTAGCCAGCCCTACTGAAGAAGGAGAGAGTATTGGAATGCTTCGGTAAGCTGTCTACATCATGCGTAGCTATTGAATGGTAAACGAAAATTTGAATTCAGCTAGTTCTTGACTTGGGACAAATTAATACTTAGTCTATTTATTTTATATCAATTTATATTTTATTAATATATTCAGTTTAATTTACTATTATATTACTCCCAAAAAGGAATTAATCAATTGCAGAAGGCTATGAGCATGATACTTAAATACTTCTTAGAATTTAATATTTATTTTGATCATTAATTAGATACAAAGTTGATATACAATATACTTTTGCGACTATATTTAAATACCTTATCCTTATTTTCAGAGAAATACATATAAAGTAAACAGAGCATCCAACATTTAACAATGCAAATATAATAGAGCATGATATTTTCTATTTAAATAAAGTTATTTCATTCTATTGTTATTTTATTATAAAAATTAAAGTTGAAGTAAATTATTTTATTGCAGATGGTTTTTTAAAATAAATGGAGAAAATACAAAAATAGCACTCTTGCTCCTTTAAATACATTTGAAACAGTTGTTTGTGTTTGTCCTAAATGTTTAAGATATGCATATATAATTGTGAATCTAACTTATAATTCAAATGGTATGTAAATCAGAATATATGAAGTATTTAATTTGTAAGAACACTATTTCCTAGCTAAGGGTTGCTTACAAAAGACTTGAAGTTCAAAGCTGTTCCTCCTTTGAGTCTAGCAGTTATCATGATTAACTAAAAAGTCACAAGTAACATATTTTTGGCAGCAGCTTATGTCTGCTTTTAACATATTCATCACACATAACGAGCTACGGGATTTTTCTCAAATGTTGTGAATAACGTTCACCTCTTCATGAACCTTAAGCTTAGAAAAATATCAAAAGAAAAAAAAAATCAGGAAATGACAGGAACTCAACAATAGGTATTTTAAATCCCTGGTTGTAAGGACTGCAATTGTGTCAACAGTGTGATGCAGTGTCCCTGGGGGACAATCTTATGCCTAACCGGCTACATGAAAGCTATCACAGAGCCAAGAAAACTTATCAGGCCAGAGACACTCTGGGGTTTAATAGGCATTAGCTTTCACTTTTGTAAGGACTTGGTTATCAACATATCATTCTAAGTGAGAGTGACTTCAAGAAATATGAATTGGGATCCCATGGTAGAGGGTTGTGATTATTAACATTTTTCTTTAGGCTATGTCTTATTATTTTTCTGGCAAGCATTGAAAAGTATTATTAATATTTTTCTTTTCACCCAATAAAAACTATTTTCTTCATTAAATGAAGGGACAACATGGTGTCACTGAGGAGCAAAGAATAACAAGTTTTTGGATGAATCAAAATGCACTGGAGAGAGGAAGTAGTAGTCCTAGAAGTGTGAACTACCCTGTTTTTCGCAGTTGTGGAAACAGGTAATTCATAATTTAAACAACGAATGTTAGATTTTCTTATGATGAACCTATGTATAGTACAGTGCCATGGTTGCTGAACCTAAGAAAAATAAATGACATTATAAAAGACAATTGACTTTCAATTTCCAATAATTTTAATTTTGTGGAATATAAATGTTTACATTCACAATAAGATAAGATATATGTTACCACGTAATTTTTTTTACTACATGATGAAGACATTTATCATTTCATACATGTATATACATCGTAAATCTATGTTTGTGTGTGAAGGCACATATGCCTGTGAAAGGTACAGGAGGACATTGGATATCGTACTTTCTTACTCTTCACATTATTCCCTTGAGACAGGAGCTGTTCCGATGATCAGGAGGACCCATTCATCCTCCCGTATTAATTTTCCATAGTACTGGAGTTACAGTCACATCTAGCCATGTCTGGATTTCTTTTTTTTTCAGGTTTTATTTTTCATTTTTGTCTTTTTGAATGACACAGGATATATATATTCATGCATAGAGTAAAAAAAAAGTAAACTCATTGATAAGAAAGATTCACTGTTACAGTGTTCTGTGTTGAGGATGACATTATTAGTGCTATGTCATACAGTCGCATGCAGCTCTCCATGTGAGTGTCTGGGACTGTATTCATTAACCTGTCCTGTGTTCAGGGAATCTAACTTCTTCACTGAGCTCAGGGAACTGATGTTTTGAAAACTGCTTCTGCTTTGCATGATCAACACACATACATACTGAAGATAACGCCTACTTCACCAACACCCCAAGTCTGTTATATCTTAAAAAGATATAATTGACAAATTGACTGTGGCTCTCACCTTTTCACATTGAAAACTACTGGTTTGCATTGTGCCTGAAGCTCCTTCTATCAGTTCAAGAAGGTCATTATGGGGCTGGTAAATATAATTGATGACATTTGAATTAAGGTCCTCTTGTCACAGTAAGTAGTCTTACCCAAAGAGCTATGTCTCTATCACCTTAATCCCCCATCTGTATATTCTTTTTTCCATTCATCTTTTATCTAGAATTGAATTTGTTCTTGCTATGCTGATTATACTGTTGAATGAAGATTAGATTACCTTCCAACTTCTCTTAATTTTAATGGATCAGGACAATAATACGATAACATGCTATTTTCTAGAGATAAGCACAAAGATATAAAGAAAACCATAGGAATAATTCAGATGCACTAGAGCTTGGGAAAGAGAGCAGAACAGACTAATAGAGTCCCTTTGGTGGTAGAATCCCACCTTTGCCTTTTCCTGTAGCATTCCTTGGGAAGACTGACAAGCATAGGTCAAGAGAAGCTGGCCTCTGTCTCCTCAATACCTACCAACATCAACAGTGACTTCCTCTGACAAATGGCAAAGGATGCACCGAGTGCAGCTGTACTGTGGGCTATCTGGGCACTCACTTAAGGAGAATTTCCTTTCTCCTTAAGATTAGTTCTGAAAGACAATGAGGATAAATATTACTCCAGTGGGCAAAGAATCAGGCAGAATGCCTCTTTGTTCACTATTCTGCCTGATTATTTAAAACGAGATGATAAATTTCCTGAGTTTATGAACAATAGCTCTTGATATTTCTGGAGGCTAAGGACAAGAAAGAAATTATTAGAAGACTGAGCATTAGTGATCTCAAACTATATGTATTTCAGAATTGTGTATACTTGCATATTTGTGCTGCATGCATAAATGTGTGGTGTATATATGTGTTTATATGTGTGTGTGTGAACATTCATAGATTAGTTGCCATAAAATATCATCCTCCACCAATCTTCCCCTTATTTCATAAGACAGGGTTTCTAACAGATCCTGGAGGTTATTGATTAGGTTAGGGTATCAATGAACTCTAGTATATAATTGCTGGGGTTAGGGATGTGTACCACAGGTTCATAGCAGTTCAAATGTGTGGCAGATGTTTTACCTTGTGAAACATCTCCTCAGCCCCTAATTTGAATGCTAAACATTCACGTATAATGCAGAACAACTCATTTTGTATAGTACTTTCAAAGAACCCTTGAAAAATATTGACCTTAAATAGAAATGAATTAATCTCTCCCACCAACTGAACTGCTTTTTCATAAGTCTCACGAACAAAATATCTGCAAGTAGTGACAATAGAAGCCGTGCATAAAGAAAACAGCTTGGATTTCTCATTTGCTGCATTTGAATTGGTAAATGCAGCTGCCAGAGCTGGGTGGGAAAGTATCACCAAACTGGTGTCAGTGAAATACTAGAAGGGAGAGAGATGTTGTCACTTAAGATTTAGGTTTGCTTTCTCCAATGCTTTTGCTATTTATACTGTTTGTAGTACCATCATAAGCTTTACGTGTTCTACAGGATACTAGAAAGAACCAAGAATTCAGTTTCATTAGTGTTGGGGACTGCAAACCACCAGACCCCTAATTTCTTATAAACAACTTGTTTTTCTCCTCTCTGAGCAGCCTGCAGCTGCTCTGAGCACAAGACCCTAATGGTAGGGGAGTGGGTTCTGATGAGTCTGCAGCTGAAAGATCCTGAGAGCTGGGGCATGGCCAGAGCGCTCTATAAGCTGCCCCTAAGCACAATAAAGTGGGCATTCTTGGCATTCTTCTCTCAAGGATGCCCCCTTGGCCCCATCTGTCTGTCTCTCTGTCTGTGTGTCTTTGTGTTTTTAAATTTTCAGCCTGGTTCCCGCAGAGCATAGCCAGTGGAGCGCAGAACAAAACTGGTATAGTTTTACATGTGTTCATCACAACATCAAGGCTGATGAGGTTGAGTGTTCTTGTCATGGACCCATCTACCAGAGCAATTCACGTTATATTTTGGTGTGCTTTTATATTGTGTTATTTAGCTTTCTATTACTATAAAAAGAATGGCTACATCAACTAGCTTAACAGAAAGAGAGTTTCATTTTGAGTCCCAGCTTTGAAGGATTCAGTCTGTCATTGGGCTCTGTGTCTTTTCAGCATGTGTAAGGCACTACTCATAACCAAAGAATGTAACAGACGAGAAGTTTCAACTCATGTCAGCTCATCAACAGTGATAGACAGGGAGAAATCAGTGTCCCAGGACCACCTCCATAGACACATCAATAATGACCACAAAACCTCCTACTTAACTCATGTTTTAGAAGTGTCAGCACCTCCCCGACAGTGGCAAAAGATGGAAACCAGGCCCTTAGCCTGTGGTCCTTCGGGGGACAGGTCCATTTCACATCACTTCAGAATTAGTTGCAGTGTCAGGTAGAAGATAATACTATGTTCAAGGACGTAAATCACCATGAAGTTTTAATGTATGCATTTGCTTAGTACTTGTAGGAGGAATGTATCTGTCAGAACTCAGGAGCATGAAACGAAAAAGGCACACACCACCATCCCTACAGATTTACCATATGGAATATTTAAGGTTTAGGTCCACAGATGTGGCTTCTGTTTCATTAAAGATTAGGAAATTAAGAATTTTCACTAAACAAATCCATTAAATAAAAATGTGGCAATGTATTTTTATAGTAAATTTATAGAGAAAAACTATACATTACAATGTTGATGAAAGTGACTGATTCTAAATTTTGTATTTTGTAGAAAATGAACGGAAAATAATGGTTTTTAATGACTGATTCTTTTCATTCAAATATTAAAACCATTACACCAAGAAGAACATTAAGCTGAATTCCTGTTAAAGTTCATCTTTGCTAGATTTCACTCTTTCAGCTCTGGAGTACTATTGATCAGCACAGCACACTCAGATGCCTAAATATTAGGACCATGATATACTTTAGCTGTGGCCTCCTCCTATAGGTTCAAGAATTGTAGACTTGGTCCTGAATATGGGACAGAGAGAGATGGTGTAATTTTGAGAGTTGAGGAGTTATGAGAATGTTTTTAACTTATTGATAGCATGGTCAGTGTCACTCTTATGAATCATACTAAAGTGGGACCCTCAGTTTTCATGAAAGTTCACCTGTTCATCTATAATAAAAACGGCACAAGCCTTTGAAGATGAGACAAGATACTGTATAATGATGAGAGTCTGACTCCTAACTAGGTCTTTGGCTTCCTGCCTACTGATGTGATTTCTTGCTCTTACATGCTTTTTACACCCCTCAAAACAATGCAAGACAACTTGAGGTGACCCAGCCAAGGCAGTCTCTCAGAGGGTCCAGTAACATTCTGTGCAGGCATTCAGCCTCATAAAATGTGAGATAAATAAACTTATGTTCTTTCACAAACTGTCTATTTACTGACATTTCAGTACAGGTTTTGGAAGCGGAGCAATTCAGACCACAAGAAAACACAAACACTTATCATTTCTAAAGTATGCTGTGAGCATTTTCAGTATTTGGCTGGTACCTATTTGCATTTGTATTTTTGTTCTGCAGTCCATACAATTTGCCACCTTTATGTCTTTTCATGTTAGCTTTGGACTAGGATTCATCATGTTTGTAAATTTATAGACATGTTCACATTTCTTTAATCTAGTACCTTTCTGGATGATCACAATTTATAGTCTTCTACTGACAAGTCAAGTAACTTATAAAATAGACTTCTTTATACCCACCCAACTTTAAGTGTCATTAAGTTAAATGGTATTCAGGCAAATAACATTAGGATTAAAGCTAATATTGCAATATTTTAAATATGATCTACAAATCAAGAACAAAATGTACACTTGCATGAGCCTCCAAATCAAAGTCCCATATTGTTTATATTAAATTTGATTCCTTAATTTCTACCACAGAAAATAAAAGATGCATGTGCTCTACTCTAGGTGAGAAAATTTATTTTTACTTTTGTGTGAGTTTAGTTTAAGTAAAACATACAAATGCAGCTTATCCTGTGAGTTAAAATGTCTGTAATGAAATACAAATAAAGCTTTATATATTTCCCAGAAAATTTTTGTATGCATGTCTGCTTTGTTATCAAATACATATCACATGCTACATTATTTATCACAGAAATGAAAACTATGATCAGTATTATTTTCATATGCCTATTAGAACACCAAACTTTATTTTTTAAGTAAAAGAAAGTAATTTCATTTGGATTATGTTTTCAGAGTGTTAGAATCCCTGATGGTGGAAAGAAAAAACAGCTAAAAGCTCATATACTGATCCACAACCATGGGACAGAGGAATAACACTGAACATCAAACAAGTTTTTTCAAACCTCAAATCCTGTGGCAAACCTCTTCCAACACAGGCATGCCTCCTAATACTTCCCAAACATTCCCATCAACTGGCGACCAACTATTTAAATTTATGAGCAAATGTAAGTAATTCTCATTTAAAGTATCACATTCTACCCTGTGGACCCCCAGGCTCATGTCTTTTTCATGATGCAAGATAAAATTAATCCCACCTCAAATATGTCTGAGAATACTGAAGAGAATAATACAATTGAATGAAGGATGGAGCAACAGTCACAGTATTCTCAGTGTTTTATATTTGTTCTTTTTCTTCTTTTCTTCCATTCTCTTTCTCTTCCATTACCCTTATTACATACCCTTACCATTCTTCCTCTCTCTTTCTTTTGTACGTTTCTTTCTTTGTTTGTTTCTTTCTTTCTCCCTTTATTCTTCTCTGTTTAATGCTTTCTAATGTACATGTATATGAACTATTCATATACACCTATGTGAGTATATGTGGACATATGCTTGTGAGTCTATCCACATATGTACACACGTGTGTGGAAAGGCCAGAAGTCAATAGCAGATGTCTTCCCTATTAATTTCCTTTTATTTATTCAGGCTATCTCTCTCACTGAAGTTGGTACTAAGAGATTACATTAGAGCATCTTGCCATTGAGTTCATGAGATCCATCTGTTTTGACTTCTGAACTGGGGTAACAAATGCACACTGCTATATCCAACTTTCTATGTAGATGCTTGGGATCTGATTTCAGGTCTTCATGCTTTCTCAGCCATTTCTTTATGGATTAACTAGCTCTGGAGATCTCCTTCATCTCTTGCTCTCTTTGTGTGTTATTGTTGAATAAAAAAATAAGGAAAGAATGAAAAGGGGCCTGTTTTAAAACCTCCATTGCGTACCTATCCTAAAATTTCCTTTGAGTCAGTTGCCAGCTATTTTGCTTCCACAACGAAGGAAAACAAGTAGTTCTGGTTCTCTCTGTAACCCCCATCTATAAAAATGGTGATACAAACTTCTTTACATCCTAATAATTGCTGTGGTGAATTAACAAGCTGCTAATGTTTTGATTTATAATAGGCAGCCCCTTCGGTTTGCCTGGTGCTGAGAATGATTGAGCTGTCTCCCTAGTGCCTGGAAGTAAGTAACTGACTGTTTATCCATTCTCTTGATTAGAAGGCTGCCCTCCAGCCAGATAAAAGAATTTCCATAGTAAATGTGAGACTCCCATGTTATGTTTTACTTTCTAGATTTAGTACCAAACATTAAAAGGAATTGGAGATTGATTTTTGTTCAAGGACCAGTGCCAGATAAAACAAGGAATAAGCAAGCAGACGGGCTGGTAGATTCATATTCCTTTAAAATGAGGCCCAGAATTGAGATTTGCTGAAAGCATAACTAGGTTATTCCATGTGTGTGTTAGTATGTGTGTATGTGTATGTGCTTGTGTGAGAGACAGACAGACAAACAGAAAAAGATGCAAAATATGGAATGATAGCTTTTATGTAATGGTGTTTTTTTTTGTGTGTGTGTGTGTGATGCAGTGAGTAGTATATATTTAATGTGAGGAATGGTGTGATGGTGTGTGTGTGATATGTGAGGTAATTCATGTATGTACGCATGTGTGTTGTATGTGAGATTAAGTGTGTTATATATAGTTAAAGTATGTGATTATTGTATTTATTATATATGAAATTTTGTATATTTTGTGTATATTAAATGGTTTGTGGTGTGTTTATTATGTTTGTGAGAGTGTTTGTGCTACTGGATAATAGTGTGTGTACATGCACACATTCCTATGCAAACTTTTCACATTCAGAAAGATTGTTTACTTAATTTTCTCTGATATTCTGCTGGTACATGCTATTGTCAGGAATCAAAATTATATGCAACTTACTCGTTTATTAAGGTACACAAGCAAAAATCTTCAGTTTGATTTCTTTTTTTCTTAGGCCCAGTTCTATAGCAATATTATAATGACAAAAATAAACACACAAACAATTGCACATAAGTAAAATTTTAAGGAGATATCCATATATAGATACATATCTATATAAAGTATATCACTTATAGACATCTATACATTATTTTCCATTTTCCTCTACCCCTTCCCATCTTATGGAGAGTTTTTATATATTACTTTATTGGCATCACATCATGAGTAAGTTTCTTCTAACCCATCTCTTTTCTCCTTGTGGATGAGCTTTTACTACTTGAAGCAAAACTGCTATGCTTTCTGAACTTCTGAAGAATTGGCCAATAATGGGGGCAATTGATGTAGCCGTCTTTGCCTTTCTCTGAGCAATATATATGCTAAGTCAAAAGTATAGAGTCTTCAGAATCCTGAATCCAAAGGCGTACTCAGTTGCTGCTACAAACTAGAATGCTTGTCTGGTGTGGGAAGATGGTCTGTATTCTGTCAATTATATTTTAAATAAATGCTGATTGGCCAGTAGCCAGGCAGGAAGTATAGGCGGGAGAACCAGACAGGAAATAGAGGCAGGTCAATGAGAACAGGAGAATTCTGGGAAGAAGGAAAGCTTGGTTGGCAGTCCTGACACAGTCACAGAAGAAGCAGAATGTGACTGCCCTACCAAATAAGTTACTGAGTCACATGGCTAGCATAAACAAGAATAAAGGGCTAATATAATTTATAAGAGTTAATAAAAAGCCTGAGTTAATGGACCAATCAGTATATAACTAATGTAGACCTCTGTGTGATTTCTTTGGAACTTAATGACTGTGGAAACCTTCCATGACAGAACACTGTCCAACACTTGTCCAAGTCTTTAAAATCAATAGAGCAATAAAAAATACCATATCAATTGCTGAGTCTATGAATCATATACAAAGAAGGAAAGAATGGACAGTGAAATACCAAAGTATAGGAGATAGTATCAATGAGAAATGATATTTGGGTTCCTTTACATCTGTTTTCTTAGCCAGTAGACCACTTTTTTATGTGTGGCATTTAGAACTATGAAAATAAAATGCTTGAATTATATGCTTTATCCTATATTTGAAATGAAAACTAAAAGAAAAGAGAATATTCACTTTAGTGATGTATATCTGATGTTTTGTTTTTAACTCAAACTTGTAGGAACTCATCTTTGTTAGAAGCAAGGAAATTTGATTTCTATAATTCCTCTCCCATTTAAAGGGATCCATCTCTAAATCTCTAAAAATACATTTTCATCATGCTTTGGAATTCAGGCACAAATGACTTCATGGATTATTAAGAATATTGAAAACATGTTGTGACTTAATGCTTGTCTATATGTCTACACATGAGGAAAATCATTAAAATAGGCATCTGCAATTTCCACAGAGGTATTAAATGAAATATTTCTTTATTCATGCATTTGTTCATTTCATGGGAGACAACAACCATTGTTGTTAAACAGGAAATTCTTCTTTCCTAAAAACACTAAATTTTTCAATCAGTTTTTCTCATGAATCAGTTACAGAATCAGACTCTTTATTAGTTCATTCTCAGTATTTGTGATAAGTTTCTTCTGAATTTTCTTTATTGCCTAAATTCCCTATGCTTACTCAATAAAGTATTTGCAGTCCTATTTGGTAGCATCTTATACAAAATCCTTACTAAAGATCTAAGAAGAGTTTCTGTAGATTCAGAAATACTCCACACTCAGGAAGACATATTTTTTCTCAGAAAAAAATTGCCTGTATTTCAATGTATAATTCTTGTTAGAATTCTTTTTCTTTAACCTATTAAAATGTAATTCAGTTTCTTGTATAAGAACTTTTCCTTTTTCATTTCTCTTATAGAATATTGTAGGGTTTAACATGCTTGGATGTGTGATATACAGTTTTCTGGGAAAGTGTGTCATACACATGGTTCAGCAACAATAGGGCATTCTTCCAACTCATGAAAAGAAATTAGTTGAAACCAGTTAAGATCTGTTGATGAAGTCAAACAAATTTACTGTAGACAAATTAGAAAAGGATAATATTATTCAAAAGATGAAAACGATATCTTCTTAATCTCCTCATACCTTTCCTTACCATAACATAGTACCTTATAATGAATGGGTTGGACTGGCCCTCTTTGGTTTCTAAAGTTATCTGTCACATATAATATAAGAATTAACTTGTACCTGATTTCTGTACCTAAAATGAATGTTTAGCAGGTATAAAATTTAAGTCAGGGCATGGCATATGACAGAAGTAGTGGGAGATAGGAGAAAATAGAATGGACGGAAGTATAATTCTGGAAAACTTTCATCTTGTCTCACTAAACCAAAAAATGGTTATTCCAAATTGTGAAACAAACATTAAAATAAAGCAGAAGAGGAGAAGTAGGGTGACTGTAGGAATAGAAAGCTGCCTGCCCTGAGTTCAAACTATGACTCGGACTTCATAAAATAAAGACATTTTAGGCTGGCCTGGCTGCGTGTTGAACTGAATAATCAGTGACAGACTGCCAATCATCAACAGAATATGTTAACATAGTCAACCTTGGAAAACCATTTTGTGATTTTATTCCAAAAAAGAAGTGGGCGGGTGATTAAATCTGATATGGCTCTGATGACGAAGAGTTTAAATTGTTATAATGATGCCATGTCTAGGAGAGGACTGGGCAAAGGCGTGAAAGGAAGTTCACAGATTGGGATCTAACCACTGTCACCTGCTGCTACATAAAAGGGAAGAAGCGGGTTCCTAGGTGCTTATTTGATGCAGAAATTAAGGGAGTAACTAGTAAACAGCTAAAGAAAGTTTGCTTTCTTGTAGCAAATGTGTGTGGATACTGGGATAATTTTGTAGTGCTGAATGCTAAGTTCAGTAATGACAATATTATTATTGGTTTAATGAAATGGCAAGTTTAGTTTAGATATTCAATTGTTTGAATGAGTATCTGTTAAACTTTCTGTAACTTTTTTCCCATTTTTATAGCCAAGTCTGAATAAATTTGAGGTTTTTCTTTCAGATATCAGACAATTATCTTAGTGTATCTATGTGATTCTTAAGGAAAGAAGTTTGAAATAATTCTGTAGGGTAATATTGTACAAAAGAAGTTGACAGAATGCATAATTTAACTAAAATTCCACAAGCAGTATCTAAGGGTGATTGCTGTTATTGCTTTGTTACTAATTCTATAAAGAAAAAAACGCTAATGTTTGCTCCTTGACGTGTATTGTTATGTATTGCTATCTTAGAAATATCAAGCTTCAGTTATTAAGATTGTAAAAACCACAGAATAAGAAAATGTCATGTAAAAAAATAAACATATTTCTGCAGTACTCACATAACAAACATTAAGTATAAAAGTTTCTTTAAAATATGCTCTTTGGTATTCTTACCTTAGTCCCTGAACTAATTTAATCATTTAATCATCGCTTCTTTTAAACAATCAAGACAATAAGGCAGCTGATAGAGATGCCAGTAATGTAATTTGGGTAAGCAAAACAAAATCACCAGTGTAGTCTCAATGCCTTTTCTTTGGCTATCCATAGTTTTCTCCCACACACCTCCTAGTCTGAACCATTGGTTTTCCAAAGGCAAGCCAGATTTGGTAAGCTGGTGACCCATTTACTTTTATATATGGCTATATAATTCCCCATAGGACTGTTATGTTTAACTGTTATTGCAGATTGCATTTTACAGTTGCCCCAGGCGTGTTAAAGATGGTGTTCTGTTCTTTCACTTGGACGTGTTCTCTGAGATGTTATTTTACTGACTCACAAGTGCCTCACAAGCTGGGAGTTTTACTATCCACATCACCAGTACACTACATTTCTTATCAGACTTCATCAAGTTCAAGTTCTGGCCTGAGAAACTGGCAAAGGAATACCTATTAAACAGCTATATTTTTGTAACCTTGAGGTCTATTTTATCATATAAATACCTTCTTTCCTTAGTATTTGACACATTACTATGGATTTATAAAGAGCAGTTTGAGTAATGTTAAAATGTAAAGGAAATAACACTATTTTATAAAAAAAAATAGACCAAAAAGAAAGAAAACTGAGGAATTAAACTAAATAAGTTTATATATTTTATTAAAAACTCATTACAGGACGCATCATTAATACCTACAAACTTGGATTTTCAAAACTTTTGTTGACTTCATAGGGGATTTAAACATACTTTCGATTTTGGTTAATAAGTAAGAAAACAAAGAGATTAAGTAGGATCAAAATCTCTATTTTTGCTTTAAAATTAATATAAAATGCAAAGAAAAATAGTGGTCATGAAAGAAAAAATGTAATTCATCAAGTTAAATAAAAGTACACTCTTGTTATAGTCAACATCAAAAATCATAATTTGAAGATTCAGAAATTTTGGCACACGTCTATATATTTATTGTTCACTTGTCATAGAAGCACAATGGTATGCATATTTACAAAGCTTTGAAAAAACGGACAAAATTTTACTGCAAACTTTGTCAACAGTTGTGTTGATTATCTATGGATTTTTTCTTTTTTATTGATTTTTATTGAGTTACCCATTATTCTTCGCTTCCCTTCTTTTCTCTCCCCACCACCTTGAACCCTCTCCTTTGGTCCCCATGTTCCCAATTTACTCAGGAGATCTTGCCTTTTTCTACTTCCCATGTAGATTAGATCTATGTATGTCTCTCTTAGGGTCCCCATTTTTGTCTAGTTTCTCTGGGATTGTGATTTAGGCTGGTTTTCTCTGCTTTATGTTTAAAAACCACTTATGAGTGAGTATGTAAAACTGTCTTTCTGGGTCTGGTTACCTCACTTGATTTGATTTTTTTTTTTTAGCTCCATCTATTTGCCTGAAAAATTCAAGATATCATTATTTTTTTCTGATGTGTGGTACTCCATTGTTTAAATGTACCACATTTTTCTTATCCATTCTTTGATTGAGGGGCATTTAGTTTGTTTCCAGGTTCTGGATATGACAAACAATGCCACTATGAACATAAGTGAGCACATGTCCTTGTGGCACGACTGAGCAACCTTTGGATGTATACCCAAAAGTGGTACGGCTGGGTCTTGAAGAAGGTTGTTTCCTAATTGTCTGAGAAATTGCCATACTGATATCAAAAAGGGGCTGTACCAGATTGCACTCCGACCAGCAATGCAGGAGTGTCTCCTCTTTTACCCCACAAGTTCTCCAGCATAAGTTGTCACCAATGAAAATAACTCTGAGATTCCATCTTACACTTGTAAGAATGGCCAAGATCAAAAACATGATGACAGCTATGAAAGGAGTTTTAGCATTAATTCATATTTTGAAGGAAAAATATTTTCAGTTACTCTTGGTGCATTTTATAAATGAATAACAGATACTCAAAAGTTAAATATATAGTTGGATGTGGTGGCACATACCTTTATTCCCAGCACTCACGAGACAAAAGCAGGAAGACTTCTGAGTTCAATGCCTGGTCTACAGAGAGAGTCCAGGAAACCAGCTTTACACAGAGAAGCATTGTCTGAAACAACACAAAACAACACCAAACAAAAATCTCACAAGAAGTTTAAGTATAGTCATTTGAGAAGTTTCTGTGAAGTTCCTCTACTGACAAGCAAAATAGGTATAATGGCATAATGCAAAGAAACATGAAATTAATCACATGAGACATCCAATCATCTGTTGAGTCACTATTCAAAATGCTTAGTTAGAAATACATCTGAAAAATATAGGTACATAAATTGAATCCATTATATAAATAACTAAATTGAATCATGAAAGCAGACAATCAGGGAAATTCTTAAGAAAGGATGATGCATGCTAATGGCTATGGACACTACTGTAACTCGATATCCACAATCAAAAGGGGACCTTTTAGGGACTTTTGTTCTTGGCTTCCCATAGAGTGTATCTGAAAACTTTCTGGATTCTTTGCATACTCTCTTTTATGTAATTCTCTGCTCAAACTTGTCCAGATTTTATCACTGTTCTAACAGTTTTAGGAATCTCATAATTATTCAGTTTGGTCTGTTGATATTTTAGATAAGTGTTTCATGTTATCATTTCCATCAAATGATATTTATATTCATGTTTGCAAACAATAAATTGTTCATTCAATTTTTTCATACTATGACTCTACGTACATTGCAGTGTAAGTAAAGGGCCTCTGGATGCATACACATGGGGTTTGGTGAAGGAATGCATTCTTTGGATTTTGTGGAGGAAGGGGTACCCTCATCCATTGCTAGTGGGAATGCAATCTTGTGCAACCACTTTGGAAATCAGCGTTTCGGTTTCTCAGGAAATTCGGGATCAACCTACCCCTTGACCCAGCAATACCACTCTTGGGAATATACCCAAGAGATGCCCTATCATATGACAAGAGCATTTGTTCAACTATGTTCATAGCAGTATTATTTGTAATAGCCAGAACCTGGAAACAACCTAGATGCCCTTCAATGGAAGAATGGATGAAGAAAGTGTGGAATATCTACACATTAGAGTACTATGCTGCGGTAAAAAACAATGACTTCTCGAATTTTGCATGCAAATGGATGGAAATATAAAACACTATCCCGAGTGAGGTAACCCAGACCCAAAAAGATGAATATGGGATGTACTCACTCATGTTTGGTTTCTAGCCATAAATAAGGGACACAGAGCCTACAATTGGTGATCCTAAAGAAGCTAAATAAGAAGGTGAACCAAAGGAAAAACATATAGTTATCCTCTTGGCTATGGGAAGTAGACAAAGTTGCCAGGGAGAAAATTGAGATCTTGGGGGTGTGGTTGGGATGGGGGTAAGGGGAGATGGGGAGAGAAAAGGGAGAAGGGGAGGAAGGGGGGAACTTGGGGAAAAAGGAGGATTGGGGTAAAGGAAGGTTGGATAGGGGAGCACGGAAGCACAATTCTTAGTTAAGGGAGCCAGGGTTGGCAAGAGACTTGCCCAGGTGCCCAAGCCGAGGTCCCCAGTTAATTCCTTGGGCAGCTGGGGATAGGGAACCTGAAATGACCCTATCCTAGAGCAATACTGACGAATATCTTGCATATCATCATAGAACTTTCATTTGGTGATGGATGGAGATAGAAGCAGAGACCCACGCTGGAGCACTGGACTGAGCTCCCAAGGTCCCAATGAGGAGCAGAAGGAGGGAGAACATGAGCAAAGAAGTCGGGACCACGAGGGGTGCACCCACCCACTGAGACAGTGGAGCTGATCTATTGGGAGCTCACCAAGGCCAGCTGGACTGTGACTGAAAAAGCATGGGATAAAACTAGACTCTCTGAACATGGCGAACAATGACAGCTGATGAGAAGCCAAGGACAATGGCAAAGGGTTTTGATCCTACTTAATGTGCTGGCTTTGTGGGAGCCTAGCTAGTTTGGATGTTCACCTTCCTAGATATGGACGGAGGGGGGGAGGACCTAGTACTTACCACAGGGCAGGGAACCCTGACTGCTTTTTGGACTGGAGAGGGAGGGGGAAAGGAGTGGGGGAAGGGGGAGAAGGGTGGGAGGAGGGGGAGAAGGGTGGGAGGAGGGGGAGGGAAATGGGAGGCTGGGAGGAGGTGGAAACTTGTTTTTATTTTTTCTCATTTTCTCAATAAAAAAAAGATTTAAAAAATAAAAAAATAAAATGAAAGGAAAGTGATGTACTGGATCTTAACTTTTAAATGAATTTTCCAAAAATATTTTAAAAGTTTAATTGAGAAGATTCAGTGAAGTTTTTGTGAGGAGAGAGTTTCAGTGTGTCCTTCAAAGGCTCACATGAGGGTAGGTTGTTTTTGAATGTGGTGATGTTCAGATACCATGGACTCCTTAGTAGGTGAGATCTAGTGGAAATTTATTGATATTATTAAATGTTCTACACTTAAAGGGAGTGTGTGTGTGTGTGTGTGTGTGTGTGTGTGTGTGTGTGTGTGTGTGAGAGAGAGAGAGAGAGAGAGAGAGAGAGAGAGAGAGAGAGAGAGAGAGAGACCTCTTCATCTCAGAAGCATGTTGGCCACAGTAATGCCGGCCACCCAGGTGACACATGCTCAGGGACTCCTTGTCAGCTTGAGTGCCATTCTGATAATTTTATTCTTGAAAATTTGACTCAAGTATATGTCACAATTATTCAGAATCAGGTATTTCATTTACAGTCATTGAAAATAAATGAATAAATCCTCCTTATGATAGTATGATCTCCCCAGATTATAGTCTTAAAATTTATCAAATATTTCAATGACTTTTTTAGTTATTAAATATGTCTTATACTATAAGAAATTTTAATGGTATATAAAGGTAGCAAAATGGCAAATTTTAAATGATAATTTTGTATTTGTTTTGGTGCCAGTTGCTAGAAAACAATCAGCAAAAGGTACTGAAAGATCAATTTGATCATTTCTTAACTTTTCCTAGTAGTAAATTATTTATTAATCTTGTCAGCTCTTCTTTTTTTCCTTTTAGATAGATGTATGGTTGCAGTTCCTAAAACTAACTGAAGTGAACTAAAAATTAAACCATTTTTAAGTTTGCATTGTATGTGATAAGCATGTTTTCTGACTGTTTTGGGTATGATTATGTTTGATTTAAATTAAGCATAACTAAATAATATAGTGAATAATAATAACCATAATCCTTCAATATTGATATATGTTTAAATACTTTAGCTGCACCACATAAGACAATGTATTACATGTAGGTTTTGCTTCTGATAAAAATATGTTTCTTGAGATAACTCAAATAATTTTTATATTACCTACTATGGGAAAATATCGTTTGATATTTTGCAAAATGGTAATTATCTACAAAATATTTAAATTTTTTTAAAAAAATTTTAAATGTGTACATTTTGAAATTTTATTTTTACACAGGAAAAAAAAACACTCTAAATGAGTGTTAAAATGTTATTCTCATTCTAGTTCTCTGGATAAAGTTGACAAAACTACTGTTTTGGATGCTTCACAATTACCATGTCTAATTTTATTTAATGTAGAATCCTCAGGCAAGACTCTAATGGAGAAGACATTCTCTGTGAATTATATAAGGCATTATTTAAACCCTAGACTTACAGAAAAAAAATATTAGTTGGTTCAATGCATACACTTAATCTTTTTAGTAAAAACACTTTTGTGAGTAAATATATATTATTAACAACTAGACTATGAGAAGAGCTATAAAAAAGACACAGCTTTCATCAGCAAAATTTTAATTCACTAATACAACTCATATTTATTAATGTGAATAGCACAACTACCATTATTTCACTGAATCCTTATGAAAAGTTGTGGTGTTCAATGTTCTCCTGTGTCCAACTTAACAGTCTATAATCTAAATTGAAGAGAATTTAAACACTTGCTATAACTCATAAAACACATAGTACATATAAATAGTCTTTTCTGGAAATTCCTCAGATATGAGTGTGTTACACCCTGATTATTGATCTACTTACCCTGACTATATTCATATATTATAATGAACCCTGTAAAATGTTTTTTTCTATTTTAATATTTTCATGAGTAGTCTATTTTGTCATTGCCATCAAGAAAAAGAAAATGACATACTTCTAAGCAATCTTTGTGATTTCTAGGATCATCATTTTCTGTCTGTCAGAGTTAGTATTATCTTGACATAATTGGACACATCAGTAACACTTGGTACCAAAAATAATATCTTTTCTATGTCTTTGCTTCATTGGCCACAAATTGAGCCTGGGGAATTTAGTTACTCTAAGTAGTAAAATACACTACTTTAAAGACATGACACAATTGAAATTTCATGATTAATTATGCAATCTGGTTCCTTTTATATGATCTCAGAGCCCTGGAACTAACCTCATGCAGCACTTTTGAATTTTTCACTTGCAGACCCTTAAACAGGAAAAATATTTTTATACCTCATGTAGACACTTTTTAAGCAAGTCATTCGTATGTTTTTCCTTAAATGTTGTATAGTTAAAAAATTCTAAAAGTGGTTTTACTTAGGAGAAGGAAGTATAAGGAAACATGTTAATTGTAATTACAGGATTTCCTATATTAATGAATTAGTCATAAGCTTGTTGAGAATATTCCGTCAGATTATACAATCAAATGTCTGCCACATTTGATACCAGATGAATATTTTGTTTCATTTTTAAAATATATGCTAAGCACGCATGTCTCATTTTTCAATACAACTTTGATTTAACTGTTCTTGCAAGAAAGACCCAACATGGTTTAGCTAGTTCACACCTTAATAGCCAACTCATGTTCACTATAGTATTTTTTTTTTCTTTCCCTGACTCAATATATTATGAAAACCAAGAAAATCATGGAAACTATCTAGTTTCTGGCCTAGGAATGCATGGAACCATCAAGGTATTCTAATCCCTTGCTCCTATCAATGGGCTGACAACCTGTTCACTCGCATCCCTTCGACACAGTCAAACTGCACAGGGCCTTGGTTATTTGCTCAACTCTCAGACCGAACCACAGCCTTGAAAGTGATGGATTCATGAGTAAGTGATGATCACAAACACAATTTGTTTACAGTTCATTCAATTTCTTCAGTTCCTCCTTCTGCCCCTTTATTGTTGCTTCCTGCAAATGCCGCTCCTTTAGATCACATATATTCTAGTCCTTGTTTCAATCGCTGCTTTTGAAGAACTTCAGAGAAGGGTTACATTTAGTTTACTCCTGAAACTCATTACATATCTCAAACTGGCTTCAGACTCATGATTCCCTTTCTGTCTTCCCCTGAATCTCTGGTGACTGACTTGTTTCACCCCCCACTCATGGCTTTTAGATCTTAAAATTTAAAAGTTATATGCGATTATCTTTATTTATGTCTATGTGTCCATCACTGTGCAAGTTCATGTGAACCAAATGCTTGGTGGTAATGACAGGAGACAGAATGGGTGTTGGATGCCCTTGAACTGGAGTTATGTGTGGTTGGAAGCCACCCAACATGGGCATGGGAGGTTGACAACAAGAGTAAAAAGCACTTGAAATCACTAAAGCAATTGAGCATACTTTCCAAACACATACATTCTTAATTTTAATTGAAAAAACATATCAATATATTCTTAAGTTCACTTTTTATCTCCCCCAAATAATATGTTTTACTGTTTTCTACAGTTTAACTTTGATTTTCATAGTCATGTTTAAAATTATTATACATGATCCAATTATTTATTTGTTATATATTTATTTTAATATATATTTTTAAATATTTTTATTTCAAGCCTACAGCACTCGGTATTCCCAGGCACTCTCCCATCCAAGTACTAACCAGGCCCAACACTGCTTAGCTTCCAAGATCAGACGAGATCAAGCATGTACTGGGAGGTATGACTATAGACTATACATTTATTATTTTAATACATATATTCAATTTGGTCATAAATTTCTTCTAAGTAATTTTCTCCTATATTTTATAATGCTACTAAATTCATTGCTTGATTTTTGTTTCTTGGCCAATCTTCTTTAATTTACAGCCTTAATGTACATATAAACTCCATAATTTCTTGAAATATTTTATTTTGCTCATGTATGAGTTGAGTTTACTCTGTTAGGGCTTATCATCAGAAAGGATACCCAGACCGTCATCTGCCCATGGTGAAAGATTTGGATTTGGAAAGAGAGCTAGCACAGTATCTGAATAATGCCCAATACACCAGAGATGCCAGAACCACAAGAATGAGTTTAAGAGCTCATGGTAAAGTAAGAGGCAATGAAGAGAAAGCTTATATTACACTGCCCAAAATGTACCCATATTATGCATAAACAGGAGAGTTTAGCACCCATCAGACCATAGTTTTGTTCTGGCTAGACTAGGACTCAGAAGAGAATTACCATTCTGTATCATTTTTCTTGTATCTGAGATAGTAAATCACATGAGTGCCCAGCCCAACAAAGCACCTTGTTTAATTTCTTCTCTTAGTTGATGAAGATTCCTTTCCAGTAGTTTAATTGACATTTGAATGCTGCAGTAGATTAATAGTTCTCTTTGATGCTCATGCTTCAGGTGAAGTACTTAACAAAATACTAAGATAGTGTATTTTGTAACTTGGTTATTTCTTCCATTTCAATTGTGTGGATCCTAACAAAAAAGCAGGTTTATTCATATTTGCCAGTGTTCTAGAAACTCCCTCCCTTCCCCTGTTTGATTATGTTATCTGTTGCTGGACCCAGAGCATTCTATAAAATTTATTCAGCCCTAGATTTAATACCTCTCTTAAAAATCCTGCAATCAACCATGTAACCCCTACCTGCTCTTTTACATTGCCCCCCCTCACCTAGAGCCCTTCCCAGGAGTAATATGTATAATTTGTAGGGGTGCCCTGTTAGTTACTATTTTAGCTAATGAGCCTCAGGACAGCTTATTCTCACACATAATCCCAGATACTCGAGACTGGGTTTAGAATCAAACTTCTGTGACCAATAAAAACCTGTTCTGGCTGGAGTTAAAGCTAGATAGTTAGACCCTAAGGTGGGTGCAAGTCCTAGGAGAGAGAGAGAGAGAGAGAGAGAGAGAGAGAGAGAGAGAGAGAGAGAGAGAGAGAGAGAGAAGGAAGAGGAGGAGGAGGAGGAGGAGGAGAGAAGAAGAAGAAGAAGAAGAAGAAGAAGAAGAAGAAGAAGAAGAAGAAGAAGAAGAAGAAGAAGAAGAAGAAGAAGAAGAAGAAGAAGAAGAAGAAGAAGAAGAAGAAGGATTGTTCTGCTCTTAAGTGATCATGATTTCATTCTAGAGAGCCCTGTAGTGCAGTTGAACTAACTCCTCTTATCTAAGGACTGTATCTGCTCACCTTGTTCTTTCCAAAGAGAAGATCCAAGTGCTTGCTGCTTTCTGGCAACTTGACTGAGTTTTACACTCTTCTCTTTGCTTCATGTTTCAATGAGTAAGTTGGAACACTGCATTAACCTGTTCTGAAGTGATTTGGCTGCCATTCTGCCATTTTAAGTTTTATTTAATTTTATGTGCTAGAACATAATGATCTACCACTGACCTTCTTACTTGCATTGTCCTGCAATGTTGTTAGAGTGATATTTTTGTATATAGCTTCATAGTTGGAATTTCAGAGCATTGATACCAGATATTTTCAGTTTGTTCTCTGGGGGAATTTCATTTGCATCTGTGATTTTATCTATCTGTGATAATTTGTTAAACATTAAAAAGGTATTTTGCTTCTATTTGAACATTTGTATACTCACAATAAATTATATTTCTGTAAATGGATGCAGGCGAAATTAAACATTGAAAGTTAAAAGAAAAGAACTCACTCTGGAACAGGTGGAATCTGTTAAGCTGGGGAACTGTCTATACTGGTGTTCAATATATCTGCTTGATGGACTCCACATTTTCTAGTTGCATACAGTAGTCACTTAGCACATCACCTCTGTTCAGTATAGCTGAACAGTACCAGGCAGGAGAGTGTGGGCATTCTACCTGAGCTAGGAAGGGCCATTACATAAAATGTAAAAAAAAAAAAAAGTGCAGTTTATTTCAAATGACAGCAGACAATTTATTTATCAACATATTCATAGCAGAACTAATGCAGCAAATTTTAAAGTTTCTTTCCATAAATGGAACTTACCTTGGAATATATTAAAAATTAATACCTCTTTTGTTCCTCATTATTTAGTGGTTTTTATTTCATTTTTGTTCATGCAGAAAAAAAAATAGAATTGACCAACAAAATTTCTTCTACTCTACTTAAGCATATTACCTCCAACAAAAGACCAGGATCAAACGCTTTCCATATATCGTTCTGCATTTTTTAACCATCAGCATGATATACGCACATCTCTGTAAATTAAGCCCTCATTAACAAATACTCATTTAAAATTTTACATGTCTTCTGCAATTCGAAAAAATTGTTAGATTTTGCCGTGAATACATTCTAGAGCTCTGGTAAATGTGTATATGTTTTGAATTATGAATTTACAGAATACAGAACTATTTCATGTTCTAACGAGGTTGAGTTTCTAGTCAAAAACTTGATATAAAATCACATTATTTTGTTTTATAATGTGACTTTCATACTTATTTTATGATCTCTACTAAAATTTTGAATAATTTGTTCAATAACTTTCTCATACCATAAAATAATAGAATTCAAAAACAGAATTTAACTTGGGACGTAATGCCCCATTTCTACTACCAAATACTTATACAAATAGTTATGTCTTCAGTAGAATAAGTATTTTAAGTACCTTTTAATCTTTTAAACATAAGTAAAAGAAATTAAATACATATCACATAGTCAGTCATTTTTATTTTCTTATATATGGAATACCACTTTTTAAAAAATGGAATAATTAAGCACATATTATAGCTTCAAGCTGTCAACAAAGTGAACTCTTGGAAATTCATCTTAAATAGTTCAAAATCATTAGTTATGAAGCAATATTCACAGGCCTGCATGGGTATGTGCCAGATACAGGCCTAGAAATGAAATAAGCGGGCACATGATTCCATTACTAATCCAGAAGCAGTCTTCAATTGACAAGCTCTTGCAGATAAAAATTTAGTTTTCACAAAAGAAGTATCATAATTTGGAGAAATGATCACAAAAATCTTTCTTTTTGTATTTATTTTTATCCCATCAGTATCGACATTTCCCAATACTGATCACTTAATTCCTTAACATAAAGCAAAGTGTGTAAAGAAATGTAGTGTTGATGACTATTTCAAAACATGTTTGGAGTCATCAAAAACTAGTTATGCTCACTACAGAATCTATAAAAGAAGATATAGATATAGATATAGATATATATTCAAAAATAGAGTTTGAGGAGTTCTTATTTTTTAACCTTATTTTATAGATGCTAACTTGTGTGTGCCATGCTTTCTGCCATGATTTTCACTTCAGATTAATCTCTTTAAGGATGAAGTATTTCACTCTTAACTTCAAGATTTAATATTTTGTAATCATGGCTTTATTCTCAAATTTCTTTTCTTAATATTAAAAAATATTTATTATAGTTTTAATCATCTATGCAATATGAGTCTCTGAATCAACTAAAACTAATATTTTATTTGGGATTCCATATTGTTACATGTAAATATAAATTACATATAAATAACTTTTTAAGGCAATTCAGATGTTGAAGTGATTATTAGATTTGAGCCACTTAAACACATACTTCAAAAGGCTCAAAATGTGAAATGTACTAGATACCTCTATGTTGAAAGAATTATCTTTGTTTAAATATCCATACTTCCTTTGGAATAGCTACACTAAAATTTGTACACTTTGCCAAAATCCCAATATCATTCTTTATTCAAGTAAGAAAAACATATCCTTAAATCTGTTTGCTACACAAGACATTGATGAGGTTAATACGGTTCTGAGGATAAAACAACAAATTAACAAAGTTGCATACATTAAAGTTCTTATATAAGAATAATGTTTCAAAACCATGTTGTATAAATATGAATATATGTTTAAAAATAAAAGCAGATAATTACCTTAGCACAAAGCCAGAACTATAAGCTCAAAGCATTTGACAATGACACACACACACACAGGTCAATAAAAGAAGGAAATGACCTTATTAAAAAACACTCTGGAAAACTGTTTTCTACATGAAAAGATGTGATACTTGCCTCTTACATTATACTATGCACAATATTAGAAAATCTAAGAACTGATAACTATAGTACTCGAAAATATAATTAGAAATCTCTTTGCACATACTTTTACAAAGATTTATTTATTACTACACAAAAATCTATTCTTTAAATAAATGTATAGCTGGGCGGTGGTGGCGCATGCCTTTAATCCCAGCACTCAGGAGGCAGAGACAGGCAGATCTCTGTGAGTTTGAGGCCAGCCTGGTCTACAAGAGCTAGTTCCAGGACAGGCTCCAAAGCTACAGAAAAACTCTGTCTTGAAAAACTAACTAACTAACTAAATAAATAAATGTATAGAAAAATGACTAAATCAGTCAAAAAATGTTACACAGCACAGGAAACAATCAACATAAAACATAAAAGCCAAGACCTAGATTGTGAAAAACATTTGCAAACCACTTCTCAGATGAATTGTTACCTTGGATATGATATCGAATCATCAAATCTGAATGATAACTGCTGTGGGATAAAGTTCTTGTACTTTGTAAAGATTTGACACTCATACTAGTTTAATAAAATGCTGATTGGCCAGTAGTCAGGCAGAAAGTATAGAGTGGCAACCAGATAAAGATAGTAGAGGAAAGTGGAATGGCAAGCAGTCATTCACCAACCAAATGCAGAGGAAGCAAGATAAGAATATGTTACTGAGAAACGATACCAAGCCACATGGCTAAACATAGACAAGGTTTATGGGTTAATATAAGTTGTACGAGCTAGTTAATAATAATCCTGAGCTAATACACCAAACAGTTTATAATTAATAAAAGCCTCTCTATGTTTCTTTGGGACTGAAGAGCTACAGGACCAGGTAGGCCAGAAACATTCATCTACAAATAGCATCCAAATCTTTGTCAAGAATTTCCACATAAAGTCTGAGAAAGTTTGAAATAAATAAGGATTTTAGACAGGCAAGAACAGACTCAAGAACAGCTTCTTGGTTTCCTGTCTTTAGGGTCTATTTGCTGGCAGGAAGCAGAGGGTGGCTCCTTTAAGAACAGCTTTCTGACTCAGCATTAGCAGTAAAAACCTCATGAAGGCTCTCTTAAGAGACCCTGCCAGCAAATACTAAAATGGTGTTTATGATAAGCCAGTGGCATGCTTCTTTATGGTGGCATGGAGCTAAAGATTTCACAGAGATTTGGCAATATATGTGGCTCCTGACAGTACTTCTGACATGAAGTTAGACTCTCAAAATGCTAAGGAAAGGGGTAGACAGCAGCTGAAGCCCCAGTTTTAATTCTAGCCATATAGATTAGCAGATTAAAGACTCATGCGTTCAGAAAAAAAATAGAGATACACAGTAAAAATAGATTCAGGTGAAAAGCCAACTAAATGGATTTAGTGTGTTTATACATAGGCTAGGGAGAGAAAAGTAAAAGGATAGACGAAGTCCTTAGAAATATAGAGTAATTGGGCAGGTAGGCATGCCCTTAATCCCATCACTTGGGAGGATGAAGCAGGCGGATCTTTATGAGTTCAAGGCCAGACTGTTTTACAGAGTAAGTTCCAGGACAGCCAAAGATATACAGAGAAAGCCTGTCTCAGAAAACCAAAAATTAAAAAATAAAAATAAAAGAAATATTATTTAAAAAATCCACAGTGAGTCTGGATACTGTATATTACTATGTTGTCATAAAATTATTTGACTGCTGAGGAACAACAGCTGCAAAAAGACATTTGATTATATATGCGGCTGGATTAATCCAATTTACATATTTTGTAAATGACTTGACTCCAAAATTTAAGTCAAAAGATTTGTTTCTTTGGAGAAGAAGTTTTGCTTTTATTTCTATGGGAAAAGAGAGGTTGTAGATTCATTCTGGGTTAAGAAAAATAAGGATTGACTAAGGAAAGACCTCTGAAAAATCTCCAATGGGAACGGATAGCACAGCAACCAAATGTTTCAGGTGAACTCTGCTGTAGGTTTCTCTGAGTTCCAGAACAACCTCAATACAGCTGATTGAGATGAACCAGCCTCGTACAGTACTCCAGTCAGGACTCAACCAAAATCCTAATTTTGGGCGGCTCCCCATAAGATTATCAATAGCCCCAATCAGGATGAAAAAGCCTAAAAAAACTATGGCCATATTCCCCCCAAAATGGATTATGTGTGTTTGTCTTTGTTTAGAGCAGTTTACAAGTTGTTATGAATAATGTTCAGAAATAAAGATAAACAAATGAGATTAGATTCAGAGTTTTTGTTTCAAAAAGGAAAAAACGGGGAAAATTCTGTGGGATAATACTCCTTTACACAGTAAAGACTTGTCACTAATTTTAGTTTAATAAAATGCTGATGAGTCAGAAGCCAGGCAGGAAGTACAGGTGGGGTGACCAGACCAGAATTCTTGGAAAAGAAAAAGCAGAGAGTCGGTTACCAGTCAGACCCAGAGGAAGCAAGATCATAATGCCTTACTAAGAAAAGTTTCCAAGCCATATGGCTAAACATAGACAAGAATTATGGGTTAATTTAAATCTTAAGACCTAGTTAGTAAAAAGCCCGGCCTAATAGGCCAAACAGTTTATACTTAATATAAGCCTCTTTGTGTTTCTTTGTGCCCAAAGTGTTGCAGAACCTTTCAGGATAGAAACAGAAACTTCTGACTGCAGGTAACTTTTGAATACTGAGGAAACACTAAGAAAAATAATTATTGACTGAGTACACTAAAGAAAAATAATTATTTGCTGAATAGCATGACAGTGTCTTTGTTTTATTGTGAAACTTGATTTTTGATGTCATCCTTGTTTCTGAAAAAGAGTATATTCTGAAAAATGTCTGTCTCATTTCAAGTTTCAATTAAAATCTATTCAAGAACACATGATAAAAAAGTATGAAAGGTTTTATTGTTAAGAATGCCAGATACTTACAGTTGAATAGACATCTTAAAGACAAGTCATAGCTAAACTTTGTGGGAACTAAACAGAAGCATGCCTTTATTTTCCTGTTCTTTTATAAATAATTTTCCTTTAACTAAAATATTACTACACATTTTCCATCATCACTTTTTTACCTATACTACTTCCCATATCCTAGTCATACCTGTTTCCTCTCAAGTTTATGGGTCCTTTCTGTTTAATTATTATTGTTATATAAGAAGAAAAAAATAACAAAGCAACTAGCTAAGTCCATTTACTTTTGCTTATATGTATAAG